>NC_052160.1:26286125-26586125 GCF_902713615.1 Scyliorhinus canicula
TCCCCCGTGAACCCCCCCCCCCCCGTCCCCGTGAACCACCCCCCCCCGTCCCCCGTGAACCCCGTCCCCCTGAACCCCCCCCCCGTCCCCGTGAACCCCCCCCCCCCCGTCCCCCGTGAACCCCCCCCCCCCCCGTCCCCCGTGAACCCCCCCCGTCCCCCGTGAACCCCCCCCCCCCCCGTGTCCCCGTGAACCCCCCCCCCCCCCGTTCCCCGTGAACCCCCCCCCCCCCCCAGGTTAGTCTCTCCCCTCCCTCTCGGTGCTGCGCCTGCTCCTGTTGTTGCCGCTGCCAGTCAATTGCGGAGAGCGGTCTGGTATCGGCTGTGAGGCGGGGACTGGCGGCCTGGAACCACGTCCTGCCGCGGTGGATAGGGCAGTGGGAGTCGGCGGGCAGCCCTGGCCGGGGAGCTGCCCCGGGGTTGAGGCTCTGTGGAGCCGCTCCCGAGCACCCCGCATGGATCCTGTGTCGGTGCTTCTCTGACCCGGGAGCCGGAGCTCCAGCTATGGGAACCTCTGCTTCATCTATCGCCGCGGAGACAGAAACTGGCCTCCCTCCCCCTGCCAGCCCTCCCTCGCCGGGCTGGAGTGGCCCCGGCCCTGGGAGCCCGCTCTGGGGGACAGGGACACTGACCACTGCCCGCGGGGACAGCGCCCGGAGCCGCCAGCAGCAGGTCCCACGGAGCCGGAGCAGGTAACAAGGGACAAGCGGGTACAACACTGGCATAAAGTCACTAAAACCGAGTTAGAGAGCAAATTAATCGCCAGATACTGTGTTCAAAATGGACCAAGTGTTGCGGAGAAATAATCAAGGTGTGAGTTTAAATTAGAAAGTAGCAGTCAGTGAAATCCGAGAATTAGTGGGACAGCAGAAAGTAAACTGGATAAGGATACGCCTGCAGTCACACACACACAGGAAGCCTCCATCCAGATCAAGAATGCACTTTTCAAAGTCGCTGCAAGAGATATTGGAAAATATGATTGAACAGGTGGAAGATCAGGAACATTATATATTTTAAAATCACAAGTACCATAAGATTTAAAAAAAGATTGGCAAATGTAAAATTAAATCATAATAGGAATATTTGCAAAAAGAGTTGGAGTAATTATGAGCAGCCTGAAAGCATTGCAAGACTGGAGAGCCAGTAACAAAACCGTGATGGAAGGAGAGGAGCAGCAATAGTGGTTGAAAAACAGGAGTAAGAACAGTTAGTGAGATGCAAAGTAATGGCTGTGTAGGTTTGAATAAGAAGTGCAGGAACAGATTGCTTCAAGCTCACCTGTCAAATCATTGTTGTTTACATCATGGCCTACTCTGAAATCATCTCAGTTTTTATTTTACTTTTGCCTGGTTGGGTGCTCAACTGGGTCAGGGGATAACTCGGCAAATAGTGTTGTGGAATCTATAGGTTTGTGATGAGACTGGTACAATTAAATTAAAAGTAAAATACTGCGGATCTTGGAAATCTACAAAATGCTGGATTCACTCAGCAGGTCTGGCAGAATCTGGAGAGCACAAGTCCATTGGCCCTTCTCCAAAACCGAAAGAGGATAGAAATATGATGTGGGCCGGTACAGTGGTACCGTGGTTAGCATTGCTGCCTCATAGCGTCAGGGACCTTGGTTCAATTCCGACCTCAGGTGACTGTGGAGTTTGCACGTTCTCCCCGTGTCTACATGGGTTCATAGCATCATAGAAGTTACAGTGCAGAAGGAGGCCATTAGGCCCATCAAGTCTGCACCGGCCCTTGGAAAGAGCACCCCACTTTAGCCCTCCACCTTATCCCATAACCCCGTAACCCCACCCAACGTTTTTGGACACCAAGGGCAATTTATCATGGCCAATTCACCTAACCTGCACTTCTTGAAATGAAATGAAATGAAAATCGCTTATTGTCACGAGTAGGCTTCAATGAAGTTACTGTGAAAAGCCCCTAGTCGCCACATTCCAGCACCTGTTCGGTGTTGAACCGTGCTGCTGGCCTGCCTTGGTCTGCTTTAAAAACCAGCAATTTAGCCCAGTGTGCTAAACCAGCCCCTTTGGACTGTGAGAGCAACCAGAGGAAACCCATGCATACACTGGGAGAACATGAATACTCCACACAGATAGTGACCCAAGCCGCAATCGAACCTGGGACCCTGGAGCTGTGCTAACGACTGTGCTACCATGCTGCCCTGGTTTGCTCCATCTGCTCCGGTTTCTTCCCACAGGCCAAAGAAGTGCACCTTATGGTTTGACCGTGCTAAATTGCCCCTTAGGGTGGGGTTGTAGGTCTTGGGTAGGGGTTTGTGTCTTGGTCGTGTGCCCTTTCAGAGGGTCACTGCCGACCTGATGGGCCAAATGGCCTCCTTCTGCACCGTAGGGATACTATGATTCTATAAATTATGTATTGGGGGATGGGGCAGAATTGAATGTCAGTGATAGGTTGGAGCTGAGGAGAGATTAGCAAAGATGTAAGGAAGAGTGGGCCAAAATGTGGCAGATGGAGTTTAACATGGATAAGTATGAGGTCATGCATTTTGGTCGAAAAAATGGAAAGGCAACTTATTATTATCTAAATGGGGAGAGAGTTCGGGGTGCTACGATGCAGAGGGATCTGACTGTCCTCGTGCATGAGTCACAGAAAACGAGCATGCAGGTTCAGCAGATAATAAGGAAAGCAAATAGAATGTTGCCATTTATAGCAAAAGGAATTGAGTATTAAGGCAAGGAAGTGTTGCAACTATACAAGGCATTGGTAAGACCATACCTGGAGTTTTGTGCACAGTTTTGGTCCCTGTATTTGAGGAAAGATGTAGTGACATTGGAGGCAGTTCAGAGGAGGTTCACTGGATTGATTCCAGAGATGAGGGGTTTGTCCTATGAGGAGAGATCTAATTGAGGTATACAAGATGCTAAAAGCTATGGATAAAATAGATGTGTAGCTTATGCTTCCTCTTGTGGGGCATTCTAAAACGAGAGGTCATAATCTTAGAATAAGAGGTAGCAAATTTAAAACCGATTTGAGGAAAAACTACTTCTCCCAAAGGGTTGTGAATCTGGAATTCGCTACCCCAGAGTGCGGTGGATGCAGGGACAGTGAGTAAATTTAGGAGGAGTTAGACAAATTTTTAATTGGTAATGAGTTGAAGGGTTATGGAGAACAGGCAGGACAGTGGAGTTGAGGCCAGGGTGGGATCAATCATGATCACATTGAAGGTGTTTAGGCTCGGGAGGCCATGTGTTCTAGGGAGGAGATCTCTGGCTGATTTTGCAGTCCAGCTCTTGGTCTGTAACATTGTAGGTAGCAGATGAGGAATATATCAGCCATGATAGATTGGCAGAGAAGACTCGATGGGCTGAATGACCTAATTCTGCTCCTATATCTTATGAACTTATAATAGTGGCAAAGGTAGGTTAGCAGAATGTGCATGTAAGTGAACAGAGGTCAGTGCTTAGTGGGGGCAAAACTGAACGACAAGTGGCCAAGTGGGGGAGGGGTGGGTAGTGTTGTGACCAGTCCGAGTAACTAAATGCAGAAATCAAAAAAGGGGAGTCGAGATGAAGGGGAATGTTCACAACCTAAAAGTAGTTGTTGAACGCAATGTTGAGTCTAGATGGCTGGAACGTACCTAATCAGAAGATGAGGTGTTGTTCTTCCTGTTTGTGTTGGCTTCACTGGAGCATTGCAGCAGGCTGAGGACACGTGGGTATGAGAGCAAGTTGTTGAGTTGAAATGGCAAATGACCGGAAGGTTGGTGTCATGCTTGCGGACGGAGCGGAGGTGTTCCGCAAAGCAGTCACCCAGTCTGTATTTAGTCTCCCAATGTAGTGGAGACCACATTGGAGGCAGTGAATACGTTGGCCGAAATTGGAGGAGGTGCAAGTGAAAATGTTGCATAACCTGAAAAGAGTGTGGTCATTGAGGAGGGAGGCGATAAAGCGGCACATGTTGCACCTTCTGGGAAGGGGGTGTAGGGTTGAGGGCGATGGAGGAGTGGACCAGGGTGTCTCAGAGGAAGTAGTCCCTGCAGACTGCTGATGGGAAGATGTATATAGTGGTGATATCATGCTGGAGTTGGTGGAAATTGTGGAGGATGATCCTTTGAATGTGGAGACAGGTGGAGTGAAAAATGAGAACAATGAGGACCCTGTAAAGGATCTGAGAGGGAGGGGAAGGGGTGAGCACAAAGATGCGGGAGATGGGTCGGATATGTTTGAGTGCCTTGTAAACCCCACAGTGAGGAGAAACCTCGGTTGAGGAAAAAGACATGTCCAAAGTGCTGTTTTCAAAGGTGGCATCATCAGAACAGATGAGGCAGAGATGGAGTAACTGGGAGAAAGGGATGTGGAGTCCTTACAGGGACCTGGGTGTGAGGAACTGTAGGCGAGGTAGCTGTGGGAGTCGGTGGATTTGTAATGAATATTAGTGGTCAGTCTGTCACCATAAATGGAGACACAGGTCAAGGAGGGGAAGTATTGGAAATAGATCATGTGAAGGTGAGAGAGGAGTGGAAATTGGAAGTAAAGTCGATTAGTTGTCCAGGTCCAGGTGAGAACATGAAGCAGCACCAATATAGTCATTGATGTAACAGAGAAAGAGTTGTGGGAGAGAGCTCGAGGAATACTGGAAAAATGAATCTTCCACACACCCCATTAAAAGATAGGCAGAACTGGAGTCGATGCAGGTACCTTCGGACACAGGATCGATGCAGTCTTGGAGAGCCAAAGGGCCTGTTTCTGTGCTGTATTCTTGTTCTTAGCCACAATGTTTATTTGCAGGAAATGAGACAAGTTAAAGGAGAAATTGTTATGTACAAGAACAGGTTAGGGGCGGCACAATAGTTAGCACTGCTGCCTCTTGGCGCTGAGGACCCGCGTTCGATCCCGGCCCTGGGTCACTGGCAATATGGAGTTTGCACATTCTCTCCGTGTCTACGTGGGTCTCACCCCTCCAACCCAAAAGATGTGCAGGGTAGGTTGACTGGCCATGATAAATTGCCCCTTAATTGGAAAATTTAAAAGAAAAGAGAATAAGTTCAGCTAGGTGGAGGAGAGTGGTGGTGGATGAGGATTGTTCAGGCCTCTGCTTGAGAAAGAAGCACAGAGCCCCAAGGCTCATCTGGTGGGGGATGGCAGTGGAGAGGTATTGGACATCCATAGTGAAGCGGTTAGGGTCAGGAAACTGGAAATTGTTGTTGTGACGTTGGGCATCGGAGGAATCACAAAGATAGTTGGAAGGTGAGTGAGAATGGAGTTGAGGTAGGAAGAAATTAGTAATTATTTTTCTCAGGTGGAATATGAAGTGAGTTTACTAAATCTAGCAGCATTGCATTTTAAGTTGTCAATCCATTGGTTCTTGTTTATTGGCTAAAAACATTTCCTCCCCAACATTACTGTACTTTAAAAAAAAATAGATTTAGAGTACTCAATTCATTTTTTTCCAATTAAGGGGCAATTTAGCGTGGCCAATCCACCTACCCTGTGCCTCTTTTGGGTTGTGGGGGCAAAATCCATGTAAACACAGGGAGAATGTGCAAACTCCACACGGACAGTGACCCAGAGCCCGGATCGAACCTGGGACCTTGGCGCCGTGAGGTAACGGTGCTAACCTCTTGCGCCACTGTGCTGCCCCCAACATTACTGTTCTTAAACAGCCACTCCTCTGCCCTTAAATAAACAAGGATTCCTGAATTGGTGAGGTATTTTAATATTGCACCCTAAATGAATGGTTCCCATGAATTTTGTTATCCCAAATTGTATAATAAAAATCTGATCTGACCTGGGGGTGTGTGGTATCCTCCATAAATGAGGAGTAAAGTTTAGCAGATTCAAGAGGTTGACATTATAGATTATTATTATTAGATTGTGTTCTGTTAGCGTGCAGGTGTATAAAAATGATTACTATGCCACAGATACAGTCCATTTCATCCAAATGAATGGAAAGTAAAACTTTTTTTTTGTCAGTTACCATTTCATTGGATCTGGTTCAAAACAGTTGAGTTGTCATTTTATGGGAGAATGTTTCCTGAAATATGTTTTGCTGTTTCCCAGCTCACAGCCCCGGATTTTGCATGGACATTTACTGTGCCCTGTTGCATGATATATGTTTTTGTGGTGTCACTACAGACAGCTAAATGTAATATTGTCTGAAATTCTTTGCATTTAAAAATTTATTTTAAAATGATTTATGTTTTTTAAAAATATGCCAGAAGTTGTGCAACAGAAAATTCACACTTTTGCTTTTCGGTGAATTGCAGTGATAATTTAGAGTTTGTAAAAAGCATTCCATTCACTCACTATGCAGGAGCTGACCATTTTGTCATGATGAGCTTTTTACCCCATTATGTGGTTGACAGAGCTAATAGCACTGAACGGTGTTTGATGGATAAATTGATCTGTACGATCAGCCCTTTCTGCTACCCCACTGTAGCATTTGGATGGTTTTGAAAGCTTGTGAAAGGAGCCTGCCATCTAATGGTCAGATGAGATAGAAAATGTAACACTTGTATTTAAAAGGTTGCAGAAAGTGGAACTTTTTACTGTGCAGAAGAAAATCCATTTAAATTGGTAGGTTAACGAACATGCATACAAGGGGAAAACATTGGAATATGTATCAAACATGTGTATCAGATCTAAGCTCTGCAGTCCTGCCACATCCAGCCATGAATGGTGGTGTACATTTAAACAACTAGGTGAAGGAGGAGGCTCCACAAATATCTCCATCGTTAACAATGGAGGAGCCCAGCAACAGTAGTGTAAAGAATGAGACTGAAGCATTCGCAGCAATCTTCAGCCAGAAGTGCCGAGTGGATGATCCACCTCTGCCTCCTCCAGAGTTCCCGTATCACAGATGAGTCTTCAACTAATTCTATTCACACCGTGTGATATCAATAAATGGCTGAAGGCTTTGGATACTGCAAAGGCTATGGACCCTGACAATATTTGGCAATAATCCTTAAGGCTTGTGCTCCAGAACTTGCTGCACCCCTTGCTGTTCCAGTAAGCTACAGCACTGACATCTATCCGGCAATGTGAAAAATTGCCCTGGTATGTCCTGTACATAAGAAACAGGAAAAATACAATCCGACCAATTACTTCCCCATCAGTTTACTCTCAATAATCAGCAAAATAATAGAAGGGGACATCAACTGCACTATCAAGTAGCACTTACTCAGCAATAACCTGCCCACAGACACTTGGTTTGGGTTCACCAGGGTCACTCAGCTCCTGACCTCATTGGTTGAAACACAGACAAAAGAGTTTTTAGTAAAATAAAGTTAGAGTACCCAATTCATTTTTTCCAATTAAGGGACAATTTAGTATGGCCAATCCACCTACCCTGCACATCTTTGGGTTGTGGGGGTGAAACCCATGCAAACACTGGGATAATGTGCAAACTCCACACTGACAGTGACCCAGAGCTGGGATCGAACCTGGGACCTTGGCGTCGTGAGGCAGCAGTGCTCACCCACTGCGCCACTGTGCTGCCTGCACAGACAAAAGAGTTGAATGCCAGAGGTGAGGTGAGAGTGACTGCCCTTGACATCAAGGCAGCATTTGACCGAGTATGGCATCAAGAAGCCCGAGTGAAACTGCAGTCAATCAGAATCAGTGGGAAACTCTTGAGGTTGGTGTCATATGTGGCACAAAGGAAGATGGTGTGGTGGATGGATCCCAGCTCCAGGACATCACTGCAGGAGTTTCTCAGGGTAGTGTCCTAGGCCCAACCATCTTCAGCTGCTCATCAATAACCCCATCACCATAAGATCAGAAATGGGGATGTTCGCAGATGACTGCACAATGTTCAGCACCAGTTCCGATGACTCAGATACTGAAGCAGTTCATATCCAAATGCAGCAAGACCTGGATTATTATCCAGACTTGGACTGACTAGTGACAAGTAATATTTGTACCAAACAAGTGCCAGGAAATGATCATCTCCAACAAGAGGGGATCTAACCATTGCCACTTGACATTCAATGGCATTACCATCGCTGAATTCCCCACTATCAACATCCTGGGGGTGACCATTGACCAGAAACTGAACTGGACTAGCCATATAAATACTGTGGCTACCAGAACAGGTCAAAGGCTAGGAGTCCTGCAGCGAGTAACTCAGCTCCTGACCCTCCCCAAAGCAAGTCCACCATCTACAAGTCAGGAGTGTGATGGAATTCTGTCCACTTACTTGGATGAGTGCCGCTCCAACAATACTCGAGAAGTTCGACACTGGGGCGGCATGGTGGTGTAGTGGTTAGCACTGCTGCTTCATGGTGCCAAGGACACGGGTTCGATTCTGGTCCCGGGTCACTGTCTGCATGAAGTTTGCACATTCTCCCTGGGTCTGTGGGGTTCTCACCCCCACAATTCAAAAGATGTGCAGGGTAGGTGAATTGGCCACGCTAAATTACCCCTTAATTGGAAAAAAAAGAATTGATGTTTTAACTTTATATTTAAAAAATGGAAGCTCAACACCATCCAGGACAAAGCAACCGGCTTGATTGTTACCCCTTCAACAAACAATTAATCCCTCCACCACCGATGAACAGTGACAGTCGTGTGTACCATCTACAAGATGTGCTGCAGGAACTCTGCAAGGTTGCTGAGGCAGCACCTTCCAAACTCATGGACACTACCATCTAAAAGGCCAAAGCAGCAGATACCTGGGAACACCACCTGGAAGTTCCACTCTAAGTTACTCACTACCCTGACTTGGAAATATATCGCAGTTCCTTCACTGTCACTGGATCAAAATCCTGGAATTTGCTCCCTAACTGCACTGTATGTGTACCTACACACTAAGCCCAGCTTTTGATTACTCATCTGTAAAAACAAATGTATTATTCAGTTTGTAAATATGCTTTTTAATCAGCTGGTTACTGCAGATATTACAGTGCATTTCAGAAAATATGCAGAAAGTTGAGCAAGAAACCTAGAGAGAAGTTGACTGCACTTCTCCTCAGCATTGTATGGGCAAGGCTTTGAGGATAATTAATTGACAGAGGACATATTTAATCAATGGAATTTGTATCTCTGTTCCTCCTTAAAACTGAAGATTCCCTACAGGAGGAATTTGGGGCACATGCTGAGGGGTTGTGCTTCCTGTACCAAGTTGCTCTTGTATCAACATAATAAATCTAATAGTCATCTTGGTCCTAGAACTGTTGAAAGTAATATGGTTTGTCTCTGTGGCTATGTTGTGTGACGCATGTAATAGCTGTGGTGTGCCATAGCGCAGGTTAGACCTCATTATTAGTTGCACAATTATGGATGAGGTGGTGAGGAAGACATCTGCTGAACGCCAAAGAGGATAAGAAAATGGTTGTTAATCCAGAGAAAATGAGTTCCGATCCCACCCTGTCAGTTTGAGAATTTAATTTCAATTTTAAATTTTGTGGCAATTAAGAAGCTGGTCTCAGTATAAATGGTCTTGAAACAATTGGATTATTGTAAAAAGAAAATAGCTAGTTCACTCATGTCTTTTGGGCAAGGAAACCTGCCCTCTTTACCTGGCCTACATATGACTGACTCATTGTGCTACATTAGTGTGTTGCCTCTTAACTGCCCTCTGAAGTGACTTGAGGAAATTACTCAGTTGTAGCAAACTACTACTCGTAGTTAAGGCCCAGTACCACCTTCCCAGGGCAACTAGGGATGGGGCATTAATGTTATTGTTGACAGTGACATCCACTTCCAGAGAAGTGGGAAGGAAAAATCAACCCCGTCTTCTTGTCTTGTATTGGTTTGTTTGTGATACCTAGACAGTCAGATTGTCGGCTGTTCTTTTCGGGAGGAGGCACATGCTGAGGAAAAAGGACTAAAGAAAAACAAACAAGCTGAAATCAACAATTTTCTCTGAAAATAATTTGAAATTGCTGGTATTGTTTGTAAATATCCAACAAATGCTTGCAGTTTTTGGTTAAATTCACCTGGAAGTAAGCCAATTGTAGCAGAGATCACAATCATTAATTTATCTCATCAGTCCTGGAGTGAGCAAGAGGAAGACTCTGAGTGGGTGGAGTAGGTAAGTGGAAGAGTAATGAGAGCATGCTAGAAATCAGCTTGCATAATGACCACAAAATGTAGTGTTCTGTGCACTGCTAATAAAATGGTTCCAGTAAATTGGGGAAGAATAGCTGTGTGTCTTTACGTTCAATTAAAAATGCAACAATGTTTTATGTTGCCGTTTTTCTTTTTACCTTGGTGCATTCATCATTCTGGAATATCAAAACATAAAATATATCTCTTTTATTACTGGATATATAATTCATGTCATGGTTTCATATCACAATTGGGCCAGTTCAGTGCCATACATTTACTTCAACGTACCCAGGCTAGTCACAACTGATCTGTGTTAACTATAGGACGGACATGCACAGAACTAGTCTTGCCAAAGTAGAAATAATTCTGTTCCAACAACAGTGTGAAGTATATTACCGAGTGAATTAATTAACTTTAAAATGCTATTGTACTGACTTGTTTGTACCTAATTTTCCCTGCTTTTATACAGTTCTAGTTTCATTCTTCTCTGATAATGCCTCAATCTCATTCATTTTTCTTTTTGATTGCATTTCCTGTGTGCTTTCTCTAACAGTACAATTCTATTGCAGGGTAACATTGCAAAATTTTAGATTGTACAAGCACTAGTTCCCTTTGAAGGAAAGTTTAACAAAAAGTGTTCCTTCACTTCAGTTGAAACCATTTTTGCAATTGGGTAAAATACTTGATACCATCTCTAGTCCCAGACTGTCTCTGTTAGTAAGAGGCATGAGAGCAGTAAAACTGCCAGCGACTCCTTGCTACTTCAATTCTCAGTAAGTGCTGTGTTAATGTGTAAGAACTCTGTTTTCATCTCAATTTTAGATATAAATTTTAGAAATAAAATATTTAAATTTAACAAGTACAGTACAAGATCACTTTACACCAGCATGTCCCTGTTTGGACCGTCTGAACAATTTTGCTTTTTATATTCTTGATGAAAGTTTAGCTACCCAAGATGAGAGATGGTCACGAGGAGAGAGTGGGATATGGTGAGAGATGGTCATGAGGAGAGAGTGGGATATGGTGAGAGATGGTCAAGAGGAGAGAGTGTGATATGGTGAGAGATGGACAAGAGGAGAGAGTGGGATATGGTGAGAGATGGTCACGAGAGAGAGGGATAGGGTGAGAGATGGTCACCAAGGGAGAGTGAATTATTTTTTGAGTCAAACATCGTGGAGTCATATATCAGTGCAGCACAGAAGGCAGTCATTTGGCCTACTGAATCTGTGCTGGCTCTTTATATCAATGCGTGCGGCACCTACGTACGCTGGCGGCTACAAATAAAGCTTGTGACTTCTTACCCTAACAGTGTGCCTTAATCCCAATTTCCAATGTTGCCACCACGATAAGGCTGTCGACTTTTGAATGCTGGATTGTAGAACTGAATCCGCATCGCAAGATGCACCATGTCAAGCATGTTGTGTTTCTGTTTTCCATGTGAATTTTCTTCCTAATTTGCTTTATGTTCGTCATACTTTACATCAGGGGTGGGCAAACTTTTCCGTGCAAGGGCCACATTCAGAAATTCACAATTTTAAAGGGCCGCATAGTATATTAAGTAAAATAATTAATATTTAAAATAGCCAAAATAAAAGGTTTTTAAAGAAAAAAAAGCAATTAATTTTTATTAATTAATATTTTAAAGTAGAAACTTCACATGAAACACATGTTGTGCCGAGCAATGATCACCCTACTCAAGTCAACGTATACACCCTTTATCAGTAACCCAACAGCCCCCCCCCCCATTAACCTTATTTTAAAAATAAAAATAAAAAAAATTAAAATTAAAAAAAAATTAAACATTTTTATTTTTATTTTTTATGACTTGAACTTGGTGGGCCGCATAAAGACCTTTGGCGGGCCGTAGTTTGCCCACTTCTGCTTTACATCATTCCCTGACTGGCGGGAGGACTGGGTGACTACTATTGTATACTAGAAGCTTGCTTGATTTTCCTTCTGTGTGCTGGTGTCAGTGTGCTATGTTGTAGCATTGCTCACATTTTGTCAGTTATAATGGGGATTTAACTGGTAGCAGGAAGAATCTTCTAACCAGAGCAGGGCACATATTAACACAGCTGGACCTATTGCTGCGGACCAGTGACATTTGTCACCTGCTGGTCTTGCTGTGGAGAGGCACCAGACCGCCATCTATTCACAGCGGGATGAGTGTCTCTTCCCCTTCTAGTACAGAACCTCTCCCCTGACAATTGAGGGGACAAATGAGAGGCAGTGACTGAATTCAAACTCCAACCAAACTTCTGCTTCCTGCTCTCTTTATAAACAACAGCTGATCTTCAGTTTTTCATTTTCTTAACCCCCTCTATTATTCTTTTTGAATTCAGTACCTAATAGTTAAGTGTCTTTTTTTTGTAGATTTACCATTTATTTTCCCTCTGACAATGTTTCAACTGCCTGTGTTTATCTTGTGATGCATTTCTTTTGCCGGACAGTACGGACCTATTACAGGCCAGTATTATGATCCCAGACCAGACCTCAACAATGGCTAGGATATTGGACTGAAACCCCAATATTTTAGTTTATTTGTAAGACTGTGGACAGAATGATTCACTCCAGGAGTTATTGCATGAAGAAATATGGCTTGGTTATTTTTGAAAACAAAACTTCATTTTGAATACAATGTTGAACTTTTTAACTTGGCACCCAAAAAGAACAGCTTATAATTACCCCTGAAATACTGCGACTCAATTTCCCATTAAACAGCAAGAAAAGAAACATACAGCTCTCAAATGATCTTACATGTGGGAGAATTGTGGACTCAGCGTCAGGCAGATCAGAATTCAACTCCTCTCTTCAAAGATTTCTCAAAAACGGCCTCTCTAAAGCTTTTCAAAATGTCTTTCTACAATTACCTCGTTTCCCCAAGCTGAAAAACAAATTTTCTCTGCAGACTGCAAAGAACATTAACTCCCAGGGTCTTTTCCAGTCAAACCACAGCCCATTAGTCCAGACTGAAAAACACATTATTATGTCAATTTCACCTTCTGGCTGCTAAAAGCACCCAGGCCCTGCAAAACAGAATTATTTGTTTTAAAAACTGCCGTCAAGCACACTCTAATCCCAGGCTTTTAACTCTTAAATTGCCCAATACTTCGAATCCAATATTTCTAAAGTCTTCCAGACGTCAAACTAGGGTGAGTGGTACTTCAGCCACTAGTTCTGACAAAGGGTCATTGACCTGAAACATTAACTTTGTTTCTCTCTCCATGGATGCTGTCTGACCTCCTGAATATTTCCAGCCTATGTTTATGTAAGCACAACTGTAGTTCCTTCTGAAAGAAAATAGAATAAATCTTAACTAC
This sequence comes from Scyliorhinus canicula, assembly GCF_902713615.1. Taxonomy (NCBI): domain Eukaryota; kingdom Metazoa; phylum Chordata; class Chondrichthyes; order Carcharhiniformes; family Scyliorhinidae; genus Scyliorhinus; species Scyliorhinus canicula. The sequence continues at coordinate 26,299,467 of NC_052160.1, forward strand.
AGAAATAAACCAAGTGTTTGTTAAATTATTTTTACAATTAGATGCAGTACTTCATATCATCTCCAGTCCCAGATGTTAGTAGGAAGCAAGAAAGCAGTAAAGCTGTAAGGGACCTTGGTGCTGAGGCAGCAATGCTAACCACTGCACCACCGTGCTGCCTAATACTTCAATTCGAAGCAAGTGCTGCGTTAATGTGTACAAACTATACCTTCATCTCAATTTTAAACATAAATTAATGCAATTTTTAAGTAAAACCTAAAAATATCACAAGTACAATGCAAGACCACTTGGCATCAGAACTCTGTTTTTTCCTCTGGGTTTCATAAAATCATATTATGGTTACAGAAGAAGGCCATTTGCCCTATTATGTCCATGCTGGCACTAGGCATAAACAACTCAGCTAGTTCCAATTCCCTGCCCTTTTCCTGTAACCCTGCAAATTCTTTCTCTTCAGATAATTAGCCACTACCCTCCTGAAAACCATGATTGAATCTGGCTCCACCAAGCTGTTAGGCAGTGAGTGTCCGGTCCTAACTACATTCCCTGTTTTTTTTAAAAAACAAGCTTCCTCATGATGTGTTTGATTATTTTGCCAATCACCTAAAATTGGTGTCCTCTGGTGCTTGACCTTTCCACCAATGGGAGGGGCTGGTTTAGCTCACTGGGCTAAATCGCTGGTTTTTAAAGCAGACCAAGCAGGCCAGCAGCACGGTTCGATTCCCGTACCAGCCTCCCTGGACAGGTGCCGGAATGTGGCGACTAGGAGCTTTTCACAGTAACTTCATTGAAGCCTACCCGTGACAATAAGCGATTTTCATTTTCATTTCATTTCAATGGGCTGGATTTAGTGGAGCCTGTCGTGGTAGAAGCCATGGTGACTGGGCCTACTTAATCATGAGATTCAGTCTCTCGGCTGTGGGAAAAACTCTGCGTAGAGGTTGGAAGGGACAGATGCGGGGTTTCTGGCTAGTGACAGCCGGATATCAATTAAGCTCATAAATGAGCCAATTTAATCCACTATCCCGTAACCCACTGTAATTTAGTGGTGGCTCAGGAATAAAATTGAGGCTCTCACACCTTCGAAAGGTTGCCCAGCAAAACATATTTTGTTTGGCAACAGCCACTTGGGGAATTTCCTCGCTATTAGGAACTCTGTGCTCAATCAATGGACACAGCATTAGGTAGGTGGATGGTGGATGATCACTGAAAATTAACCCACTGCCCGTCTCTCCAACCTGCCTCCTCTGCCCTCATGATCTTATTCCATCTTTACTCTCCTGTGCCCTGGGGTCCATCTGCTGTCCTAGGCGTCAGGTGGTTATGCTGCTGCCAGCAGCCACCACTGTGCGCAGGCGACCATGGGCGGGAGGGCATGGGCGATAGGTTGTGGATTGAAGCGTGGGCAAGAGGGAGGGGGCGGGAGTGTGGACGAGAGTGCGGAGGCGGTTGGAGGGTGAGTAGGAGCGGGTGGTTGGAGGTTGAGAAGGTGAGCGTATAGTCGTAGGGGCAGCGTGCGGTCGGAGGGCGAGAAAGGGAGCGAGCGACTGGAGAGGGGGCGAGAGGCAGGTGGGCAAGGAGGATGTTGCACCATTTTCTATGATTGAGGTGTTGGTGGGAAATTCATTGCTCACCTACCAGAGACCAACTCTGATGGTTGAGAAGGCATCACTTGTAAATTAACGTGTTCTTTGATTTTTCACACGACAGAGTGAGAGTGAGTGGGAGAGGGAGATTGTCTTCTGGATTAAGCAATACAGTTTGCTGTGCAAATGATGCAAGAGTGTGAAAAGGACCATTGAGATCTGTATGCAGATTGTTACGATTTTGGTGGGGACCTGTAACTTTCAGAAAGAAATTTGAACTCCCAGTTACTCACTAAAAGAATTACACCACAAGATTTCATGTTTTAAACAAAAACCTTTATTGTACAAGAGTTAAACAAAGCAAGTACTACTAACTTAATACTTTATTTTGTAAATACTTCTTTTTTAACCCTGAAACCTCGCAAACAGTACTCTCCCCAATCTATGTTAGTTCCTTCTTTCTCCTATACTTTGCAGGATCTTGAGGGTTCATTCAATTTTCCTGGGACCACACCAAAGTGTGCAACAGCTTTTTGGAATTCTCCCTCAGTGTTCCTTCTATTCTTCAAGATATGAGATTTCTCTTGAGTTATTTCACTAGCATCTGGCTGGGTAACCCTTCAACTCTCCTTCAGCACCTCCTGGTTGTGGTCTCCCCAGTTCAATCATGAACCTCCCTGCACTCTTGTCTCGTGATTCCACACCAGAAAACTCCCTTAGTTTCTGATAGCCCTCTGCTACTGGTCAAGTGCTGGCCAATTCTTTTCTGCTTGTTTCAAAACTACTTCCACGCTGACTTCAATTGACTATTTTTGAGAAGTCACTAAGATAAAAACCCAAAACAAAAAAAAACTCCCAGCATCTATTTTCATGCCAATGTGGCACATCTGGGAAATCCTAAATAAGATTTTAAACTGTCATTTTATCTGAAAAATGTATGGATGCTATAAGACTTGCCCTTGTTTTAATCTAGGAAAAGTTACATGAATAATGTAAACCCCTTATTGAGATAGCTGCAAATTCACTGAATACAAAACTCAGAGGGATTGCACATTGTTAGTGTTTTTCCACTCTGACTGTATTAACTAGAGCACCCTTTCAATTGCAGTTATGTTATATCTGTTTACCACCTTCTCAAACCAGGTGCTTTTACTTGGCCTACATCCAGAAAATCTCACTCCCAAACTTTGTAAAACATATGAATCATGAAGTTACATATTCTTGACAGGATCACTTAGTAACTTACACTTTTTTGATACACGCTTTTTCTTTAATTTCCTCTTTCCTCACCTCTCTCCGGCACGAGGACTTGAGAGGAACAGAATGGTGGGAAGACATCTCTGTGAAATTGCCTGTTCTTTTTAAAACTAGTTGAAGCATGATGTTGGGCCATGTAAGCATGAAGTTCACAAACTGCAAACACGCTAGCAGTACAAGTATAAACTTCTCAGTTCAACATGCATAAAGTGAGCATTTGAAATCTGGAACAATCTAATAATTAATAATAGGTAAATAATTACGACTGAGTTCAGTGAATTCGATTTGATGCAAGTGGCAATAACATCTGAAACCCTGCATTAAAGCAGCTTTAGGGGACGAGAATTACATGAGAGATACTGATTGGTTTGCTTCATTGTGAATTGGTCTTATTGCACTTAAAAGCCTAATCTGTTCCCACATCAGCATGGAAGTTAGTGCGAGCATGCAGTCCTACTGAGATGGATTGGTGAAGCACACTTGACCGTGTAAGAAACTCCTTTCAGCACACGATTGTGTGCACTTACAAATTATTGTACATATCAGTTAGTACCAGTCATCTTTAGTGTACTTGCAATCTCTCAGTTTAAAAATATTTTTATTGAAGTATAATAAAATCTTGCTTTAACAACTGATGTAAATGGCCATTTGTTCAAATGCAAACATCATTGGAGAAAGAATTATTTGTCTTTTGCATTTTAACATTCATTCTATGTGGAATAGAAATAAATCGTAACCATTGTTGGCTTTAAATATTCACCTCCTGTGTGTTGTGATCCTACTGTTGAATGATTTTTTATAGTATTTCTGACAGAGTAGATGGGTTATGTGGGATTTGGGGAGATTAGAACTGGGTTCCAAATATAAATCTTCCACAAAAAACGCTCCAGGGTGGAAGACAAGTTGCTTTTTTGAGTTGAGTTTTCTTTTTCTTCCTGTAATGTTGTCCATCCCTGAGACAGCCATGAATTGTGTGCAGCCTCAGGAGATGATAGCCTTTCTGAACTTAGCCTGGGGTTTTAAAGCTGATAATGAGTGAATAGTGCAGCAAGTTTGAACATATCCTAGGGCTGTATACAATGAACTCTGTGGCATCTGTATGCATGAGATTGTGGGCTATAATCATTATGGCATAATGGAGGGCTGTATTCAGATGGAATCACTATTTATTTCCATGTGCATTGTAGCTTAACCATTTGACTGCTGATGCTTGGGGCTAAAATCTATTTTTCCTTCTTTGTAAAATCTATTTTTTGCAAAACGACACAATGTTGTTTGTGTTGAATTAGATCATAAGACTCTCTGATCCCAGGTAGAAAATCTGACGTTTTCTGGTTTTGTCTGTCTTTGAATTCTTGCATCTGATTATTTTCTGATGTCCCGCTTTTACTGATGTACACGAGGAGTGAGGGAAGAAATAATTTCAGTAGTAATGGCACTATTGTCCTTTAGCAAACTGACAAGGTCGTCTAAAAGTTAGGATGGAGGATCTCCGGAAGTGTGCCAAATATATTTACAACAGGCCCTTCCGAAATGTGTTATTTGCAGAGTGTTCCTGTAGAAAAAATGTGGAGAGCAGTGATGTGGAACACTAATGTTATGTCAAAAATGTGTTAGCTTTATGTTCAGATACTGCCTGAGGTTATGGTCACATTTCTACAGGCAATGACATTTTTCTCCTCTTGTGATTTAAAAAAAAAAGACTTTTAGACAGTGAAGGTAAGCAATTTGTATCGGTCTTCAATGTCTGGAAAGACCTGCTTTTGATGACACATTCTGCTCTGACATTCTTCCTTGCTTGCATCCAAAATCTCTTAAACTGCAGCATCCCACCTATTAATAAACTATTCTCCATATGTTTGGTAATCCCGAACATTGCTTTTGAAAATTTCAAGCGTTTCCTTTTCAACAGAATCAAAATTCTAACTTTGGCGTTACAATTCAAACCTGTAAGAAGCTGGCTGTCTGTTCTTGTTAATTACAGTAAAGATGTTTTTGTTCTTGGAGATGTGGGTGAAGCCAGCATTTATTGCCCATTCCTTGTTACCCCTTGAGAAGGTGATGTTGGGCTGCCTTCTTGCAATTGTGTAGAACAAACCAAGAACAAAGAAAATTACAGCACAGGAACAGGCCCTTCGGCCCTCCCAGCCTGCGCCGATCCAGATCCTTTATCTAAACCTGTTGCCTATTTTCCAAGGTCTACTTCTCTCTGTTCCCCACCCGTTCATATATCTGTCCAGATGCATCTTAAATTATGCTATCGTACCTGCCTCTACCACCTCCGCTGGCAAAGCATTCCAGGCACCCACCACCCTCTGCGTAAAAAACTTTCTACGCACATCTCCCTTAAACTTTTCCCCTCTCACCTTGAAATCGTGTCCCCTTGTAATTAACACCCCCACTCTTGGAAAAAGCTTGTTGCTATCCACCAAGTCTATCTGGTGAAGGTAATTTTTTTCCACCAATTATTTGTTTTGAGTTAAGCAACTGAGAAGCTTTCTCAGACCACTACAAAGAGCAGTGAAGCGTCAAACTTGATGGTATGGGACTGGAGTCACGTATAGGCCAGACCGGGTAAGGAGGGCAGATTCCCTTCCCTAAAGGACAGTAACGAATCAGTTGGGCTTTTGGAACAATCTGACAGATTTATGATCACTTCTACTGATTCCACATTTTTTCCTTAATGTTCCAGATTTAAAGAAATAGGGGCGGCACAGTGGATAGCACAACTGTCTCACAGCATCAGGGACCTGGGTTGAATGCCGGCTTTGGGTGACTGCGTGGGTTTCCTCCGGGTGCTCCGGTTTCCTCCCACAATCCAGAGATGTGCCAGTTAGGTGGATTGGCCATGCTAAATTGTTCCTTAGTGTCCAGGGTTGTGCTAGTTATGTGGGGTTATAGGGTTGCAGGGTCAGGGCGAAGAGCCTGATTAGGGTGCTCTTTCAGCGAGTTGGTGCAGACTCGAAGGGCCGAATAGCCTCCTTCTGCACTGTAGGGATTCTATGAATTCAAATGGTGGGTTTTCTCTGGATTACTAATTTAGTAATATATCACGTCCCCTTGATAAACAAATTTGAAATCCTTCAGAATGATACATTCATGAATCATTCCCTTTTCTCACCAGTTGTTTCACTCTGCAAATGTTTTAATATGATTTCATGTAACTAACAAATCTGACACTATTGAGGAGTTGGAGTGAGGCACGTTTGTCCTCAGTTTGTTTTACCAGCTTGTAAAACTGATTGTAAAATAGTTTACAATCTCTTCTACCATTACTAACTTACCAGTCATAAGGTGGGCAGTGATGCAGAGTGCTTTGTCTCTGTTACGACATGCAGAATATCCAGTATTGTACATGTAAGTCACTTGTTTTTTTATTTAAATTGGTGCTTCCCACCTGTATCAGAATTGTTGGGGGACATGTAAACTTTCTTTCCTGTGGGCTGTGGACTGCATCTGTAAACATGTCTTTACTGCGATATGCTAAAAAGATGTAATGACATTGCTTTTTTAAAAAGTATATTTATTGAAGTTTAATACAATAACACTAATAATATTACAATCAACCAACAAAGATGTAAGGGTACAATGTCAAAAAGTTACCAACAAATCCTCAATCAAAACAACTAAAACTTGAACACTAGGTAAACTCCCTAACAGCTGACGGTGTCGAGTTCCATATTTTTAAAATATAAAATTAGAGTACCCAATTCATGTTTTTTTTCCAATTAAGGGCCAATTTAGCGTGGTCAATCCACCTAACCTGCATATCTTTGTGTTGTGGGAGCGAGAATGTGCAAACTCCACACAGACAGTAACCCAGAGCTGGGATCGAACCTGGGACCTCGGTGCCGTGGGACTGCAGTGCTAACCACTACCCCACCATGTTGCCCTTCTAATTCCATATTTAAGGAAATAAATGGTTACCATCTAAGGTAGAAATTCCCCACTGACACCTTGATGGTTTATTTATTTTTTTCTAAGTGCAGGAATGTGATTCATAGAATCATAGAATTTACAGTACAGAAGGAGGCCATTCGGCCCATTGAGTCTGCACCGGCCCTTGGAAAGAGCACCCTACGCCTCCACCCTATCCCAGTAACCCTCACTAACCTTTTTGGACACTAAGGGCAATTTATCATGGCCAATCCACCTAACCTGCACATCTTTGGACTGTGGGAGGAAACCGGAGCACCCGGAGGAAACCCACGCAGACACGGGAAGGACGTGCAGACTCCACGCAGACAGTGACCCAAGCCGGGAATCGAACCTGGAACCCTGGAGCTGTGAAGCAACGGTGCTAACCATTGTACTGCCGTGATTAAAGCGCCTCGCCAGGCAGAAGCACCGGGCGGGATGGGAGACCTCCAGTTAAGCAATATTCGCCACCAGGCTTTCAGTGAGGCAATGATGACAACATACACCCCTACCTCAAGAGTGAAACGCCAGTGAGTCTATGAGACCCCAAATATGGCTACCAATGGACATGGCTCTAGGACCACCCAAAGAATCTCTGATATAGTGTTTAAAAAAAGGAAACCCAGAAGCTGGCAAATTTGGGGCAAGACCAAACCATATGTATATGGCTAGCTGGGGCAAGCGAACAACATTCATACTTGTTCTCCACGCTAGGGAAAAACCCACTCATCCTTGCCTTGGTCAAGTGCATTCTGTGTAATATTTTGAATTGTATTAAACTCAACTAGGCACAAGAGGACGTGGAGTTGACCCTTAAAGGGCTTCTCTCCCAGCCTCCTCAGTAAGCACAGGATCCAGCTCCCCCTCACTCCATCCAATGGGGCGGGATCTGCTGAGAGGATATAGCCATACAGGTCTGAAATGGACTCCTGGCCAGGTTGAGCCAAGGATAAAACCTTTAGCAAGGAGGAGGGTGGGGCCAAAGGAAAGGAAGGAAAAACTTTACGGGAAAAGTCACATCTGAAAATAACAAGAGAGGCTAGAATTGGGCAACTGAAATTTGCAAGCCAGCTCTCTAAAACTGTTAATCTTCCCTCGACAAATGGGTCCCTAAAATACTCAAGTGGTGTCTTCCAAGATTTAAATGAAGGGTCCAAACCAGAAGGTAAGAAGTAATTGTTACAAATAGGGACAGGAGACAGGATACAAAGTAGACAGGAGGAAAAAGCTTAAAGTGCTGTTTAAACTGTTTCCAAATCCTGGGGGAGGAGACCGCTACCGGATCTGAGGAAAATCTAGCAAGAGAGAAGAGCAAATACATGAATAGGATGGGAAGAGAGGGATACGGACCCCGGAAGTGTAGAAGATTTTAGTTTGGACGGGCAGCATCGTCGGCGCAGGCTTGGAGGGCCGAAGGGCCTGTTCTTGTGCTGTACTTTTCTTTGTTCTTTGGCAGTGATGGAGTAATCATGGCATGAAGAGTCGAGGTAGTGCACGAGTGAACCTCCATTTTGCCCCAAATCGAGCCGGGGTCACTAATCCACTGCAAAATGTTATGGATGTTAGCAGTCCAAAAGTGAAACAAAAAATTTGGGAGAGCCAAGCTTCCCGTCCACCTGTCTCTCTGGAGCAGAACACTGCAGATTTTAGGATTCTTACCCTCCCAAATGAAAGTAGAAATCAATTTATTAACTTTAATAAAAAGGATTGGGCAAACAAATAGTGATACATGGAAAGAAAAAGAAAAACCTAGGAAGTACATTCATTTTGATCATTTGGATCCTACCCGCCAGAGACTGAGGGAAGTATTTCCACTCTGTAGACCCGCTCTGATATTATTGATCAGGCTTGAGTAGTTTAATTTACGAAGTGAGGCCAAATTGGCCCCCCGGACCACCAAATAATGGGAACTGGTATTGAAAAGGCGAAACGGTAATGAGCTAAACTGAGCTCTTCACCGGAAAACACTCACTCTTCCCCAAGTTCAATTTGTAATCAGGGAAGGAATAAAATGTATTAAGCATCTTCATTATTCTATCTAAGGAAGGAGTTGAGTCCGTAATGTACAGAAGTAAAGCGATACCTAATGCTCCACCTCATCCTGACAAATACCCCTCCACTGATCAGAGGCCTTCAACGCTATAGAGAGAGCTCTATTGCTTTCCCCACAGAAGTGGGGAAAGAGAGCAGCTCTGTCCAGTGCCTCTACCCAAGGGGAAGTAACCTGAGTATAGAGTGTTTGTGCGAATGTGAGGCATTATACAACATCCAAGAGGCAAATTTATAGCCGAATATAAATCTCCCAAGAATCTCAAATAGATAATCCCATTCCACCCTATCAAATGGTTTTTCAGTGTCTAGCAATACTATGGCCTCTGGCTCGGATGCTGAGGAGGGGAAAAACATAGCGTTTTAAAGGTGACGAATATTGGCCAATAACTGTCTGCCTTTCACAAAGCCCGTTTGATCCTCTGAAATTATACCTGAGAGGCAAGGCTCCAGCTGGAGCGCCAGGCCTTAACCTTAGGCTTAATATCCGTGTTTAAAAGTGGGTTAGTATGAAGCACACTCGGCTGGGTCTTTATGCCCCTTAGGGAGCAAAGAGATTGAGGCTTGAGTAAGGGTCGGAGGTAATGAGCCCTGAGACAGACAGTCGTTAAACATGTCTGATATCGAGGGTACGAGCTGTTTTTAGTAAAACCCGACCGGGAAGACATCAGGTGGGGCCTTACCAGGTTGCGTCGGCCCACTACATTTAAAAAATATTGCCCTGGCTTAATGGGGAGTCTAATTCACAGCTCTTGCCTACTTCAACAGTTGGGATATGCAGACCCTCCAAGACGTCAGCCATGACTGATGTATCTACAGGGAGTTCTGACTTACACAGGTCGCAGCAATAAGATCTCAAAGCTACGTTGACCTGGAGAGGGGCGGAAACATAATTGTTGCCGTTAATGCATATCGTAGGGATCTCCCGTGAGGCTGCTTGCTGTTTGAATGAGCCAGAAGACGACTGGCCTTCTCCCCATGCTCATAAAACACACGCCTGGAGCGTTGTAACTGATGCGCAGCCTTGCCAGTGGACACCAACTCGAACTGGATCTGTAATTATTTTCCTATTTGCCAGTAACTCCGGAGTAGATCAAGCGAGTATTGATGGTCCACTTCTAGGATGGAATCCACCAACCTCTGCTGCCCCAAACATTCCAATATTTTCGATACAGAGAGTACAATACTGTTCAGATTATATACATCGGTCACGTGGCACTTTGTTATGTTTACTTTATACAGTCAGGAATAAGCTTACAGTCTGTGGAGTTTGACACGGTTACCAGCCCTTGTTCTATGTTGGCTGAAAGACCTTTCAAATTGTGTCTTGGCGGCATTTTCCACACTTATAAACAGTTATGTCCATTTTTTTTAACTGCATTAATTTACTTTATTGTCCAGAAAGGTTTATCATGTCCTTCCTTTAATTAACTTTATATACATTTTGCCGCCCTCTGGCTCGGCCTATGGTCCCTTCCATTTCCCCCCCCTTTTCTCCCTCCACCCCCCACCGCCGACTTCTGCCGTGTATGCTTTGTGATCCCACCCCTCCTACCCCTTCTCCTTTTCTTTGAGACTTTCCCGTCTATCTTCTCCCCTTCCCCCTCCCCGGGTTGCGCATTCCTCTGGTTCCCCATCTATCTTGTTTTTTTTTCCCTCATCTTCCCTCTTTTTCCTCATCTTCCCTCTTTTTCCTCCTCTCTTTTCCGTTTTCTTATCTTACTCCTCATTACCGGCCTCGAACAGGTTTTGGAACATGCTGGCAAACGGCCCCCATGTATCTAGGAAACCTTCCTCCGACCCTCAGATGGCATTCTTAATCTTCCCCAGGTGGCGAAATTTTGAAGGTCAGCAAGCCAGTCTGCAGCAGTGGGTGGTGTGCTGATCGCCAGCTGAGCAGGAATCTCCGGCGTGCGATTAGCGAAGTGAAAGCAAGGGCGTTGGCCCCCTTCCCCATGTGTAATTCTGGGCTGCTCCGATACCCTGAAGATTGCCACTATTGGGCATGCTTTGCCCTCACCCCCACAACCTTGGACATTGCCTCGGAGAAGGCTGTAGCTTCCCCATACTTGAGTGCGTCCCACAGCACTCAGCCTGGATCTTGGAGTGTGCCGGTCTGCCACAATCGTTCGAGAACAATTCTTTCTACTGGAAGACTGACAAGTTTCGGGCAGACTAAAGAGCATCTTTCACCGAGTTGGTGATCCTCCAGTAGAAGTTGATGTTTATCTCGGTTTGCGTCCTTGGGACCAGCCCGTAGAGCACAGAGTCCTACATCACAGAGTTGGCCGGGATGAACCTCAATAAACGCCATTACATCTTTCTCCAGACCGACTTTCCAAAGACACGTTCCACAAGTAGGTGTTCAACTGTCTCTCCCCACCCCACAGTTGCTTTGAGGACAGCATCTGGTGGCACAGAGACTTTGGGTGTGCATGAAGGATCTGACTGGGTTTCCGGTGTGGACCATGGAGTAAGTGGTCACACACAAGGCAGCTCCTGCCCAAGGTTACAGAAAAGAGCTCTTTTTTAATCAATACGGGGTGGAATTTTGATGAAAAGATGTAGGTGAATGTTGGAGTACTTTCCCCCAGAAATAGTATGTCTCTTGGTTACCAGACCCGGCAGAAACAGTGAAAGATTTGGCTGGAGCTGCAGTAAAGACAAAAGCCTCTTCCAGCATGCAGGCGGGGGAAGGGCGAGCTTAAATGCCTCAAGCTGACTTGAGGGCCTTTTATTAAAGCTGAATTCTAGCAGCAGAGGGCACAACTGTGAAACGATCTCGCCAAGGCTATTGACCGGGTGAAGCGTTTAAGTCCCAACAGACAGAAGCGTGCGGAGCGGGCACCGAGGCACGGCATGGCCACCGGTATAGATCAGGGTGCATGGGCACAGTGGGCACAGGAGCAACCGGAGTTCCTGAGGGGGTGCTTTGCTGATCTTAAAAAGGACATGCTGGCCCCGATGAAGGCATCAATAGACCAAATGATCGCAACTCAAGCTACACAAGGGAAAACGATTAAGGAGATGGAGAAAAAGCTATCCGACCATGAGGACGAGTTGGTCGTATTGGCCTTTAAGGTGGAGTCGCAGGATGACCTCCACAAGAAGTGCAGGAGAGGCTGGAGGACCTAGAAAACAGGTCCAGGGGTCAGAACTTGAGAATTGTGGGCCTCCCTGAAGATGTGGAGGGGTCGGATGCGGGAGCATTTGTGTCCAAGATGCTGGAGACGCTGATAGGGACGGGGGTATTCCCTCGACCCCTGGAGCTGGACGGGGCACACAGTGCCCTAGCAAGGAAGCCCAAGGCGAATGAACCGCCAAGGGTCATGGCGGAGGGATCTCATCGCTTCTCGGATAAGGAACTTGTCTTGCGGTGGGCAAAAAAAGAACGGAGCAGCAGGTGGTAGAACTGCGTGATACGCATCTACCAGGACCTGGGTGCGGAGCTGGCCAAGAGGCGTGCTGGATTCAACTGGGTGAAGGCGAACCTCTTCAGCAAGGGCGTGAAATTCGGGATGCTGCACCCAGCGAGGCTATGGGTCACGTACAAGGAACGGCATCACTATTTTGAGACGCCGGACGAGGCGTGGTCATACGTCAAACAAGAAAAGCTGGACTCGAATTAAAGGACAGCTAAGCTTTGGTGGAATGCGGCGGTGGGGCTGGGTAACACGGTACTGTTTCTAATATAAGATTGTATACAATGTTGGGTGCGTGTAAGGGCTGTGGTGGTGGCTGGAGGGTGCAGTGTTTTCGGCAAAGTTGAAATACGGAGGGGGCGGGGGCCCTGTACTTAGTGCACATTTTCGGGAAGTTGGAGTCTTGGTTCAACAAGTGTCTCCTCACGGGGCAATGTTAGTGTCTTATGTTTATTTTTTGTTTCGTATTACTATTTACTCACTGGGGCGGGAGAGGTGGTTTAATTGGTTTATTCATGTGGGGAGAAGGGTCCGGACAATGAGGCAATCAGTCTGAACAGGGGCGGGAGCTGCCAGGGTCAGCATGGGTCAGCTGACTCGGAGCGTAGTGGGGGGTGAGCAAGTGCCCAGCTGGTGCTTGGTGGGGGGTTTTGGGTCGTGGGGCTGTTTGGGGGGGAAGAGAGAGAGAGAGAGAGAGGGGAGATCCCTGGAGGTTCGCGCGGCCAAGAGGGAAGGAGCTCTCTTTTTTTTCTCCCACGTTCATAAGGTTTATTCCCGCATAGACTTCTTTGTCTTGAGCAGGGCGTTAATTCCAAAGGTGGCGGGGACAGAATACTCAGCAATCACAGTCTCGGACCATGCCCCGCACTGGGTGGACCTGCGGCTCAGTGAGGAGAGAGGGCAGCGCCCACTCTGAAGACTGAATGTGGGGCTGCTGGCGGACGAAGAGGTTTGCGGGCAGATTAGCAGGAACATCCAGGATTACCTGGAAACAAACTATACGGGTGAGGTAGCAGCGACAATGTCTGGGAGGCTCTGAAGGCAGTTGGCAGAGGGGAACTCATCTCAATTCAATCCCATAGGGAAAAGAGAGAAAGAGCGGAGAGGGAGAGACTAGTGGAGGAGATACTCCGAGTGGACAGGAGATACGCGGAGGCCCCCGAAGCGGGGCAACTGAGGGAGCGGCGGAGTCTGCAGGCGGAGTTTGAACTGCTGACCTCGGGGAAAGCGGTAGCACAGCTGAGGAAGGCAAGGGGGGGCAGTCTGTGAGTATGGGGCGAAAGTGAGTAGAATGCTGGCACACCATACGGGTGAGGTAGCAGCTCCCGCCCCTGTTCAGACTGATTGCCTCATTGTCCAGACCCTTCTCCCCACATGAATAAACCAATTAAACCACCTCTCCCGCCCCAGTGAGTAAATAGTAATACGAAACAAAAAATAAACATAAGACACTAACATTGCCCCGTGAGGAGACACTTGTTGAACCAAGACTCCAACTTCCCGAAAATGTGCACTAAGTACAGGGCCCCCGCCCCCTCCGTATTTCAACTTTGCCGAAAACACTGCGAAAGAGGGAAGTGGCCAGGGAAATCGGGGGAGTAAAGAATAAGGATGGTAATGCGGTCTTGGATCCAGGGGAGGTGAACGGAGTCTTTAAGGAATTCTGTAGTAAACTATACGAGTCGGAGCCCCCGACGGGAGCGGAAGGGATGAGGCAATTTTTGGACCAGTTGAGGTTTCCAAAGGTGGAAGAGAACTGGTGGAGGGGCTGGGGGCCCCGATTGAATTGGAGGAGATTGTCAAGGGTCTTGAGGGCATGCAATCGGGTAAAGACCCGGGGCCGGACGGTTACCAGGTAGAATTCTACAAGAAATTTTCGGAAATATTGAGCCCACTCCTGATGAGGACCTTCAATGAGGCTAGAGAGAAAAGAACCCCCCCAAACAATGTCACAGGCTTTCATCTCACTCATTCTTAAACGAGGGAAGGACCCGGAACATTGCGGGTCATGCAGGCCGATTTCGCTTTTAAATGTGGATGCCAAATTGCTAGCTAAGATTCTGGTCACAAGAATTGAGGGTTGCATCCCAGGGATGATAGAGGAAGACCAGACTGGGTTTGTTAAAGGCAGGCAACTCAATACCAATGTCCGGAGACTTTTGAATATTATTATGATGCCCTCAGAGGGAGGGGAGGCGGAGGTGGTAACAGCAGAGAAAGCCTTTGACCGGGTGGAGTGGTAGTACCTGTGGGAAATGCTGGGGAGGTTCGGGTTTGGCGAGGGCTTTATTGGCTGTGTGAAATTGCTGTACCAGGCGCCTGTAGCAAGTGTATGTACAAACCGGCTGAGGTCGGAGTACTTCGAGCTTCACCGGGGAATGAGGTAGGGGTGGCCCTCTCCCCATTCCTATTTGCCCTAGCTATAGAACCACTAGCTATGGCGCTGAGAGCCTCGAGGAACTGGCGGGGACTGGTTCGAGGGGGGTGTAACATCGGGTCTCGCTATACGTGGATGATTTGCTCCTGTGCATTTCGGACCCTGTGGAGGGGATGGTAGAGAAAAGTTTTCATTACCTGGGTATACAGGTGACCAGGAAATGGGATGCCCTGCACAGGCTCAACCTGACCCGGTTGGTGGAGCAAATGGAAGGGGACTTTAAAAGGTGGGACATGCTCCCGTTGTCACTGGCAGGGAGGGTGCAGACCGTGAAAATGACTGTCCTCCCCAGATTTTTGTTTGGCTTTCAGTGCCTCCCCATCTCCCTCCCTAAAGCCTTTTTTAAGCGGGTGAGTAGGATCATTACGGGCTTTCTGTAGACTAATAAGACCCCGCGAGTAAGGAGATCGCTGTTGGAGCGCGGGTTGGGGGGGGGGGGGGCTGTGGGTTGGCGCTGCCAAACATTCGCAACTACTACTGGCCGGCCGATATAGCCATGATTAGGAAGTGGGTGGGGGGCGTGGGGAGCAGCTGGAGGCTTCGTCATGTAAAGATACTAGTTTGGGAGCTTTGATAATGGCTCCTTTGCCGTTCTCGCTGACCCGTTACTCCACAAGTCCGGTGGTAGTGGTGACACTGCAGATCTGGGGTCTCCAGGACATTACGTGCAGACCACTGCCTGATGGATTTGTGTCAAAGGTGTTTCTCCTGAATAACCGTTTCCATGAGGGACAGTGATCTGGTGCAGTCCAATTACTTGGAGCATTCCGCAGCAACATGGCCAGACCCATCCATCGCAACAAGAGGGACAGGAACATAGTGACACCTGGTGTTTGCATACCGAGGAGTTACTCACAGCTTGATGCAGCCGTACACAAAGGTGGCCATCGGGATGGGGGTGATGTTGGTTACGTTTCTTTCTCCCTTATCCAGAGATTTGTACATGTCGTCCCTTCGCCCCTGATCCATCTTTTTAAAAAAAAAAAACAATTTTATTCAAACTTGTACCAAAGTAGGTTACAGCAAATACACACCCCGGTAAACATTCTTCCCAACAATCAACTATACAGTTCGTACAGATTTTTCTCCTTTTTCACCCCACCCCCCTGCGACGAACAGCTCTTCATACACGGTCACAAACATCCCCCACCTTTTCTCAAACTCCCCTGCTGAGCCCCTTAACTCATACTTTATCTTCTCTAACCGCAGGAAGTCGCACAGGTCACCCAACCATGTGGCGATGCCGACTGCCACTCCAGCAAAATTCGTCGCTGTGCAATCAGAGAGGCGAAGGCCAAGACATCGGCCTTCCTCCTCTCCATGAGCTCACACTTTTCTGAAACCCCAAATATTGCCACAAAAAGGGTCCGGGTCCACCCCCTCCTCCACTATCCTGGCTCAGACCGCGAACACTCCCACCCAGAATCTTTCAATTTTTCACAACCCCAAAACATGTGTGCATGATTTGCTGTCCCCCGCCCACACCTCTCACACTCATCTGCTATCCCCTGAAAGAACCCACTCATTATCGCCTGAGTCATGCACCCTGTGCACCATCTTAAACTGTATCAGGCTCATCCTTGCACAAGAGGAAGTCCCGTTTACCCTTCGCAGTGCCTCACTCCATACTCCCCAATTGATCTCCATTCCTAACTTCGCTTCCCATTTCTCCTTGATCTTCACCACCCGCTCACTTCTCTGCTCCCCCAGCCACTTGTATATATCCCCAATTCTTCCCTCCCCTTCCACATCCAGAAACAGCAGTGGCTCCAGCAGGGTGTATCCCACAATCTAGGGAATCCCTTCCAGACCTTTCGTGCAAAGTCCCTAACCTGTAGATACCTGAACTCACGACCCCTCGGTAGCTCTACCCTCTCCCTTAGCTCCTCCAGACTGGCGAACCCTTCCTCCAAATACAAATCCCTCACCTTGACCAGCCCCACTTCCCTCCACCTCCTATATACACTATCCACCCCCCCTGGGTTAAGACCCAACTTGTTCAGTCTTTCTTCATAAGCTGCACCCTTCATCCCAGGAATGAGTTGAGTGAACCTTCTGTGAACTGTTAACGCAATTATATCCTTTTTTAAATAAGGAGACCAAAACTGTTCACAGTACTCCGCATGTGGTCTCACCACCCTGTACAGCTGAACTAAAACTTCCCTACTTTTATATTCCATTCCCCTTGCAATTCTTTGCTTGGAAGATTGTCCACACCTTCATATCTGTTTAAAATAATAACTTAAATTGATGTCCTCTCAATTTAATGGCATTGAATTGATGCTCTGGTTTAATCTTATTTAATACTTAAATACTTTAATATTTTAGCCCTACTTTAAGGCTTGAGCTTCTCTTTTTTTTTCCAAGCGTGACCCCATTGCAGGTTGCAGTCTTTCCAATGCATTTGTGTCCTTTTTGAAGTGCAGTGACCAAAACTGAATCGTGTACCACTGTGGAATAGCAATAGACTGATGGTTAAATGTTTTTCTTGCTTATTCCCACATTCTATTTTTACTCATTCTTATGCTGCGTTATGTAGCTACTGTAAGTCTGGGCTATAATCTCCGCATAGTGGTGCAGTGGTTAGCACTGCTGCCTCACAGCGCCGGGGACCCAGGTTCGATCCTGGCCCCGGTTCACTGTCCGTGTGAAGTTTGCACATTCTCCCCATGTCTGCGTGGTCTGACCCCACAACCCAAAGATGTGCAGGTTAGGTGGATTGGTCATGCTAAATTGCCCCTTAATTGGAAAAAAAAATTGGGTACTCTAACTTTATATAAAAACAAAGTCTGGGCTATAATATTCAATTTCTAACTCTCTCTATACTCTTTATCATATATGTAGAAATACTTAAATACATCAGTTTTAAATTTCACTGCCTAGTTGGAGGACAGATTCCACTGCCAATCATTAAAATGCATCTTTTGTCCATATTACTCTATTTTAGTGTTTTCTGCAAATCTAAAATCCATTTTACATATTTTCAGTTTGATTAAAACTTTTGATGGGGGAGTTTATCAAAATATTTCCAAAAGTGCACATTATTCATTTTAAGGTGAGTTTCTTAATCTAATTTATTTGTCATGCCATTGAAGAAGCCAAGGAGTTTTGTCAGGCAGGAATTTCCCAATCAGAATTCCATTCCGACTCTAGCTATTGCTATCCAAGGGGACCGTGGCCTGGACAGCGGCTTGTGATGCAAAACAAGGTCAGCAGGGTTCAATTCCCGTACCAGCTAAGGTTATCCATGAACCTTCTCAGCCTTGCCCTTTGCCTGAGGTGTGATGATCCTTGGGTTAAATAGCCACCAGTCAGCTCTCCCCCTCAAAAGAGAAAGCAGCCTATGGTCATCTGGGACTACGGTGGCTTTACTTAACCTTTATTGCTATCCAGGCACCCTACCACTCTAAACATTACGATAGGAACATTAGAAGCAGGAGGAGGCCACTCAGTCCCTCAAGCCTATTCTGCCTTTCAGTTGGTTTATGGCTGATCTATATGCAGCACAGAAGGGGGCCATTCAGCCTATCTTGTCTACTCTTTTACCCCTGCCCAAATATTGATGTTAGTGTTAAATTTCATTTGACACCCAGCATCTAAACTATTTGGAGGAGAGATTCAGATTTCCATCACCCCTTTGTGTTCAAAGAATGCTTCTTGATTTCCCTTTAAGTGGCCTGGTTCTAATTATAAGATTGAAGCTTCATATTTTAGATTCACCTACGAGGGGAAATAGTTTATCTCTTTAGCTCTATTGAATTGCTGTTTCAGCCTAAACTTTACGGAGGACAGGTTAGTCTGATGGAAGCATTTTATTTTTGAAGTTAGTAAAGCCACATCCTTTAATTCTGAGTATTTGAAAAAATTAATAAAGGGCAAGTAACTGGCTAGGTCTTCTGAACATGCTGACCAAGCCCAGTGGTAGCAAGACATCTGGCACCTTGGATGGCACAGTTGGTTGAAATCATTTTTTAATTTAAAAATTAAACTTCAAGGGAATATACCAGTACAAACAGTACTTGCTACGTGACACCAAACTAGGTGAATGGGCAAAGTGTGACACCCATTTCTCATCACCATCTATGTCCTCCATATCCAGCCCGCTAGGCGATTTTCACAGTAACATCATTGCAGTGTTAATGTAAGTGTACTTGTGACAATAATAAAGATTATTATTATCCTCAGCAAGAATGAGGCTTTCATGCTTTTTGAATACTGAAAATTTGGTTATTTATATATATATATATATACATATTCATTTCTAAATACCTAGTTAAAATTTTCAGCAAGGTTTGTTAAATTCCCTATAGCTTGCGAGGAGGTGCGGAGTGTTTGCAGAGAATGGTACACTGCAGTCAGCTTTTTGCTCTTTAATTTGTAGTGCTTGTCAGCCCCCCGCAGCATTTGATCATGCCTGTTCAGCACACAGTCTTTCTTCCTGCTCATCAGTCATTATTTCCTTTACTCGAATGTTAAGGCAGCCAGCAACAAGTTGACTGATAAATCTACAATGCAAGGTCAGGATATTTCCTGTGTTCAATTGATGCCATAATGTGTTTCTGACTGTTCTAGGTATTGTGTGCAGATTAAGGAGGGTCATGTTACAGCTGAACACCCTATTAAAGGCATTGTGCTTCACAGTCTTCAGGAATGATATGTAGGATATTGAACAATCTTGTTGCGCACCTGTGATTTAGAGAATAGAGTCAGATGTTGCAAAGTTCGAGATGTAAGGAAATGTGGGTGTAGAGACACTGGGAATTATAGTGTAGATAGCAATACACAAACAGGCTTCCCTTTTGAATCATCAAATTTATTGAGAGAATTACTGAACCAAATAAATCGGGAAGGCGCCAGATCTCGTCCCTAGTCTACTGATTTGAGCTGGAGCAATGCAGTGGAGCTATAAAATGCTTTGGTGTCCTGGATTGGAGAAGAGCATATCAACCAGGACTCCTGCTGCTCTTTAATCTGCAGTGACCAATGCTGAGGCGGTGCACGTTTGGATTGTGGATCAAATAGCTCTTGGCAATGAGACACCCCGTATTGAATGTTATGCCTATGGTGTTGAACAACAATTTGTATTTGCATCGCGCCTAAAGTAATGAAACATCTGAAGGCATTTCGGGAACATTATAAAACAAACATCATGCCTTTGGATGATGTTGTCAAGAGGCAATGCGTTGATGAGAAATAGGAGGGGGCAAGGATTGCCAGGTGTAAAGGTGTGGAAACAGGAAGGGAAGCCAGTACAAGTGACTCTTTGGCTACGATTATATAGATAAGCATGGAACTGCCTGACTCAGCTGGATGTGTCAGTGGATAGGCCTTGGAGGAGGATGGTGTGGTCAATCATGGAAAGGAAGGAAAATTTACCTTTTGTCACAGCGTAGGATGTCATTTGTGACTTTGACAAGTGCAGTTCGGTACCGTGGTTGAGTGGAGGTCTGATTGGAGGAATTCAGACATGGAATTTGGAAATGATGGGATCAAACTTGGGAAATGACAACACGTTCAAGGACTTTGAGGAGGAATGGGAGATTGGAGATGGGATGGTACTTTTGAGGCCAGTGGGGTCAGTTTTGTTTTTTTGAAGAGAGGGGTAATGATGACAAATTTGATGGAATGAAGGTTAACCTCTGAAGAGAGAGAACCGTTTATAATATTGGCTAACATGGGGACCAGGAGTGGAAGTTGGGGAATCAGATTAGTGAGAATAGAATCGAAGGTGGGTCTCATGAAGAAGATGAGCTCAGAGAGGGCATGAAGGGAGGAGATGGGAGAGTAGCCAGAGAAAGCGTGAGTTCAGGGCTAGAGTGGGGGGGGGGGGGGGGAGACATGAAATTAAGTTCTCCTAGGTGAGCTAGTGGAATGGAGGGACGTGGCAGAGGCAAGTGATTGGTTTGTCTCAGTTTTGGTAACAAAGATGTCATGAGCCTCTCACACTTGTTGGAGATGAGGGTGGAGGAACCGGGAGAGAGATTTAAGAAAACTGTGAGCAGTAGAGAAAGAAGCCAGGGGTTATCTTTGCATATCAGGATGGTGCTGGAATAGTGAGCGGTTTTAGCAGATGAGGGTGAGATCCGATGGTGTTTTTAAATGGTCCAACCAGATCTGGTGGGGTATGGTCAAATTAATTGTGCAAGTCTGCCTTCCTTGGACTTAAGTGAGCAGAGATGAGGGCCATACAGGGGGAACAACCAGCGCGAGAGAGGAACTAGGACATCAAAGGTGGAGGTGAGTAAATCAGTCAGTAGCTGCAGAAATGAAAGACCAAAGGCTAGATTTGAAAGTGCACTTGTAAGTGAATTGGGGGGAATTCTCCAGGGAAGGAGACAGAAGGATTGGGAATGCAGAAGGGGAATGTGGATGGTGAACAATACGAGGCAATGATCGGAGATGGTCTTATCTATGATTGAAAGTATGGGAATAGTGAGATCATGGGACATGTCAAGGTCAAGGAGGTGGTTGTGAATATGGGTTTGAGAGTTTACGTGGAGAGAGAATTAGGGAGGGGAGAAGAGGGTAGTGAACTCGGAGGACAGTAAAATGAAGAGTTGTGATGGAGGTTGAATCAGGAGATGGGCTTTGAACCATCAGAGGCTGTTTGAATTAACAGTCAAGTTTCGGTTAAAATACTAAGGTACCCACGGTTCTCTGACACCTGTGAAAGAATACCCCAACGGGTATTCCCCACCAGAAAGCGGAGAGCAAACACCTACAGGAGAGAATGGGGAGAAAGTTGGTGAAAATTGGAAGTTGAGTTGCAATGTTCTTTTGGAGATCAAGATTTATACATTCCTATAATACGATATTTGTAATTTTACAGAGGGTTGCTTAGAAGACATGGATTGTTTGATTTCAACTATTACAGTAGCTATTTGTAACCAAGCTGATGTGTGAAGGGCTGGACTGGAGCAAAGTTGTCCCTTTACTGTAATATTATTGTCAGCCATAACCTGCAGAGCATATTTCCCAAAACCTATTTGTTCCGATCAGGCATGAAATCCTCCAGTTACATATTTGAAGGAATTTTTACATAGATAAAGGGCCTTGTTATGGCTCCACCTCTGTCAGTGCATCCCTTGCTAATGCTCTTTAGTGATCCTCTTGGAGCTATTTGCTGCTTGAATGATGATTGCAAGTGTAACCTTGTAGCCAGGTGGTAGGGATATAACCAGGCTATGGAGAGGGGTGGAGGTTCGTGGAATGAACACCATATTCAGCCTATGAGGCGCACAATTAACACTGCTGTGCTAGACAATGGTGACTACATTTAGTAATGGTGTGTGACTTTCCCAGTACATCAGTGCCACCTTAGTGCCAAATTACACTCGCTCCATAATCAAGCAGAGGCACCATTCTGCTGTTAGAAGCTGCAATGTTTTCAGTTAAACTAATTGTTAAACAGCCGTTCCAATTTCTGTGTTCCATGAGACCACTATGTTGAATTGGCAGAGTGAGTTGATAGACCTTAACTTGCCCTTTTTGCATAACTGTGACAACCATGACTACATTCAGAATACTTAATTGACAGGAAGGTACTTTGGACGCCCAAAGGTTGTTAAAGGCACTGGCTAAATGCATGATTTTAAAAAATCCTTGTTTTTAAAACAGCAGAGTAGCACAGTGGTTAGCGCTGTTGCTTCACAGCACCAGGGGCCCGGGTTTGATTCCCTGGTTGGGTTACTGTCTGTGGAGGCTCCCCGTGTCTGCGTGGGTTTCCTCCGGGTGCTCTGGGTTTCATCATAGATCATAGAATTTACAGCGCAGAAGGAGGCCATTCGGCTCATCGAGTGTGCATCGGCCCTTAGAAAGAGCATCCTACTTAAACCCACGCCTCCACTCCATCCCCGTAACATAGTGATCCCACCTAACCTTTTTGGACACTAAGAGGCAATTTAGCATGGCCAATCCACCTAACCTGCACATCTTTGGACTGTGGGGGGAAACCTGAGCACCCGGAGGAAACCCATGCAGACACGGGATGAAACTGCAAACTCCACACAGACAGTCACCTGAGGCCAGAGTTGACCCTGGGACCCTGGAGCTGTGAGGCAGCAGTGCTAACCACTGTGCTGCCTCACAGATCCCATAAGTCACAAAAGACATGCTTGTTAGGTGAATTGGACATTCTGAATTCTCTGTGTACCCAACAGGGGCCGGAGTTTGGTAACTAGGGGCTTTTCACAGTAACTTCATTGCAGTCTCAATGTAAGCCTACTTGTGACACTGATAAAGATTATTATTATTATTAATAATAAAAACCCTCCATGGCTTCACCTCTGTAACTGTCCCCAGCCACACAACATTCCAAAATATCTGGGCCTATCTAATTCTGACCTCTTCAGCATCCCCCAATTTTAATTACCCCACCGTTTCTGAAAACAGAGACATGTTGCCGAAACATTTTGTTTTTCAGTCATCAGGACAAAGGTAAGAATGCCAACTTTCTAACAATCACAACAAATTTATACTACAGGGGAAATGAGTGCTGATGGGTTGACAGATCAACCCATGTTGAAACATTGCCATGGAGAACACAATGGAGGGAATTATAGATACACCAAGTTCCCAGGTAATTCAAAAAAGGTCCAAGAATTGAACATATTCCTTTTGTTTGTAGAGAATGGGTCCCAGCATATGAATGTATGTCGCTTCTAGCAAGTTTAAATGAGCCATGTTATGAGTTCGACTGATTATCTTAAATTGGTTATTGGTGTAGCTGCTGGCGAGTGCTGCCCCAATTGTGGAATCAAATCTAATAGTAGACATTTTGTTTTGGGTTTTGTAAGCGCAGGCTGGTTGGGTACAGTCTGTACTCTGCTTATTATGAACAATTGAAGGAACATGCTGTTTGATTCAATTAGATCATTGTTCGTGATGTATCGTGCATACTTGCAAATGGGCCAAAGGCTACCACTTTCAAATCTGAAAAGTGCGCAGTCTAATTACCCTGGAAAGATAAGTATTTCAAAAAATTTGAACAGGTTAAGGAAGCCATTTCGCGCTGCTATCATGCAGTGGCTACATGAGTGGCATTTTCCACTAGTAGGATGCTACCAGTATGTTCTTCCTACCATGCAATTGAGCAATGAAATTGATCAATTCACTTATTGAACAATCCTGAGTGTGCTTACAGCTACACGAATAACAATTTGAGAGAATCTGTTGAGCTCATAACATGACTCATTTACGCATGCTAGAAGCGACGTGCATTCATGCACAGGGACCCATTCAAGCCTTGCATACTTTTGGATTACCTGGGAACCTGGTGAATCCTTGCTTTCTCCAGGGCCTCACCCATTCAGAGCTGATTTGCCAACTAGTCTGTACCGTTGTTCCTCTAGTTTAAATTTTTTTCAACATAAATTTAGAGTACCCAATTTTTTCCCCCCAATTAAGGGGCAGTTTAGTGTGGCCAATCCACCTAACCTGCTACGGCAATGTATTTCATTTAAAAGGAACAGTGATATGAAGTTCAGTTGATGCAATAATTTCCTATGTTTTAGTTTGAGGGGGCATCAAAGGACACAACAGGTCAATGTGCCAGCAAATTGATCTCCTCAGATTATCCACATGATGAGTTTTCAGTCTCTGCTGTACTAATCTAGGAAGTTGCCACTTGTGCTGCTGTCTTTGTCCTGGAAAAGCATAAATGCATTGGTATAGGTGAATTAGATGGACAAAATCTTATCTAGTATGTCAGCACCATCTGAAGTTGGTGCAATGAAGGTGGATTTTGTATTGACGTATATTTTGGCATTGGGAGATTTTTGCCATGTTTAACCAATACCAATATAATGTATGTCACAGAATCACAGAAAAATACAGTGCTGAAGAGGCCCTTCGGCCCATCGGGTCTGCACCGACGCATGAAAAGCACCTGACCTGCCTACCTAATCCCATTTGCCAGCATTTGGCCCAGAGTCTTGAATGTATGATGTGCCAAGTGCTCATCCAGGTACTTTTTAAAGGATGTGAAGCAACCCACCTCTACCACCCTCCCAGGCAGTGCATTCCAGACTGTCACGCCTTCTGGGTAAAAAGGTTTTTCCTCAAACCCCTTTAAACCTCCTGCCCCTCGCCTTGAACTTGTGCACCCTCGTAACTGGCCCTTCAACTAAGGGGAACAGCTGCTAAAATAAGAAAAAACATTTATTAAATATGATAAATTGGATGGTGGTACAGTGGTTACCTCTGCTGCCTCACGGCGCAAGGGACCTGGGTCAATTCCGGCCTTGGGTGACTGTGGAGTTTCCACTTTTTATCCATATCTGTGTGGGTTTCCTCCAGGTGCTCCGGTTTACTCCCACTGTCCAAAGATGTGCAGGTTAAATGGATTGACCATGCGAAATTGTCCCTTCGTGGGGTTACAGGGATAGGGCAGGGAAATGGAGTGGGTCAAGGTTGGGTGCTGTTTCAGAGGGTTGGTGGAGACTTGATGGGCTGAATGGCCCCCTTCTGCACTGTAGGAATTCTATGAGATTATTATACAATATTACTTTACTCCCCCCTTAGATGAACAATTACACAGAGATTTTAAAATTAACACAGATTAAAAAGTACATTTCTTTGTCTTGATTGCTGTGCAAATTGCGCACAATTGCTGTAACTCTCAATTCCCAGACTGTATTAAAATGGCACCACACATTTGTTTTGCCTTTTGAAGGCTGTTATCCCAATTTAAATCTAGTTATTGCAATTATCTCTTTAACTCGGAATACTTTCCTTACTCTTCTTTGAATTCTTTAGAACAATACCTTGGTCTCTGTTCACTTAACTCCAGTCATCTTAGGGCAGCACGGTGGCGCAGTGGTAGCACTGCTGTCTCACGGCGCCAAGGTCCCAGGTTCGATCCCGGCTCTGGGTCACTGTCCGTGTGGAGTTTGCACATTTTCCCCGTGTTTGCGTGGGTTTCGCCCCACAACCCAAAGATGTGCAGGGTAGGTGGATTGGCCATGCTAAATTGCCCCTTAATTGGAAAAAATGAATTGGGTATTCTAAATTTATTTTTAAAAAAACTTCAGTCATCTTGAGTACTCTTTCTGTCCCAATTCCCTCGTTATTTGGATTGTAACTTGTACTTTGGAAACGGCCTTTTTGCTGCTCCTGCTCTGTCCACTCTTTGTTTTGGCAGAGTTTGGAGATGTTCATTCTCCGAGATCCTGTCTCCAACTGCAATCAAATTAGCTAAACTAAAACTTAAAAGTTTACAAGGCCCCAGTTGCTAAGCAACACCACCTACCTCTGCTGGCCTATTTCATAGAATCATAGAATTTACAGTGCAGAAGGAGGCCATTCGGCCCAACAATCTGCACCGGCCCTTGGAAAGAGCACCCTACTTAAGCCCACGCCTCCATCCTATCCCTGTCATCCAGTACCACCACCTAACCTTTTGGGCACGTAGGGGCAATTTAGCATGGCCAATCCACATAACCTGCACATCTTTGGACTATGGGAGATACTGGAGCACCCGGAGGAAACCCAAGCAGACACGGGGAGAAAGTGCAAACTCCACACAGACGTGTAATTGTGAGGCAGCAGTGCTAGCCAATGTGCCACTGTGCTGCCCTTCATGCTGTAGCCCCCTCCAAGAACAAATAAACACAGTTGGAACTTAACCAACTCCCCACATACAAACACCTTTGTCCAGCATGAATCTAACCAAGTTTTACCTTCCAGGCACAGAAACATTAAATTAAATGAAGTTAAAACTATACATTATTTCTAATGTTTACCAATACAAATATAAATCCCTTAAAATTATCTTTCTTTTCCTAACAAATGTCTGTCTAGGGATCTAACCAGAAAAAACAGCTTTAAATACAAGAGATATTTTCATTCTATATATTACATTCACCATTGTGAATTCTACCCATGTACCAGCTGGTTTGTGATTTACAACAGTGATTCATTGCATTTCTGCCCTCAAAAAGTCTGGGTCATCATTCAGATTGAAGCTTTTGCAGTTCTGGCCAAAAATCATTTGATTTTCTGTTGGACTATCCATAGAGTATTGCATGGTGAGTGTTTCGTCTCTGGAGCTTTTGTACAGTGGAGGACTGCGGAAATGTGTATCAAAATAAATATATATATTATACTGATACTTCAGACAGGCTGTAGCTCAGACAGACCGATGCATGCTATGCCCATCAATCCGTCGATGCCACGCTGGTGCTGTATTGACTTTTACCAGATGTCTGTGGTAATTGTCTTCTTGGGGTCACTTGTATTAATTAATCACTGGATAGCTAGCCATATGATAATTGAAACTGTTATAAATATTGACCTGTGACATTATAGACCACGAGTAGAGATCAGCAACTAAACATTACAGAGAGTGCACTGTGTCGTGCTTGCAATGTGGTCTTGTGCTTGGTAGTACACTGAGTTGTAAAGATCTAAGTGTGTTTTATGAGTCAATAATGCAATGTGGAGATCAGATGATCTTCACTTTGAGAGTGACAGCTTATTACCATTCTCTGAACTCAGAAGTGCTCTATATATTTATAGCATGGGGGGAAATATCAGTGATCTATGTTGCCTGAAGTGATGTAAAGTTTCAGCAGATTTGAGATCAGGTTGTACATGTTGTACGAGAAGGATGATGAGGCACTAAATGAGAATAAAAGTTCTTTGATTCTCTTTAGAGAAATCTTTTCAATTGTTTTTGACTGTGGTTGCTTTGCCTCCTTGCCAAATGGTCCGACCACTGGTTCTGTGCAGAGTAGGTAAAATCCTTGTTAGTCATTTTTTCTTGATAAGCTTTGATATTATTGTGATTTAATCTATTTTATGTTGTCCGTCTATAGCAGAAAAATAGCAACTGACACATTTTAGGTCATTAACTATCACTTAAGTGTAACCTGTCAGCATATGCACTGAAATCTCATGGAGAATAATAATAACTTATTGTCACAAGTAAGCTTCAATGAAGTTACTGTGAAAAGTCCCTAGTCGCCACATTCCAGCGCCTCTTCGGGGAGGCCGGTACAGGAACTGAACCCGTGCTGCTGGCCTTGTTCTGTGTTACAAGCGAGTGTTTTAGCCCACTGTGCTAAACCAGCCACTATCGTGAATTTATTAAATTCTGCTGCACAAAACAAAGTCATTTGGTTCATCAAATGTGCACCAAGTCTCTGAAAGAGCTGTTTGTGTTCCCTCTTAAATTTTATTTTTCAGATAGTCAATCATTTCCATTTAAAAGCTATTTTGGATTCTGCTTTCATCGCTATTTCTGATGGAGCATTCCTGGTCCTAACAACCCTCCTTTTTTTTAGGACTAAGCCAATGGTGGTGCAGTGGTTAGCACTGCTGCCTCACTGTGCTGAGGACCTGGTTTAGATCCCGGCTCCAGGTCACTGTCCGTGTGGAGTTTGCACATTCTCCCCATGTCTGCGAGGGTTTCACCCCCACAATCCAAAAAAGATGTGCAGGGTAGATTTATTGGCCATCCTATATTGGAAAAAAAAAGAATTGGATACTCTAAATTTATTTTAAAGAAGAGAGGATGTAACCACCGCCCCTTGACAAGGGCATTAACATCGCTGAATCCCCCACAATCAACATCCTGGGGGTTACTATTGATCAGAAACTGCACTGGACTAGCCATATTAATACTGTGGCTACCAGGGCTGGTCAAAGGCTAAGAATTCTTTGGCGATTAACTCACCACCTCACCCCCCAAAGCCTGTCCATCTACAAGGCACAAGTTAGGAATGTAATGGAATACTCCCCACTTGCCTGGATGAGTGCAGCTCCAACAGCACTCGAGAAACTCGATACCATCCAGGTCAAAGCAACCCCCTTGATTGCTCCTCCTCCCACAAACATTCAAATTCTTTATCACCGACGAACAGTGGCAGCCGTGTGTACATGATACACTCACCAAGGTTCCTTTGACAGCACCTTCCAAACCCACGACCACTGCTATCTAAAAGGACAAGAGCATCACATACCTGGGAACCCCTCCACCTGGAGGTTCCGTTCCAAGTCACTCACCACCCTGACTGTGGGGCAAAATCCTGGAACTAATAGCACAGTGGGTGTACCTATACCTCAAGGACTGCAGCGGTTCAAGAAGGCAACTCAGCACCACCTTTTGAAGGACAACTAGGGATGGGCAATAAATGCTGGCCTAACCAGAAACGCACACATCCCGTAAATGAATAAAAGAAACACAAAACACATCCATTTATCCTTCCTTTCCCACTACGTTCGTTCCTCCAGTTCTTACATCTGCAATTTATGAGCACTTAGATTTGTGATAATGCATCTGTAATAATGTTGTCCTTTCTAGGAATATGCACAATTTTTACGTTGAAAGTTTCCAACAGTTAACTCCAATGGAAAAATCTTGTGTTCTGAGTCTTAAATCTTTCCACAAACGCACGCAGATTATGGTCGGTGTAGACTCTGCTTTGCTTATTATCATGCCGGCCATAAATTTCAATATGTTGGAAGGGCTAGTAACAATACTAAGACTTCTTTCTCCATGGTGGAGTACTTCCTTTGGTGCATACTTGGTCTCTTTGAAAAGTATCCCACCAGCCTCCATATTCCTAACTCGTCATCCTCCAGGTTGCTGGCATCCGTGGCCAATTTAAAGAGTTTAGAAAAATCAGGAATGCCCAACACTGGTTTGCTTACCAATATGGCCCTCAATTTCTCAAAAGGTGTTTGATATTTTGCGGACCATGCCATTTTCGCTTGTTTCTGCAATACATTCGTCAAAGCTACCGCTCTGGTACTAACGTTAGGTATAAATTTTCTATAGAACCCGCACATGCCTAGGAACTTCACAATCCCCTGTTTCATTTTTGGCTGTTCTGGGTTACACTCAACCCTGTCTCACAACATGCCCCTGGTAGGTTACTTTTGCTTTGGCAAGCTCGCTTTTGGCCAAATTGATGATTATGTCGGTCATCTGCAGTTGTTAAAATAACTCCTCCAATTGTCCTACATGCTCCTTCTGCCCAGAGCACTCATGAGGCTTGGCCAAATGATGGGCCATTCAGCAACAAAGTGCCCATTTCCATCAAGTCTTAACTGCAGACAGGGACCAAATCCTGTGATCAATTCCCATGTCTTGCTTGTCTGTTTGTTGCTTGTGGGGATATTTTGATCATGTAATATACAGAAATGGGATTTTGAAGACATGGATTACTTATGTTATTTTAATGTGATGTGCCTGTTGGAAATACAGATAGTATTCCAGGAAGTTTAGAAATGTCAAGGACATAGTTGCCATAGGGTAATGAAATAGTATGCTCTCCAGTCTGTGTAAAGACTGCCTGAAATAGGCATATGGTGTGCTCTGTTCTCATTATATTTCAGAGCAAAACAACATACGGAAGATTCATTTACAAAAATTGCTTTTAATGTGACTGTAACAATGGAATTAGCATTCAGCATCTTAATACAGTTTACCAAGGCACAAAGTAGAACCTTCCAACAAAATTCTAGCTTTTCTGCTATTGTTTGGCTTTGCCTGTAAAATACTCTGTTGGAAAGTTCAAAATGATTAGAGGTTAAAAATGTTATCAAATGAGGGCATGTTCAAAGGTTGGGGTTTCCGATGAGATGCGTCATTATAGAGAATGTCTGTTTAAACTATCGGGTCCACATTGAGCTCAGAAGCCTGGAAGCATGGCCCAGAAAGTCCAGGTAACTTGTTTCAATTGTTAGCATTTCTCATTGATTTGTTGTTCCAATAGTATGTACACGTATGGAATATGGATTTAAACTGCTCATGTGGTGGCAAAGCCCCCTGATCTGCACAGAGACAAAAAGCTTGGGACAGTCAAGGTGTTTAGGTTTATCAGCCCCCCTATGAGGGGATGGAAGCATCAGAAAGCAGCTTGTGAGAGGCAATCACATCTTCAGACCACACTGTATACCAGGGATCAGATTTTAATCAGATCTGCCTTTTCAAACTTTATCTTCAGTGCGATGCTACTTAGGCGGATTCTAATGCTACTCTAATGCTAACACATGGAGTCAGTAAAATGCACTTGTCAGTTTCAAAAATATATGTTTTAATTAGTGTTTTCCATTTTTACAAATAACACAACAAATTCTCCAAACTGGTACATTACAGCATGAATACTTCTCCATATATGAATACAGAAAAAGACAAGAACACCAACACAGTTGGTTCAGCTTAATCATTTTGTTTGTCCTTTAAATATTTTGTTCTTTGTGTAAATGGAGGGACCGAGGCAGACCAGTAGGATTTAATTTAGACACAGGACCAAACACCATGTTTGTAGTCTCCCTCAGCTACACGGGACACAACCAACGGAGTACCCTTCATCATCCAGTACTTCCCCGGAGCGGAGAAACTACGACATCTTCTTTTCAGTCTTCAACACGTCATCGATGAAGACGAACATCTTGCCAAGGTCATCCCCACACCCCCACTACTTGCCTTCAAACAACCGCGCAACCTCAAACAAACCATTGTTTGCAGCAAACTACCCAGCCTTCAGAACAGCGACCACGACACCACACAACCCTGCCATGGCAATCTCTGCAAGACGTGCCAGATCATCGACATGGATACCACCATTACACGTGAGAACACCACCCACCAGGTACGTGGTACATACTCGTGCGACTCGGCCAACATGGCCTACCTCATACGCTGCAGGAAAGGATGTCCTGAAGCGTGGTACATTGGTGAGACCATGCAGGCACTGCAACAACGGATGAACGGACATCGCACAACAATCGCCAGGCAGGAATGTTCCCTTCCAGTCGGGAACACTTCAGCAGTCAAGGGCATTCAGTCTCTGATCTTTGGGTAAGCGTTCTCCAAGGCGGCCTTCAGGACGCGCGACAACACAGAATCGCAGAGCAGAAACTTATAGCCAAGTTCCGCACACATGAGTACGGCCTCAACCGGGACCTTGGATTCATGTTGCATTACATTCACCCCCCCCCCCCCCCCCCTGCTCCATCTGGACCTGTAACGACTTCATTACCTGCAAAGACTCGCATTCAAAGTATTGTCTTCCATCTTTGACTTTGTCTATATAAATGTTTCTGGAACCTACCTCTTCATTCACCTGAGAAAGGAGCAGTCCTCCAAAAGCTAGTGATTTGAAACAAACCTATAGGACTTTAACCTGGTGTTATAAGACTTCTTACTGAGTCCAAAGATGTACAGGGGTAGGTGGATGGGCTGTGCTAAATTTCCCTCAAGTGTCCAAAAAAAGGTAAGGTAAGGTGGGGTTACGGTGATAGGGTGGAAGTATGGGGATAGGTTGGAGATGTGGGCGTAGGTAGGGTGCTCTTTCCAAGGGCCGGTGCAGACTCGATGGGGCCGAGTGGCACTTGAAATCTGTGGATGTCAGGACTTTTTCCACCGGCGAGACAAAGGTGTTGAGATGCATAAATATCTTATTGAGGATAAACTCTTGAGTTGCAGGTATCTTGGGATGTCAAATTGTTGACAGAACTGCTCAAAAGATTACAAAGAAGCACCACTAAATGTATTGGCCACGCTACAAATACCTCTATTCCTCCAGATATCAAAACTGTGGTCAATAAGACCTGGTGAGAAATCCAGATTGCCCTGAATGGGAGAGAGACCTCAAGTAAATTCTGATCTCCCTTCCAGCTGACCGACCATACTCCATGCACACTGATTTCTGCACTTGACAGGCACAGCCTTTAAATCCCTGAGAAATGAACAAGGCCTGTAAGAAGTAGACAGACTGGCCATCTTCAATATTGAGCCAAATGGAGGAGGGATCCCCCCTCCTCCCCTCCCCCCCCGGCTGTCCTTAGACGCTTTTCGGAGGCTGGAGTCCGTTTACGTCGCACAAAATGCGTCTTTCAGGCGAAGGAAGTAGTCTACCTGGGTTATCGGGTGGGCCGCAAAGGTTTGCACCCCGTCGCAGAGAAGGTGCACGGAATTCAACAGGCCCCCGCCCCGACTGACACTTCGCACCTTCGTTCGTTTCTCGGCCTCGTAAACTATTACGGGAAGTTCCTCCCCAATCTGGCAACTACGCTGGCCCCATTGCACCTCCTGCTAAAGAAGAATCACACCTGGGTTTGGGGTCAGCCGCAAGAAACTGCTTTCCGGCGGGTAAAACAACTATTGTCATTGTCTGGGTTACTAATCCACTATGATCTTGGAAAGCCTTTGCTCATCACATGTGATGCATCCCCGTATTGTATTGGGGCGTCCTGTAGCTCAAGATGGAGAACGGGGCCAAGCGGCCGATAGCTTTCGCTTCCCGCACGTTGACTGCAGAGGAAAAGAAGTACGTGCAAATCGAGAAGAAGGGTCTGGCAGTGGTCAGTGCGGTGAAACGCTTCCACCAGTACGTGTATGGCCGCCACTTCACTATCGTGACTGATCATAAGCCTCTGCTGGGACTTTTCCGAGAGGATAAGCCAATACCGGCCATTGCTTCCACACGGATACATCGCTGGGCTTTGTTGCTCACTGCCTACGAGTATTCTCTGGAGCACAAACCGGGAACCCAGATAGCGAATGCTGACGCACTGAGCCAATTGCCTTTATCCACCGGCCCCATGTCAAACCCCCCCCCCCCCCCACCCCTCCCCTGCCACCGCCACCACTAGGAAGCTGCAGTTTATTAATTTCAAGCAAGGTTTCTTTTTCTTTTTGTTCCACAAAGTGGATAGCATCCCCACAGTGCAGAAGAAGGACTGTGTGAAGGATAACAAACATTCGGCCCATCGAGTCTGCACCAACCCTCTGAAAGAGTACCCTGCCTTGGCATACGTCCCCGTGCCCTCTTCCCATAACCCCACCAACCGTTGATCTTTGGACATTAAGGGGCAATTTTATCATGGCCAATCCATCTAACCTGCACATCTTTTGACTGTGAGAGGAAACTGACGCTCCCGGAGGAAACCCATGCAGACACTGGGAGAATGTGGAAAAAGGAACTGAGCATCCTGTTAAGTTCCATTAGGGCCCGAGCAGACAACAAGATCGGCAGCATCTGTGAAAGATGCAATAACCTAGGTCGCACATTCATCTTAATCAGTGCTATCCTGCTCAGCCATGATGTTGACAAAGAGGACCGACAATGCAGGTCTCACTTGATAGATACAAGTGGGGGTGGGTGGGGGGGGGGGGGGGGGGGGGGGGGGGGCTGCTGCCAATGGACTTTTATAAAGCACTTGTATCCACTTCACAAGCTCCCCTCCCAAACTAAACCTCTGCAGCGTTAAAAATAAATCATTTAATTTCACCTGATCAAACGCTTTCTCTGCATCCAAAGAGATCATAAATCATCTAAAACCCGCTGTGGAAAGACCTGAATGACATTTAATAACCTAACATTGTTACATTGGCCCTTAATGAACCCAGTCTGATCACCCTGGATCATAGGGAGAATTCCTTCTAGGTGCCACACCATCACCCCAGACAATAATTTCAAACCTACATTCAGGAGCGATATTGACCTATAAGATGCAAACTCTTCAGGATTCTTGTCCGCTTTCAGAATTAAGGAAATATTCACTTAACGGAATATCTGTGGCAGCAGACCTGCTTCAAGTGAGTAATTAAACATGCCAATCAACAGATCTATCAGCAGGTTTTTAAGTTTCTTCTAAAATTCACATCCAGGGCAGCATGGTGCCGCGGCGATTAGCACTGCTGCCTCACGGCGCCGAGGTCCCAGGTTCGATCCTGGCTCTGGGTCACTGTCCGTGTGGAGTTTGTACATTCTCCCCGTGTTTGCGTAGGTTTTGCCCCCACAACCCAAAGATGTGCAGGGTAGATGGATTGGCCATATCGTTTTATTAAAACAGTAAACAATATATACAAGGCCAAATGGTACAAACGCTAATTTTGTGTTGGGGAAACATGCTAAATTGCCCCTTAATTGGAAAAAAATGAATTGAGTGTTCTAAATTTAAAAATAAATAAATAAAATTCACATCCAAAACCATCGAGACCTGGGGCAGTATCGGATTGAAGCTCCCTTGGGCAAGAGCACCTCCGCTCTAGAAATGGGAGCATTCAGGATCAACCTTTGGTCATCAGGAATTGTTGGCCGTTTAAGAGAGGAGAAGAAATGCTCCGTAAGTGTCAATGTATTCCCAGACTGGTCTGTTTTACATAAATCAGCATAAAAACCTTTAAATGCTTTATTAATGTCCTCCATTTTAATCATTCTGTTACCCTTGGAATCTAGCAAAGAGGGAATATCCCTAGAGGCTGCTCTCTTCCTAGTAAGAAAAGCCAGGTATCAACTTGGTTTGTTTCCAAATTCTCATAACCTTTGTTTGGCAAACTTTAAACTCCTCTCAGCATGTTGAGTCAAGAAGGCAGCCAGAGCTGTTCAAGTTGCATTCATTTCTTAGCAATGAATGACTAGGAATCCTGCCACACTCCCTCTCTGTTTCAGCCAATTTTACTTCCACCCAGCGCTGTCGCTCTAGCATTTTATGCCTTTTGTTGGCCATATACAAAATAACCAAACCCCTAGCAGGTTTGCACGTTTCCCACCGGATCAAGGAGCTTGCATCAGAGAGAGAATTGACTGATTAGAAGAGATCAAATTTAGTCTTGAAGTATGAGGTAAATTTGTGATCCCTAAGCAGGCCCGCATCAAATATACGAGACCTATATAGGGGGTGGGTTCTCGAATAAGAATTCCCGGAAGACCGGTGTGTGGTCAGAGATCCCAATTTTACCCAGAGAGCAGGATTTGTCTTGGCATGAAAAAATAGTAAATTCTAGTATGACATTGTGGGGAACAGACAGTAAACTCTTTATCCTTAGGATGCATTGTTCTCCACACATCTAAATAACCCACCTCCTTGCTAAAGCCTTTTGGTTGGGGGGATTTCTAGTTACGGCGAGTAAGATGACAATTGAAGTCCCCACCTATAAAGGAATTAGTTGATGGTAATTCAGCAAAGCCCATGAATAATTTGGTGAACTGAACCATATACATTCATTATCGAGACATTTTCCCCATATAATAGCCCTTTGACAGTCACATGCCTACCCCATCTTATCCTTCACATAATGGAAAGTTTTGAAAAGCACATTTTTATTGGCTAACAATGCAACACCCTGACTATGGTCGAGAAAAAGGCAAAAAACACCTACCTCACCAAGTCCTTGATGAATGTTTGATGCTCCTTGTCATTTAAAAAAAATTTGCTATGGGCAATAAATGCTGGCACAGCCAGTGGCGCATTATTGCCCTTGAGGGGCAGTTAAGAGTCAACCAC
This sequence comes from Scyliorhinus canicula, assembly GCF_902713615.1. Classification (NCBI taxonomy): domain Eukaryota; kingdom Metazoa; phylum Chordata; class Chondrichthyes; order Carcharhiniformes; family Scyliorhinidae; genus Scyliorhinus; species Scyliorhinus canicula. Next base: position 26,335,373 of record NC_052160.1, read on the forward strand.
ATTGCTGTGGCTCTGGAATTGCATGTAGGCCAGACCAGGTAAGGGCGACAGATTTCCTTCCCTAAAGAACATTAGTGAACTGAATGGGTTTTTAATGATAATCATTCGACTTTTAATTCCAGATTTTTATTGAATTTAAATTTCACCATCTGCAGTGGCAGGATTCGAACCAGGTCCCCAGAGCATTACTCTGGGTCTCTGGTTTACTAGTCCAGTGACAATACCACTACGCCACCGCCTCTGCTAAATGAGTTTCTTGCAGTAAAGCTATGTCAACGTTCTCTTTTCTAAGGAAAGATAATTTTAAAAAAATATCTCTGGCTACATGCCAGACATTTCCATGTCCCAATTGGGCTTGCAGCAAAACAAACCTCCCTCATCTCCAGTTATACCACAGGAACCATTGACATATTAAGAAGTCTTTTTCTAGGATATGAGACCTGTCAGTACCCTTGCAAGAACCAATTATTGATTATTTAACCCCAAAGTCAAAAAATACGCGAATTTGTTAGTTCTAAGGAGGTGTTCCTTACCACATGTGAGGACCCATAGGGTTGTCCCAACAAACTTTCCTTCATTACAACAAGGAGTCATTCCCCTCAAAAAAGAGGTGGTACGATACACCACAATAAGGAACAGTGTTGAATGCCTTTCCTGCTTTCTAGCCCCTCCCATTAAGACTTAAGCCACTTGCCCACCTCCCGGCAGTGGTGCTACTCATGTTAAGGCAAGGAGAATTAAAGCATATACACTATTATAAACGTACGGATAGGAAGAAGAAAAGATAGATCTATCACACAGCCCTGGATACCATACAACCTACACAGCGCACTCCTTAACTAGAAGGAGCATGCTGAGTGGTGCTTCCCATCAAGACAAATGGAAGTTCGTGGTATTTTAAAAAAAATTAGATTTATTGAGATTTTACATTTTAACAAATAACACAACAAAACCACAGGAATGGTACAGCACAACTAGAAAAAGTAAAGGCCCAACATATATGACTACAGAGGGGTGGGTACAGCTGGGTCAACGCAATCATTTAACATAACTTGGTACTTCTAAAAGCCCCACTAGAGAAGAAGGGAGACACAGGATAAAGCCATGAAAACATGGTAAAATGGTGCACACTGTCGTCCCATGCAGCGATTATCTTGCAATTATCATGAGAGTTATGCACTATGTTCGGGTGCACACAAATATACGACTCCTTCAGCTTCAGCAGTGCCAGAGGCATCAATTACAAACCACCACCTCCCTTCCTTGGATACCAGACCCATCTGTACCCCTGCAGGATCCAACCATGGATACCTAAGACCCACCCATTAAAAAAAAAAGCAAAGAAAATTTGCAAGAACCCCAGTCCTAAAGAAATGTTAGATATATACCACTATATACCAGACAACAGAACACAACCTCATCTCAGGCCCAGTACAGAACCAACATAATTCCAAGCAATTTTACAGAGGGCCAGCAATGGCTATATATTCAGATTATGATCAATGCTGTCAACGCCTCCCAACAAAAGGGACGGAGAACGACCAGGAGTGGATCACAGGATAACAAAAGGATCAACACCCAACCATGGATCCATATTTCCCCCATTGCATGGCCACTATCATTGACGAAAAAGAGGGGGAAAAAACTGCTCAATCAAATAAAAAGTATCCTGACGACAAAAGGGGAGGCAACTAAAGTATAGAACTCAGCTCAACCCCAGGCCCCCGTGCAGAGAAGAGTCCGCTCAGGATGTCTCAAAAGTGCCTTTGAGAAGGAACCATCCCAAGCTCCACGTGGCAACAGGATACCAACCACAGCACCTGGCCTCGACCAGCACACTCTGACACACAAAAATCAACACCCCTCGGACCTCCAGCACATCCCAAAAGATATACTCCTCATCAACCACATCCAGGGCAGTGCACCTCCTACACTGTTACCAAAATAAAATTACAACAACCTCACCCAGGGCGACCCCATCATCCAAAAGAAGAAGAATCATCAAGATATCCAATAATTGGTGATTATTGTAATTGGTGACCAAGACAATTGGTGTCCTGAAAGTGGGGCAACTCCCTTCTCTCCTGTATAATAAGGGGAACTCACCTGGTCTACCAAATCAAACCAGGGTTTATAACAACATACTGCTCACTCAGATAAAGAGACAAAGAAAAAAAAAACCCAGGGGAAAAATGCCCAAACAAGAAGGCGGAAAAGCTGCCCAGCCAAACAAAAAATGGTCCTGTCCACAAGGGGGGGGGGGGGAGAGAGAGAGAGAGAGAGAGAGAGAGAGAACAGGACATGAAGCAAAGTGCAGGACCTTGCTCAACTTCAGGCCCCCATTCACAGAAGAGTCTCTCAGGATGTTCATAATAAGTGCCTTCAAGAGCGGGCATCCCAAGCTCCAGCGGGCAACAGGATACCAACCACAGCACCAGACCTGGTCTTCTGACACACCAGCATCCTCTGACACACCCAAATCAGATCCCCAGAACCCCCAGCACCCTCCAAAATCTATACCCCAACCAGTCCTGCACCCTCTCAATCACACCCAGGGCAGTGCACCTCTCCAATGAACAGCACACTGCTCACTCAGATGAAGAGAAGAAGGGGGAAAAAGACCCTGAAGGGAAAAACATCAGAGTTAGCCTACGACCAATCAACAATTCAATCCAGGGTTAACCGAGCCCACCTCACTGTGCGCCACTACTCATTTCCTAAGAACACCAACCTCAAAGGAAAGGCAGAAAGATCCCAGTCCTCCCCATGATACATAATCTGCCCAGGCCATCGATGGAGAAAGGCACGGTACTTAAATTCAAAAGAACAAAAAGCTAAATAAAAGCCCAGTACAATTAACTCTAAGTAGGGAACTATCCTCCATCTTGGTGAGGATTAACTAACCCTACCACCCAACCACCAACCATCCCACCCACCACCCTGTCGTGGCCCCACTCATCTTTATTATCAACAAGACAAGGGAAATCCAAAATACACTCCCATATCTGCAAGGATAACTGCACATAAAAAGGAGTAAAACTGCACAGACTACACACAAATAGTAGATGATTTTAGCCCTCATGCTCCTACGTTGCAAGCCCTTACAGGAGAAAAGACATCAACAAACAATCAGCAACATAATCACAAGGGAGCAACATCCAGGATTATTTAAGAACTGCAGGATAGGGCAGCACAGTGGCGCTGTGGTTAGCATTCCTGCTTCACGGCACCGAGATCCCAGGTTCGATCCCGGCTCTAGAGTTTGCACATTCTCCCCGTGTTTGCGTGGGTTTTGCCTCCACAACCCAAAGAAAATGTGCAGGGTAGGTAGATTGACCACGCTAAATTGCCCCTTAATTGGAAAAAATGAATTGGGTGTCATATTACTTGGTTTAAGTAATATATGCCTACAGTTACTAACTGTAGATGATGTTGAAGAACACTCGAGTCTTTGAAGTAAACTGAAAGAATTTATTAAGTAATGATAAAACTGATAAATGAGTGACATTCCACTGAACTAACTCTAGCAATGAAGTAAGGATAAGAACATAGAACATACAGCGCAGAAGGAGGCCATTCGGCCCATTGAGTCTGCACTGACCCACTTAAGCCCTCACGTCCACCCTATCCCCATAACCCATAAGCCCTCCTAACCTTTTTGGTCACTAAGGGCAATTTATCATGGCCAATCCACCTGACTTGCACGTCTTTGGACTGTGGGAGGAAACTGGAGCACCCGGAACCCACGCAGACACGGAGAACGTGCAAACTCCACACAGTGACCCAGCGGGGAATCGAACTTGGGACCCTGGTGCTGTGAAGCCACTGTGCTATCCACTTGTGCTACCGTGCTGCCCTAACTAACTGTACAAACTGTATCTAAGCTACACAACGTGTCTAGGTTGTGATCCTCTCTGCTACACTGCTGTTATCTGGTAACTCCTGCATGGAAAGTGAGCTAGAGCTTCTGGGAGCTCCATTATATAGAGGGTCTTGTAATGCCCTCTAGTGGTAGTGCCAGAGCTAGGTGTTGTAATTAACACTTTAGTTACATGTCTGTTTACATATCATTACATTGGGTACTCTAAATTTAAAAAAACGAACTGGAGGATAATTACACCATCCATGTTGCATGAACAGGCCAAAGCCATGACAGGATCATTGGATATCTCAAGGGTTCTAACGAAGGAGCTCCTTCATTTCCACCAAATTGTTGCCCAAAGCCCAAGTGACCAGCCGCCAGGATAATATAAGTGCAGCAGTTGGGGGACCCAACCAACCACAGGCGTCGAAGACCAGATACATTGTGCTCCGTCGAACCTGACATACCCAGCCCTTCAAACCAGGATTACTAAAGCATGACGACCAATGTTCAAACTCAATTGAGCACACGCCTCCCACTGCCGTCCATAAACCAGACACACGAATACTCCTTGTCCAGCCCCTGCCTCTTGAAACTGTTAGGATATGCGACACACCATGCAGCAGGATCTCCACGAGCTGAAGGCAGGCCTTAACCAGGGGTGCTCTATTAAATACACGGATTCTCTCCTGCACCTCTACCATTCTCCCAAACATACCTCGGCGATTTTTCAAGGTGAGCCCCAAAGACCTGCAACACGGAACCAAGATCATTGCCCAAAACAACATTCTGAGGCGGTCATCATCCCGATGCCCACTGCACCGCTGAGGTGTTGGTCCGCTCAGCAGCAACAATGCCACTGCAATCGGGGCCCCATTTCTGCCAATTCTGACCGCCTCAATCACATGGCAATTCTTTCCAATTTGACTTGGCTCCAAATCTCCAGTCAGGATGATCCAGGGACAAGACGGCATTGGTGACACTGGTTAGCACTGCTGGCTACGGTGCTGAGGACCCAGGTTTGATCCCAGCCCAAGGTCACTGTTTGTGTGGAGTTTCACATTCTTCCCGTGCCTGCATGGGGTTCACTCCCACAGCCCAAAGATGTGCAGGTTAGGTGGATTGGCCACTCTAAAATTTCCCCTCCGTTTGAAAAAAAATAATTGAGTACTCTAAATTTATTTAAAAAGCCAGGATGATCCAGGGATATTTTATCAAGCATTTGTCCCAAGAAAAGACAATTATCAAATGTGCACAAGGATAAAATAAAAGATTAAAAGATGAGTATTGTCAGAGTTTGCAAAAACGCAACTGCTCCCACCCTCGCGTCACATGAGCCGACCCTGGTATCCTTAAAAATAAAACTCTCATTGTAGTGCTCTAAAACTAACATGTCCCATTCAACATGTTAAATAACAGCATAGGATCAGGAAGGAATTATAATGATAAAGCATAGAGTCCAGAATTTACAGTCAACTGCAGATTGTCACTCCAGATTATTGTCTTCCGTGGGGTTCGCCAAGGCCTTAGCGAGATTGCCAAACATCTTGACAAGAGTTGTTGGATATCACCCTCAATACAGCAGGATAAAGCAGGGCATAATGCATTCCCTTGGCCTTGAGCCTTTTTCTAACTTCATTAAAGCCTGTGTGCTTCTGTTGCCTCGCCGTCAACCTTGGAATAAAGAGACCTGCACTCCCTCATAGAGCAAAGTCTTGCTGCTTCCAATACTCTGATAGTATCCGAAGTTATGAACATGCATAATTACGAGACGGGCTGCTGAATGTCCCGAAGATTCCTCGGGTTTTTGTCACCAATGTTTATCCAGAAATCTTCCACGGACATGAATGGAGTTCTCACTCCAGGATTAGGTACATATGGACTATGTAAGCACGATAAATGAGAGCATTTAGGCTGTGCGGGTTAGGAGGGTATTCTCGGGGAGGGATCTACGGGAGAGAGGGGGGTAGCATTGCCAAGTTTGTTGAACTATTATTGGGTAAAAAAAATTGAAATGGTTATGAAATGAGTGGGGGAAGAGCTGCTGGTTTGGGGGCGGATGGAGGCGGCCTCATTCAAGGGGAGCAGCTTGAGGGCACTGTTGTTGCTGCCCCTTCTGTTCTCGTCAGTCAGGTACTCCATGAGTCCGGTGGTGGTATCAGCACTGAGGGTTTTGGTTGGAGTGAAAAAACTGGAAAAGGGAGGCGGGTACCAGGTGAAAAACATTTAATTAAGGGCAGCAAGTGGCACAGTGGTTAGCAGGGCAGCCTACGGCGCGGAGGACCTGGGTCACTGTCCGTATGGAGTTTGCACATTCTCCCCGTGTCTACGTGGTTTGACCAAAGATGTGCAGGCTTGGTGGATGGGCCACGCTAAATTGACCCTTAATTGGGAAAAAAAGAATTGGGTACTCTAAATTTATTTAAAAAAACAAAAACATTTAATTAAAAAGTGAGTAGCGGCAGAGCCCATGGAATCACAGCTATTCCCACTCTTCGCTCTTGTCATTCTTGATTTACCATTTGTTTCAAAACAGAGTCAATACTTTGAAATTCACATTTTATATCTTTGAGATGAGCATGGTATGAATTCCCCCATTAAAAGTAAATGAAGTAAAATTGCACGTGGTGTGGATTTGATACCATGTGATGAGTTTGACATGATAGTGGCCCCATTTCTTTTAGACTTTGGGAGTGATATTGTACTCTGTGGTAACAGCTCCTGTCACTGCTGCTGTTGCAGTGTAATAAAAGCAGAATCTAGGGCTCTCTTTTCTCAACTAAATTGAAAGCCTATCAAATATTGATGAGCAGCTTGTGTCTAGGAATGGCAGATACTGGAATACACTTGAACCCTTGCAGAAAACGTGACCATAATTTAATTGGGAGGGATGCATAAAAATTTGATGACTTCCTTCTTTCCTCCTACTATATATAGACTGCTCAATAGCGAGGATGTTCAAAGCAAATTTTAATATAATCTAGAAAGGGGTGCATTAAATGCTTTTGCTATTTACAAGAGATTTGCACACATGGTACTATAGATTAGGAGTGGTTTTAATACGTGATTCATTGCTCTCTACTGACTGCAGTTACTGAATTTTAATAAGGTGTTGTATTTGGCAGGTTTATGTATTCTCTGTTAACTAAACTTTCTGGAAAACATGTAAAGAATTTATTGATTTCAAATAGGTAGCTGCAGAAATGCTGCTTTTTGTTTCAGCCTGTGTGGGAGCTCGGTCCTTGCACAGTACACTGGCAAAATATAATTGTTTCCTTCGTTATCCTGTCCCAGTTTTGACCTCTGACCTGTTACGAAGGCAGTGTTGTTCAGTAGCTGCTGCTGACCTCTGATGTTTTGTTGAGAAAGGATCTGATTTGTGAACACCATTGGGATATTTTGTTGTGTGTAGAATAACTCAACAAGTCTCTACCTGGTCAGCCTTTGACCTCTGCATTCAGACATTTCAAGCAGGTCAAGAGAGTTAAGCATAAAACCTGGCCATTTTCTGTACTGCTTCCCAAAGGTGGAGGTTACTTCTGCACTCCCCAGTGCCTTGGCTAACCCAGCCAGGGTTATAACCTAAACATGTTGTGCTTTGTCGAGCTTAGCACCACACCACGTGGCAAGGCTGGCCAATGAGAGTTATTAATGTTATTTATTGGTCACAGTAAAGAGTGTCCACTCAGTGCAAAATGATGAGCTAATACCTGGCAGATAAATTTAAGCAACACAACACTGCAATAAAAACACCAGTTTTGGAAATTGCAGTGACAGTTGTGCTAGTTCTGTTTAATATTTTAATTGCAGTGATTCATTTGGGAGGTTTGTACAGTTCTGTGTTTTGGATGGATAAATGCTCTGTATACTTGCCCGTGAAGGCAATAATGAATAGTGCTCAGTAATAAAAGTACTTCTTCCTGTCCACAACTTCATTGTCCCAAAAATGAGGTGCCAAGATGTGTGTTAATACAAATTAAAATACTCTGCATGTCTTCTGAGGAAATATTCAGTGAAGTATTCCATTGAATAATGAAATTATAACCAATTTGACACAGTTACTATTTAAAGAATACCTGTTGCTGCCTCCCCATCTCTCCCTGCTGCTGTCTGAGGCTGGATCAGATTGTTTGCATCTGGTGTGTCCTTTTCAACCTGAAGCTGAACATCTAAACCCATATCCTCTCCATCACAAAGCTGCCTACTTCCACCTCTTAAACTCTAGGTCATCCAAAGCTCTGCAGTCTGAGACTTGACTTGCACCAAATCCTGTTAAACTATCACCTCTGTACTCCTTGACCTACTTTGGCTCCCAGTCAAACAACACCTGAATTTTAAATTTCCCATCCTTGTTTTCAGACTCCTCCATGGTATTTCCTCTCCCCTCTCTCTGTAAACTCCTCCAGGCCTGCAAACTCTGACCATCCTCTGTTTCTTGGATGCTGGTCTTTTATACATTCCCTATCCCTTCCCCATATCATTGGAGGGTCCCTTCAACAAATTAAACCCCACGCTCTAGAATGTTCTCCTAAACCCAAAATGATGCCTAAACCCAAAATTTTTGTTGGCCCTTCTGAATATATCTTTTCTCTGGTCTGGTGTTTGGTTATGTCTCTTTGCTACATTAAAGGTGCTACCCATTGCCATTCTCAGCTGGCAAATACAGGCTAGTTAATTACAGACCCTGTCTTTTAATGCATAAGACCATAAGACATAGGAGCAGAATTAGGCCAATTGGCCCATCGAGTGCTCCGCCACTCAATCATGGCTGATCTGTTCTTATCCCCATTCTCCTGCCTTCTCCCCATAACCCCTGATTGCCTTATTAATCAAGAACCTAACTATCTCTGTCTTAAAGACACTCCGTGATTTGTTGTATTGTGTGATTATGAATCTAAGATGTTTACCTCTCATCTATTATATCAGTGCTACAAAGTGGTCCTGATGTGATAAATAGCTTTTAAGTAACACAAGAGCTGTGTAAAAGTAGCAGTGACAGAGCACTGACTGTGTATAAAGGTAATGACAAACATGCCATCTGATTGTACTGCCTGGTGTGTAGGAAACCTGACATGAAAATCACAGTGAAAGGAAGGAGCATGGAGATATATGTGTAAAAAATGATGTGACATGTTAGAGTGAAGTGATGACATTATTAGCTTAGTAAGAGGTGCTGAGTAGACTGATGTCTTATTGGTAAATAAAACACTGACAGTTCACATTGGATTTGGATTTTACTCCAAGAAAAATCTCTCCTCATGTAGGACGCATGAATCAATAGGTAATTGCAAATCCCATGTCCGTTTTTGTACACTCAAATATCTGGGAAACCCTAATGAGGAAAGAACTGGCATATCAGGGTGGCTGTACTTTTGTTTTCGAATCTGGGCTTAAAACAAGCACAGTGAAATGAAATTTTTCTCTGGTCTAGGAGACTTGAACAATTTTTTGAGAATCTTTGTCCATTTTCCAGTAAGTTTGGCTACACAGTGAAAAGTGCCCCAATTTGGCAGCACATTGACAGTTTCATTTAGTATCTACCTTTGCTCAGTTGGTAGCACTCTAGCTTCTGAGTTGAGAGGTTGCGGGTTGACGACCTTCTCCAGAGACTAAAAATCTAGGCTATCACCCCAGTGCAGCACTGGGGAGTACTGCAGTGTCAGAGATGCCTTTCTGATAAGACATTAGACTGAAGTTCCATCCTCTGTCTCGGGTGGATGGAAAGGAGTGGCATGATGATATAGTGGTTAGCACAGCAGCCTTACAGCACCAGAGACCCGGGTTTGATTCCGGCTTTGGGTGACTGTGTGGAGTTTGCACATTTTTCCCATGTTTGCGTAGGTTTCCTTCGAGTGCTCCGGTTTCCTCCCACAGTCAAAACATGTGCAGGTTAGGTGGATTGGCCATGATCAATGTGTAGAGTTGCAGTGATAGAGTGGACCTAGATAGAGTGCTCTTTCCGATGGTCAGTGTAGTCTTGATGGGCCAAATGGCCTCCTTTGGCACTGTAGGGATTCTATCACACCATTCCGAAGAAGAGCAAGTACTGGATAATATTTTTCCCTTGGCTAACATCACAATTATCTGGTCTTTAACATGTTGCTGTTTGTGGTTATACTACTACATTCAGAATTTAGAGAAGGCGCATTCAAATTGCACCATGGTAGTTTCAGAATTAGAAATCAATATTTTTTTAAAAAGCTGAAATAGTTGGTATCATTATTAGATATTACAAACCTGTCGGATTATGATCCCAACTGGTTTGCTAATCTCCTTTAGGGAAGAAAATTTGCAACCGGTACCCAGTTTGGACTGAATGCAATTCTTAGCAAAATACATTCTGTTGTCTCAAACAGAAGGCCCACCACCACCTTCTCAGTAAGACTAGGGATGAGCAATAAATACAGTGATAGTTCTGATAATTAAATGGTAAAAAAGTTGACTTTTTCAGATATATTGTAGGGATTCACAGCAATTAAAAATTAATGATATATTCTATTTATAAGGAGCTGGACTTTTAACGATCATGATTGTGGAGTTTATGCTCCAAGTTGACTCAACAGTTTGGTCCTTTGCCATTTGACCCCGTGTATAAATTTACAGAATTTTACAAAATAGAAAGATCATTTGGCGCATCAGTCCTGGCTCTCTGAAAGAAATATCCAATCTGTCCCATCCCCCTGTACTTTATGACTACTCCTGCAGTTTCCTTTCTGAAATAATTCTGCACTTTATTTTTAAAAATTACGATCGATTCTGCTGCCACTGCGGTCTTTAGCACGGTCCCAGCAAACTTCCCATGGAAGGTTGGGACGAGACTATCGTCTCCAAACCTTTTTTGCCTGTTCTCATGATGATTTTGAAGCGAAGACTTTTGAAAGTTCTAACAGGAAATTTACCACACACAAGATTAGCTTGAATCTGTGCAAGCACACATCCAGCAACGTGCCTCTGTTAGCCTGTTGTTTTAATGAGAGTGGGTGTAGCTAATATTGTGGTGGTTCCTGTTTATTCAGTTCATGCTTCCCATGGAGTTTGGTTTATTTCCTGTCTGGAAAGAGAATGGCCAGAAGTTGCAAGGAGACCCACCACCCCCTCTGCCAGCTTTTACTGAAATATCTCGTACCCTTTCATCTGGTTCATTTGCCTTAAATGCATTGATTTCTCTCCTTTGACTTTGAGTGGTTTTACAACATTGAATCAAATATCCACTTCAAATTAGTATGGTTAATAAAAATTGGTGTACAATGACACATTGGTTAGCAAAGCTGCCTCACAATAAGAGGGACCTGGGTTTGATTCCGGCCTTGGGTGACTGGTTGGTGTGGAGTTTGCACATTCTCACCCTAACGGTTTCCTCCGGGTGCTCCGGTTTCCTCCCACAGTCCAAAGATGTGCAGGTTAGGTGGATTGGCCATGATCAATGCGTGCAGCTACAGGGATAGGTTGGGGTTGCGGGTCTAGGTGGAGTGCTCCTTTGGAGGGTTGGTGCAGACCCAATGGGTCGAATAACCTCCTGCTCTGTAGGGATTCTGTGGTTGATCGTGAACATCAGATGTAAGATATTTGTGTTATAACTCTTGGGTTTGGTTAATTTGACAAAAATGTTGTCTATAATGTTCAAAGCCAGTAAAAAACACATTCTGGAGTAGTGTTGTCCTGCTCTATTACTGCACTGGGCCAGCATTATGGCCCAGATCTTCTGGTTTGCCTCGGAAAGGGTAGGTCCGATGCTGCCTATGATTTAATCTGCCCACCTACCATTTTATGTTGGAGCCTTGCAGGGAGAGTGCTCCAACAGAGAGATAGGTGCAAACACAATCTAGAGGGTAGTATTCGGGCATAATTTCAGCACTGAATGCTACCTTATCACGAACTAAAGACATGCGCCTTAAGGTCTGTGTTCAGTTCATTGACTTACATTGCTTTTAAATTAAGCTGTCAATCCAACACTGCCCCCAACCTACTCTCATTGGCAATATTGCAATATTCGCCCCAGGCCGCCGCGCTGACGCCCCCCCTGACAGTGTTCACCCTCTCAACCACTGCCGTTGTTGACCCTCGACAGTATTCACCCTTTCAATCCCTGGCTGTGTTGAACCCCTGACAGTGTTCATCCTGGCTGTGTTGACCTCCTGGCCGTGATGACCCCCTGACAGTGTTCATCCTGGCTGTGTTGACCCCCTGGCCGTGATGACCCCCTGACAGCACGGTAGCCAAGTGGATAGCACTGTGGCTTCACAGCGTCAGGGTCCCAGGTTCGATTCCCCACTGGGACACTGTCTATGCGGAGTCCGCACGTTCTCCCCGTGTCTGCGTGGGTTTCCTCCAGGTGCTCCGGTTTCCTCCAACAGTCCAAAGATGTGCAGGTTAGGTGGATTGGCCACGATAAATTGCCCTTAGTATCCAAAAAAGGTTAGGAGGGGTTATTGGGTTACGGGGATAGGGTGGAAATGAGGGCTTAAGTGGGTCAGTGCAGCTTGATGAGCAAGATGGCCTCCTTTAGTACTGTATGTTCTATGTTAATCCCTGACAGTGTTCACTCTCTCAATCCCTGGCAGTATTGCTGCCTGACAGTGTTCACTCACACAATCCCTGGCTGTGTTGCCCCCTGACAGTGTTCACTCTCTCAACCCCTGGCAGTGTTGCCCCCTGACAGTGTTCACTCTCTCAATCCTTGGCAGTGTTGCCCCCTGACAGTGTTCACTCTGTCAATCCCTGGCAGTGTTGCCCCCTGACATTGTTGACTCTCTCAATCCCTGATGGTATTGACCCCTTGACAGTGTTCACCCTCTCAATCCCTGAATGTGCTGACCCCCTGACAGTGTTCACCCTGGCTGTGTTGACCCCTTGGCTGTGTTGACCCCTTGGCTGTGTTGACCCCCTGGCTGTGTTGACCCCCTGGCTGTGTTGACCTCCTGGCTGTGTTGACCCCCTGGCTGTGTTGACCCCCTTGGCTGTGTTGACCCCTTGGCTGTGTTGACCCCTTGGCTGTGTTGACCCCCTGGCTGTGTTGACCCCCTGACAGTGTTCACTCACACAATCACTGGCTGTATTGACCCCCAGACATTGTTCACTCTCAATCCGTGGCTGTGTTGACCCCCTGACGTTGTTCACTCTCTCAATCCCTGGCTGTGTTGACCCCCTGGCTGTGTTGACCCCCTGTCAGTGTTCACTCCCTCAATCCCTGAATGTGTTGACCCCGACAGTGTTCACCCTCTCAATCCCTGAATGTGTTGACCCCCTGACAGTGTTCACCCTGTCAATCCCTGAATGTGTTGACCCCCCGACAGTGTTCACCCTGGCTGTGTTGACCCCCTGGCTGTGTTGACCCCCTGACATTGTTCACTCACACAAACCCTGGCTGTGTTGCCCCCTGACAGTGTTCACTCTCTCAATCCTTGGCAGTGTTGCCCCCTGACAGTGTTCACTCTGTCAATCCCTGGCAGTGTTGCCCCCTGACATTGTTGACTCTCTCAATCCCTGATGGTATTGACCCCTTGACAGTGTTCACCCTCTCAATCCCTGAATGTGCTGACCCCCTGACAGTGTTCACCCTGGCTGTGTTGACCCCTTGGCTGTGTTGACCCCTTGGCTGTGTTGACCCCCTGGCTGTGTTGACCCCCTGGCTGTGTTGACCCCCTGGCTGTGTTGACCCCCTGGCTGTGTTGACCCCCTTGGCTGTGTTGACCCCTTGGCTGTGTTGACCCCTTGGCTGTGTTGACCCCCTGGCTGTGTTGACCCCCTGACAGTGTTCACTCACACAATCACTGGCTGTATTGACCCCCAGACATTGTTCACTCTCAATCCGTGGCTGTGTTGACCCCCTGACGTTGTTCACTCTCTCAATCCCTGGCTGTGTTGACCCCCTGGCTGTGTTGACCCCCTGTCAGTGTTCACTCCCTCAATCCCTGAATGTGTTGACCCCGACAGTGTTCACCCTCTCAATCCCTGAATGTGTTGACCCCCTGACAGTGTTCACCCTGTCAATCCCTGAATGTGTTGACCCCCCGACAGTGTTCACCCTGGCTGTGTTGACCCCCTGGCTGTGTTGACCCCCTGACATTGTTCACTCACACAAACCCTGGCTGTGTTGACCCCCTGACAGTATTCACTCCCTCAATCCCTGAATGTGTTGATCCCCTGACAGTATTCACTCTCTCAATCCCTGGCTGTGTTGAACCCCTGAATGTGTTGACCCCCTGACTGTATTGACCCCCTGACTGTATTGACCCCCTGGCTGTGTTGACCCCCTGACAGTGTTCACCCTCTCAATCCATGGCTGTGTTGACCCCCTGACAGTGTTCACCCTCTCAATCCATGGCTGTGTTGACCCCCTGACAATGTTCACCCTGGCTGTGTTGACCCCCTGGCTGTGTTGACCCCCTGGCTGTGTTGACCCCCTGGCTGCGTTGACCCCTGACAGTGTTCACCCTCTCAATACCTGGCTGTGTTGGCCCCCTGATAGTGTTCACTCTCTCAATCCCTGATGGTATTGGCCCCCTGACAGTGTTCACTCTCTCAATCCCTGAATGTGTTGACCCCCCTGACAGTGTTCACCATTTCAATCCCTGGCTGTGTTGACCCCCTGGCTGTATTGACCCCGACTGTGTTTATTCTCTCAATCCCTGGCTGTGTTGATCCCCTGAAATTGTGCACTGTCAATCCCTGGCTGTGTTGACCCCCTGACAGTGTTCACTCTGTCAATCCCTGGCTGTGTTGACCCCCTGAAATTGTTCACTCTGTCAATCCCTGGCTGTGTTGACCCCGATAGTGTTAACCCTCTCAATCCCTGGCTGTGTTGATCCCCTGGCTGTGTTGATCCCCTGACAGTGTTCACTCTCGCAATCCCTGAATGTGTTGACCCCCTGACAGTGTTCACTGTCTCAATTCCTGGCTGTGTTGCCCCCTGACAGTGTTCACTGTCTCAATTCCTGGCTGTGTTGCCCCCTGACAGTGTTCACTGTCTCAATACCTGGCTGTGTTGACCCCTGACAGTGTTCACTGTCTCAATCCCTGAATGTGTTGACCCCTGACAGTGTTCACTCTCTCAATCCCTGGCTGTGTTGACCCCGACAGTGTTCACTCTCTCAACCCCTGGCAATGTCCTCCCACCCTGGTGGTGTTCACCCTCCCTCAACAATATTCATTCCCCTTGACTCCACGTCTTCTGTGGGTTTTATACCTGCTATAAAAAACTCCAAGTAAGTCCATGTTGAAATCAGGGTATGTACAGAACAAACAGCCCAATTCTCTATGGTTCTGGCCATGTGATCCCCTTTTCATTGGAATTACAGAGCAATCCGAACTGAGTAAAATCAACAATGGGGAGTTTAGATTTCTCGCATAAGTGTATGTTTCATGCATAAGGACATCAGCTTTCTTCAGTGTCTATTTCTGTAAGATTCCTTATTTTTTTAAAATAAATTTAGAGTACCCAATTCATTTTTTCCAATTAAGGGGCAATTTAGCGTGGGCAATCCACCTACTCTGCACATCTTTTTGGTTGTGGGGGCGAAACCCACGCAAACACGGGGAGAATGTGCAAATTCCACACGGAAAGTGACCCAGAGCTGGGATCGAACCTGGGACCTCGGTGCCGTGAGGCAGCAGGGCTGACCCTCTGCGTCACCGCACTGCCCGTAGGATGCTTTATTTTTTTTTAACAAACAATTTTATTGAGGTAGTTTTTCGGCATTGTACACAGTTACAGACATCAACAGAAAGAAAGCAAAAAAGGCAAAAATATGCAAACATCCACGTACATTCAATACTTCAGTCGTAACATACTGCACAAGCCCGCTCCTCTCCCATCGGCACTACCCGCCAATTTATCCCTCCTACTCTACTCTAACCTCTCCCCCGGCCCCCCTGCTGACGCTCACTCTCCCGCAAAGAAGTCAATGAAAGGTTGCCACCTTCGGGCGAACCCCTGTACAGATCCCCTCAAGGCAAACTTAATCTTTTCCATACCCAGAAAACTCGACATGTCCGAAAGCCACAACTCAGTCTTCGGGGGTTTTGAGTCCCTCCACGCCAATAATATTCGTCGCCGGGTTATCAGGGAAGCAAAGGCCAAAACATTGGCCTCTTTCTCACTCTGGACTCCTGGGTCTTCCGAAACCCCAAAAATTGCCACCCCTGGACCCATCGCCACCCTTGTTTTTATCACCCGGGACATGATCCCCACGAATCCCTCCCAGTACCCCCTAAGCTTAGGGCATGCCCAAAACATGTGTACGTGGTTCGCTGGTCCTCCTGCGCACCTAGCGCATTTGTCCTCTACCCCAGAGAATTTGCTCATCCGAGCCACCGTCATGTGGGCCCGGTGAACAACCTTAAATTGAATCGGCCCGAGCCTGGCACATGTTGCGGCCGAATTCACCCTACTCGGGGCTTCTGCCCACAGCCCATCCTCCATTTCCCCGCCTAGCTCCTCCTCCCATTTAAGTTTCAGTTCCTCCGTCTGGGACCCTTCCCCCTTCATGAGCACCGTATAAATATCAGAGACTCTACCCTCCCCTCCTTCCCCCCTAGAGACTATTCTGTCTTGGATCCCCATTGGCGGGAGGCGTGGGAAGGATGGGACCTGTCTACGGACAAAGTCCCGCAACTGTAAGTACCTGAAATCATTTCCCCTTACCAGACCAAATTTCTCCTCCAAGCTTCTCAAACTCGCAAAGCTCCCTTCCAGGAACATATCACCCACCCTTCCCACCCCAGCCCGCCGCCATGCTCGAAAACCCCCATCCATACACCCGGGGGCAAACCGATGGTTGTCGCAGATTGGCGCCCAGACAGACGCCCTCGTCTCCCCTACATGCCTCCTCCACTGGCCCCATATCCGCAGGGTCGCCACCACTACCGGGCTGGTGGAGTACCTGGCCGGCGGCAGCGGTAGAGGAGCCGTGACCAGGGCTGCCAAGCTGGAGCCCCTGCACGAAGCCGCCTCCACCTGCTTCCAGATAGACCCCGTACCCACCATCCACTTCCTTATCATAGCGATATTAGCCACCCAGTAATAGTTAATCAGACTGGCAAAGCCAGCCCTCCCTCGCTGCGGTTCCTCTTCAGCATCACCTTCTTCACCCGCGGGGATATTCCCGCCCAGACAAAGCTCATGATCTCTTGTTAACCTTTTTGAAGAAGGACTGTGGGATAAAGATCAGGAGGCACTGAAAAATGAACAGGAATCTAGAGAGGATTGTCATCTTTACAGTCTGCACCCTCCCTGCCAGCGACAGCGGGAGTCCATCCCACCTCCGAAACTCTCCCTTCATTTGTTCCACCACTCTGGCCAAATTTAACTTGTGCAGCCTGCCCCAGTCTCGTGCCACCTGGATTCCCAAATACCGGAAATGTTCCTCAACCAGCCTAAACGGTAGCCCTCTCAATCTGTTCTCCTGGCCCCTTGCCTGTACCACAAACATTTCACTCGTGGCCATATTTAGTTTGTATCCTGAGAACTGGCCGAACTTCCTCAATGTTTCCAGTATACTTCCCATCCCGGCCAATGGGTCCGACACGTACAGGAGCAGGTCGTCCGCATAAAGAGAGACCCTGGGCGAAATTCTCCCAAAATGGGAGAAATCGTCAAACTGCCGTAAAACCCAGGCGGGTTTTACGGCATCGCGCCCCTTCCCGACGGGGGACCGATTCTGGTCCCCCATCGGGGCTAGCAGCCCGACGTCGGAGGCTCCGACAAGTCGGGCTTAACGAAAATCGTTAAGCCCGCTTGTCGGACTTAGCGCCGGCTGACGCGTCATATGACGTCAGCCGCGCATGCGCAGGTGGGAAGACTCCACCCGCGCATGCGCGGGTGACGTCATCGCGTTTTTGCGCGAAACCCGCGCATGCGCGGTCCGGGTTGCCCCTCAGCCGCCCCGCGTATTGATTCTGCGGGGCGGCGGAAGGACAAATAGTGCGCGGGCATCGGGCCCGCTGCCCGCGATCGGTGGGCACCGATCGCGGGCCCATGGCACCCTTGGCACGGCCGTGGTACTGCCGTGCCAATCGGTGCCATGGTTATTTTTTTCCAGGTGGTCACGACGTTTTTACGAACGGCAGGACCAGGTGTGTTTGCCGTTCGTAAAAAGGTCGTAAAGGGCTGGGACTTCGGCCCTTCTAACAGCTGTGAATCGCTGCCGGCCGTAAAAAAACGGCGGCAGCGATTCGTGTCGGGATTTCGGCGGGGGGGGGGGGGGAGAATAGCGGGAGGGCGCCAAAAAAGTCGGGAAGGCCCTCCCCCTATTCTCCCAGCCGTCGTGGGGGGGGGAGAATTTCGCCCCCTATGTTCCACCCCACCCCTCACCATCCCCTTCCATCCCTTTGCGGCTCTCAGCGCAATCGCCAGCGGCTCTATGGCCAGCGCAAACAGCAGCGGGGAGAGCGGGCAGCCCTGTCTGGTCCCACGGTACAGCCTAAAGTACTCCGACACTTCTCTGTTAGTCCTGACGCTGGCCTTTGGGCCTGATATAATAACTTGATCCAATTCACCAGTCCCTCCCCAAACCCAAACCGTCCGAGCACCTCCCATAGATAGCCCCACTCCACCTGGTCAAAGGCCTTCTCGACATCCATCGCCACCACTACCTCCACCTCCCTGCCCGTCGGGGGCATCATTATCACGTTAAGTAATCTTCTCAAGTTGGCCGATAGCTGCCTACCTTCCACGAACCCAGTTTGGTCATTCCCAATCACCTCCGGTACGCAGTCCTCAATTCTAATCGCCAGTACCTTTGCCAGGAGCTTGGCATCTACAATGATCAGGGAGATTGGCCTGTAGGACCCGCACGCTTCTGGGCCTTTACCCCGCTTCAATATCAGTGATATAGTGGCTTGCGACATTGTCGGCGGCAGGGTCCCCCTGTCCCTTGCCTCATTAAAAACCCTCGCCAAGACTGGGCCCACTAACTCAGAGAACTTCCTATAAAACTCTACTGGGTATCCATCCGGCCCCGGGGCTTTCCCTGACTGCATGGCCTTTAGGCCCCCCAATACCTCCTCCACTCTAATCGGGGCCCCCAGCTCATCCACTCGTCCCCCACCTACTGTTGGGACTGCTAATCAGTCCAGAAACCTTTTCATCTCCTCCGGTTCTTCCGGCGGCTCCGAAGTATACAGCTTGCGATAGAAGTCCCGGAATACCTTATTCAATACTGCCGGGTCCTCCACTTTGCGCCCCTCCCCATCCATCACTCTACTTATTTCCCTGGCCTCCTCCCTCTTCCCGAGTTGCTGCGCTAACAGTCTGCTAGCCTTTTCCCATGCTCGTACACCACGCCCCTCGCCTTCCTAAGCTGTTCCACGGCCCTACTCGTGGATAGTGCCCCCAGTTCCGCCTGTAGTCTCTGCCTCTCCCTGAGTAAAACCTCCCCCGAGGACTCTGCGTGCTCTTCATCTATCCGACCCATTTCCCTGACCAATCTATCCATCTCTGCCCTGTCTGCCGTGGCTCTGTGGACCCCAATTGAAATCAGCTTCCCCCGCACTACTGCCTTTAGCGCCTCCCACAGGGTCACCACTGAGACCTCCCCCGTGTCATTCACCTGCAGGTAATTTTGCATACACCTCCGAAGCCTCTCACAACCTCCGCCGACAGCAGTCCCACGTCTAGCCTCCATTGCGGGCGTTGGTAGTTCGCCCCCCCGATCTGCAGGTCTACCCAGTTCAGGGCATGGTCTGAGATAGTAATTGCCGGATATTCCGTGTTCTTTACCTCCCCTATACAATCCCTGCTTAGTACAAAGAACTCTATCCTAGAATATACTTTATGGACGTGCGAGTAAAACAAGTAGCCCCTTCCTGTCGGCTGTCTGGTTCTCCATGGGTCCACTGCCCCATTTGCTCCATAAACCCTTTCAGCTCCCAGGCCATTGCTGGGAGTCTACCCGTTCTGGGACACGACCGATCCAACGCCGGATCAAGGACCGTGTTAAAGTCCCCCCTTCCATTATTAGCCTACGAGAGTCCAGGTCCGGGATCTTCCCCAGCACTCTTTTAATAAAGTCCACGTCATCCCAGTTCGGGGCATATATATTCACCAGCACCACTCTTCTCCCCTCCAGTCTGCCCCGTACTCTCGGGCCGGCCTTCGGCCCCTGCGTCGCGCCATTCTTGGCCCGCCTCTTGGCTGCCTCCACACTCGACCTCCTTCCCACTGCCTACTTCAAATCCCTCCCACGTCAGCAGAACGACCCTCCCCCTCTCCTCCCCCTAGCAACACCCCCCCGATAACCCCATCCCTGCCACCCACTGGCTGTATTCTCCCCCCCCCCCCCCCCCCCCCCCACCTGACTCCCTTGACTAGCCAATCTGCTAGCCCGGTGACTCAACACTCCGGCGCCCCCCCTGTCTCATTCCCATTGTTTTCCCGTCCTCATCCCCACTCCCCGGTGCCCCATCCCCCGCTCCAACCCACTGGAGCAAACTCACTGGCACAGGAAGGCATGAACATCAGTAAAACAAAAAAGACCCCAACCCATGTCCTTAACCCCCTTTGCTGACCGGCCACCCTTAGTTACCATACCGGCTCCAGTGCCCTCCGCGAGCCCCACAAAAAGTAAAAATCCGCACGAAAAGGAAAAACAGAAAAAAGAGGAAGAAAACAAGAATAAAAGAAAAAACCAGTAACCAAAAACAAAGGGAAGAGTCCCAAATGTCCCGCTTGGCCCCTTTAACCCAGCAAACCGTTGAACAGCGGTCCAGGCACATTCGGCGTCCGTTCATACGATAGTTCTCGGGTCCTAATTCGCGCCCGTGGGACCTCTTTTCGGGACCAGCCCCTGATCCCTCGCAAAGTCCATCGCTTCTTCAGGCTCGGAGAAGTAGTGGTGTTAACCCTGATGCGTGACCCAAAGACGGGCGGGAACAGCAGACCAAACTTCACGTGCTTCTTGAACAGCACCTCCTTGACATTCTTAAAGGCTGCTCGCCGGCGAGCCACCTCCTGGCTTAGGTCGTGGTAAATGCGGAAGACACTGTTGTTCCACGTGCTGCTCCCTGGCCGCCCCTGCCTCGCCTGCACTCTGTGTGCCCCCTCCAGCTCCGGCGGTCGCGGCAAGGCTTCAGCCCCCATCAGCTGCATCAACAGGTCTGCCACAAACGCTGCGGCATCAGCTCCCTCAGCCCCCTCCGGGAGGCCGACGATCCTGATTGTTCCTGCGGGCTCTATTCTCCAACTCCTCCACTTTGTCCAGCAGTCTTCTTTGCCGCTCCTTCAGCCCGTCAACTTCTAACGCCGCAATCGTCTGCGCATCCGCCTGCTCCTCCACCGCCAGCTCCTTAACTTTTACATCTTGAGCATTCAGTCTCTGATTCAGCTGATCCACTGCCTTCTGAAGTGGGTCCAAGTTGTCCCGCTTCAGCGACTCAAAACTGTTTTTCATCACCTGGAGCATGTTATCCAGCGCCTGCTGGATTGCTGAGTCCGAGGTCCGTGTGTCCGCCATCTTAGGTTCCAGGTCAGCTTCCTCTGCTCCTTGCCTCTGTCCCTTTCTCTCTCTCTTCCTCTGCTTCCTGGACTCTCGCGGTTCCATAGATTGCAGCCTGCTCTCTAGCACTTTCGTGGCCGCCTTTTTGCCGCTCCGTGGTCCCGCTATCGCGGGGAATCTGTCCCTAAAGCCCGGCTGGAGTGAGAGCCCGCCGAATGTGCGGCTCACTCGAACATCACCGCCACCGGAAGTCACGTAGGATGCTTTATTGAATTGACCCAAGATGTCTTCTTTCTGAGGTAGCCACACAGTCACATGACTGCAGAAAGCCAGAGGTGTCAGTCAGACTTGTACATTTCAAAACCCAAACCATCCCCTTTTTCATCTCACACACAATGTACAATACCCCCTTTTCTTAGTGAACAAAAGACACGTAGACGATCCTGTGTTACTGAGTTCTCAGGTTTCCCTCTTCTGCATTAACACTTAACACTATTTGTTCTACTCATCAGCCATTGCACAGACATTGTATATACACATAGCCTTTAAATTGTGCGGGACTCTCAATGGAGCACATGCGTGTTGAGATTGACTGTTTGCCTGCTTGATGTTTCATGTTTGGAGGGTTTGTTTCTGTTGCCTTGGCTTTCCACTGCAGTTGTTGGGACTCGAGGACCTCTAGGATTGATGGTAGTTTTGTGCTCAGTGCAGCTGTTGTGACCCCATCTCCCTTTGCACCCAATTGCTGTAAAGCGTCAGTAGTTGTGTGGTTTTGTCTGTATTTCTGTTTGAATGTTCCTTCAACTCCCGCTTCGCCAACTGTGCAAAATTCAAATTTGCATTACCAGTGCACTACCCGTGTCCTGTAAAATGCTTGAACTCTGCTTCTCTAACTGAACATTTCTCACCACTACCTCTCAGTGCTTCTGAAGAAAATGCAGTATAATTATGCCCTTCCAGCTTCCATTTGGTCTCTGTATAGTATGTAGAAGGAGCTTAAATCCTTTGTAATTTTGCTTCAGCAAAGCATGGAAGAAATTGTCGGGCTATTACAATGCATCTGCAGAATCATACAATCAGTGACATTTCTACAGAGCATATAACTACCAGGTGTCTCCCCTCTACCCAGCAGCACAATGGAATAACAATTGCTATGATTCTGTTACTGTACCTATTAAAGTACAAAGCTGTAATTTCATCTTGGGATCCAGCTGAGATCCATAACCCATCAGGCTGCCTGTTTGAATTTTGTATTATGTGAACCCCTTCTTTAAATTATTGTCATTTTTTTCTCGCTCTTCACTGCGAGCTCTTTTATTCTTTTTGCACGATGAATAATTTTTGCAGCTTCTGAGTTGTGGATTGATTTTGGTCACCAGAATACATCCCCATCATTAATGTTGCTGTCCTAGTTGGTGTTGCTATCTGAGTCTACTCAGTACAAAGGACTCTCTGCAACCTCTTGATCTCTGTGTTCCTCCAATTATGGCCTCTCGCA
Organism: Scyliorhinus canicula; assembly: GCF_902713615.1. NCBI lineage: Eukaryota > Metazoa > Chordata > Chondrichthyes > Carcharhiniformes > Scyliorhinidae > Scyliorhinus > Scyliorhinus canicula. Next base: position 26,358,165 of record NC_052160.1, read on the forward strand.
CATCCCTAATTTTAATCACCCTTCCATTTGTGACTGTGCCTTTAGCTGCCACGACCCTAAGCTCTGGAATTCCCTCCATAAACCCCTCTGCCTCTCTATCTCTCTCACTTCATTTAAGGTTCTCTTCAAAAACAACCTTTTCCTTCAGCTTTTGGACGTCTGCCCTAATTATCTCCTTATTTGATATAATGTCAGATTTTGTTTGATAACTCTCCACTCAGGAGTTACTACATTAAAGGTGCTGTATAAATGCCAAGTTGTTGCTATTGCAAGCCAACCATGTGCTTTGATGATGATCCCTGACCATTGGAATGAATTGTGCAAAATCCCCTCACTCTGATCCTGCTTTATGTGGCTCCAAAGGATTGGGTATATAGGGTGTTTTTAGTGTTGCTTGTACTGCAGCATTTCCAAACTGAATCATTAACTTATCAGATAGAACCGTAGCTTTCATTCACTCTATTGTCTCTTGCTCCATCTGATTCTAGCTTTATTCTGAAGTTTTACTTCAGCAATTCTGGTCAATTTTGTGTGTCAATCTTGGGGAAAGTTTGGCAGCACATCTGCCAATACCTATTAACTGATGTCTTGGCAGGGAACAGGTGGTATATTTTGAATCCCCTGCATGCCCCACCCAGTACTGCTAACATTAACCACCATCTCGCCTGCCCATTTATTGCCAATATGAGGAAACCAGAGTTTGAGAAGTACAGGCTGTTTTTTTTTAGTTTGGGGAGGACACCGATTAAAAGGCAGTGTCTTGTGAGTCCATGTAGTAGTGCTCTGCCCTTTTTCCTCCGGGATCCAAGTTTAAATTTAATAAGGACTGATGGCCAGAAATTCTCTTTTGTTTGTTGCCAGTACGGTGTTTCATGAAAAGATCCAAGGATAGTTGGGTGTGGAGCATTGACTCAAAACTGCTCCCATTGCAGGACAAATATGGAAACATGATTTGAGTATGCAGGGATGGTGCAGAAATTGGAAATGTTACTCCAAATAAGTAAAGGGGCTTTTGTGACGTTACTGTTGCCATTTAGAGGCAGCATTGTTGTTCTGTCAGGTGAAAGACTGTGTTTTCCTTGTCCTTCTCTTTCTACTTTCTCCACTATCTCTTTCTTTCATATGCATATGCAGCCAGGCTCCTAACCAGCTTTGAAACGGCTGCCAATTTAGCACTGTACACAAACTAGCAAAGCCAGGAGAGTTAACTTCTGGCTGGGGAACAGACCTCAAGTGTAGAATCTGCACTGAGCTGGAGGTCAGCATTTAGTTTGGTTTGTGATAATGTGACCAAATAGGGAAAGAAAATGAGTGGTGCTTTTGAATGGTGACTCCCCTTTCTGCCTCTTGTTTTGTGTTTCCTTGACCAACCGGCACCTATAACTATTATTAATTGACCTCTAGCCATCACCATATCTACTCTCTCATACACCAGCCCCACCCCCCCCCCCCGGGGGCCCATCAGCAGTAAGAGCACATGTGTAACATTTATTGCCTCACTTCCACCTCCCTTGCTATATTGTAAGGCACCATGAGGTACTGAACTGTACAGACCTATTTGATCCTTGGTCTGTGCCATTAATCAAACTTTGCTGTGATGTGATGTCATCAGTATCCCTAAGCTAGGACAAATGGGTGAAAAACCAACTACAGTTATATGTGGTGTCTGCTTGAATCCGTGGTGCCATCTTGTGGTTAGATATTCTTATTTGGATGCAGGAATGAACGGCTACTTGGAACATAGAAACCGAACCCAACAAGAACCAGGACTCTCAAAAGGACAATTGGAAGGAACAAAGTGGGTTGAAGCTGCATTCCAGCACAGTACACTGCTACATCACTTAGCCTTTACTCTAGGAAATTGAATTGCAGTTTGCGCACAGAGAGCGGTGATTGTATAATCTTGGTCTATTGGCATTAGTTCAGCAATCCACATTCGTATTATCACTTTAACTTTCCCTTCTGAAATGTATTATGTTGATTCCTCCCTAACACATACCTAAACTGCAACATTAATAATAGATTGTGTGTAAGTGTCGGTTTAACAATCCCGGGGGCTGTTTAACTAGCAGCTCTGATACTTTAAGTAGTTTTGTAAATAACACCTTTTTGCCAAGGTCTGTTGATTCTGATTGAATGGGAGACAACAGCCAATTTGAATTTTGCAATAAAATGATGACCATTACCGAGCCTTGAAAAATTGAAGCAAAGTGGATGATTGGAAGAGTAAGATCAAAACTTGAGTCTCAGTTGCGGAATTTAACTTAAACTTAACTATAGAACACAAAGGGGATGCTGTTTGGTCACACTTTGTAATGGTTAATTCCTTTGTCAAGTATTTCATTTTAAGTTAATACGCAGTGTGCTGGCCCACACACTTGCCTGTCTTTCCTTGAATTTAGTGAACCAGTGCAGTCAAATTGACTTAAAATGGAACATAATTCTGTGTACAGTAGAAAGCATTCTTTGAAAGGACACTCCCCCATGAACTTTCCTTTTCTGTTAATCAATGTGTATAGTTTGGATAGGGGATAAAGAGAGAAAGGAAAACAGTGGAATTGAAAGTAACGTGATGAATTTTTTGAAAACTTTCAGGTATGCAGAGACAGGGACGGTCCACTTCAGTTCTAAAGAAAGATCTGTTGCCCTTGTAGGTAGGACTGGTGGTGTCTTTTTCACAGGAAGGTAAGTCTTTAAATATTGTATCAAATGATTATTGAAACATTGAAATCTTACATGAATTGGAACTGATGTCCTGTTGTAAAATGTGTTGAAAAGTACGGAGAAACTTTATTCTATTCAAATAGTCAACTTTTTTTCTCAGATGTTTCTTTTTTTTTATAAAATAATTTTTATTGAAATTTTTGAAAAATGTATAACAACAGAACAATAATAATAACAATAATAAACACCCCCCGGCACCCGTAACAATGCATATAACGACCCCCCCCCCCCCCCAAAAACCCAATAAACAACAAAATAAATTAACAATAAATTAAATTAACATAAACAATGCCCCCCTGAACCCCCCCCCCCCCCCTTTTTCCCCCCTCTCCCCCGGGTTGTTGCTGCTGCTGACCTAGTTCCCTATTGTTGAGCCAGAAAGTCGAGGAAAGGCTGCCACCGCCTAAAGAACACTTGTACCGACCCCCTCAGGGCGAATTTGACCTTCTCCAGCTTAATGAATCCCGCCATGTCATTGATCCAGGTCTCCACGCTTGGGGGTCTCGCATCTTTCCATTGCAACAAGATCCTCCGCCGGGCTACTAGGGACGCAAAGGCCAAAACACCGGCCTCTTTCGCCTCCTGCACTCCCGGCTCCACCCCAACCCCAAATATCGTGTGTCCCCAGCCTGGTTTGACCCTGGATCCTACCACCCTCGACACCGTCCTTGCTACCCCCTTCCAGAATTCCCCAGTGCCGGGCATGCCCAAAACATATGGGCATGGTTCGCTGGGCTCCCCGAACACCTAATGCACCTGTCCTCACCCCCAAAAAACCTGCTCATCCTCGTCCCGGACATATGAGCCCTGTGCAGTACCTTGAACTGGATGAGGCTAAGCCTCGCACATGAAGAGGAGGAGTTCACCCTCTCCAGGGCGTTCGCCCATGTCCCCTCCTCAATCTGCTCCCCCAGCTCCACTTCCCACTTAGCCTTCAGCTCCTCTACCGATGCCTCCTCCACCTCCTGCATCACCTGGTAGATGTCAAGACACCTTCCCATCCCCGACCCACCCCCCCCGAAAGCACCCTATCCCTTATCCCCCGCGGGGGCAGCAAAGGGAACCCCTCCAACTGCCGCCTAGCAAACGCCTTGACCTGAAGGTACATGAACATATTCCCCGGGGGGAGCTCAAACTTCTCCTCTAGCTCACCCAGGCTCGCAAACCTCCCGTCAATGAACAGGTCTCCCAACTTCCTTATGCCCGCCGTGCCACCCCAGGAACCCGCCATCAATGTTCCCTGGGACAAACCGGTTGTTCCCCCGCAGCGGGGCCTCCACCGAGCCCCCCACTTCCCCCCTGTGTCGCCTGCACTGCCCCCAAATCTTGAGGGTAGCCGCCACCACTGGGCTCGTAGTGTACCTCGTTGGAGGGAGCGGCAACGGCACCGTTACCAGTGCCTTCAGGCTCGTGCCTCCACAGGACGCCATCTCCATCCGTTTCCATGCTGCCCCCTCCCCATCCATTACCCACTTACGTACCATAGAGACGTTAGCCGCCCAATAGTACCCAGAGAGGTTGGGCAGCGCCAGCCCCCCTCTATCCCTGCCCCGCTCCAAAAAGACCCTCCTCACCCTCGGAGTCCCGTGCGCCCAAACAAATTCCATGATGCTGCCGTTCACCCTCCTAAAAAAGGCCCTCGGAATGAAAATGGGGAGGCACTGAAACAAAAACAAAATCCTCGGGAGCACCGTCATTTTAACGGACTGTACTCTACACGACAGCGGCAGCATGTCCCACCTTTTAAAGTCCCCCAACTCCTAGCCACCTGAACCCCCAGGTACCTAAAACTCCTCACTGCCCTTTTTAGCGGGAGCCTACCAATCCCCTCCTTCTGATCTCCCGGGTGTACAACAAACAGCTCGCTCTTGCCCAGGTTCAATTTATAGCCCGAGAAACTCCCAAACTCAACAAGAATCTCCATCACCTCCGGCATTCCCCCCACCGGGTCTGCTACATACAGCAGCAAGTCGTCTGCATACAGCGACACTCGGTGCTCCTCCCCACCTCGCACCAAACCCCTCCACCTCCCCGACTCCCTGAGTGCCATGGCCAGAGGCTCAATTGGCAGCGCAAAAAGCAAGGGGGACCGGGGCCACCCCTGCCTCGTCCCACGGTAGAGCCTGAAGTACTCGGACCTCCTCCCATTTGTCGCTACACTCGCCATCGGGGCCTCGTACAGCAACCTCACCCATTTAATAAACCCCTCCCCAAACCCAAACCTCTCTAACACCTCCCACAAGTACCCCCACTCAACCCTATCAAAGGCCTTCTCCACATCCAATGCCACCACAATCTCCGCCTCTCCTTCTGCCACCGGCATCATTATCACATTTAGCAGCCTTCGCACGTTAGTGTTCAGCTGCCTCCCCTTCACAAAACCCGTCTGATCTTCATTTCTCAGATGTTTCTGATCACCCTGAAAAAAATACGCATAACAATCCCCAGCAGAAATTTACAAGACCACCACGACTGGTCACTTACTCCACCAGTGGGAGAATGGCAAAAAGCAGGCGAGATTTCCACCCTTTTCTGCCCTTAAGAGTTTAGTTTAGAACATACATGCAGAAGGAGGCTATTCGGTCCATCAAGTCTGCATTGACCCACTGAAGCCCTCACTTCCACCCTATCCCCGTAACCCAATAACCCTTCCTAACCTTTTTTGGTCACTAAGGGAAATTTAGCATGGCCAATCCACCTGCACGTCTTTGGACTGTGGGAGGAAACCAGAGCACCCGGAGGTAACCCACGTAGACACGGGGGGAACGTGCAGACTTCGCACAGACAGTGTCCCAGCAGAGAATCGAACCTGGGACCCTGGCGCTGTGAACCCACAGTGCTAATCACTTGTTCCACCATGCTGCCCTGCTACTGTGCTGGCCTTGTATGTAAACTTAAACTTACTTGAAGCTAAGTTGAGCACTTTTAGATCCTGCATCAATTTGTTTTAAAGAGCGCCACTAGATGACCGCTCAACCATTTAAACTAAACTTTTGAACTTCGCACCTCTTCCATACAGGGTCAGAACGATTACTTCACTGCTCACACACATGACAGTGAACAGGAATGTCTTCTGCAAATCAATTAATAAAAATCCACTGTTATCTTTTTACGCAGAAGAAATCCTTGCAGTAGTTTCCATTTTACTTTTAAATAACCTGGGGCTCTGGCTTGCATACAATTTAAATGAAAACCTATACAGCAACATAGAAATGTTAGCAAATGATTGTTGCCTTTTTCTGTATTGTATTTGGCTCCGATTGAACATCAAACTAAGGACATAGAACCCAGAATCTTACAGCACCTGGCCACTGTGTCTGTGCTGGCTCTTCACCTTATTCCCTTCTGCTACTCTTTCCGTATTATTGTTTAAGCCTTTCTCAAATATTTATAAAAGCTTTTATGGATTCTGCTTCTGTCATTGATTCTGTTGGTAGTCTTCATCCTTATGACTCAGTGACATACTGGGTAATGCCTTTACCAACTGAAGCATTGAGAAACTTGACAGGATTATTATCTTTGCTGATTGCAGCCTGCTAGTCACGCATGTGTTTTCTGGTCATCTTCTGTTGTGGGCTATAAATCACAGCTTGAAACTGTGCAAATATTAGTTTATGAATTTTGTATATTTTTATTCTGTGTTTAAATTAAAGCATGGTAGAACATAAAAGATACTTATTGGTCAGAGCCATCACTTCTGGGTGAAGTGTCTTTTGCTCACAGTTTTACAGATAGCAAATTGTTCAGAATTTCTTGTCCGCTATCCTAACAGAAACTAAGCTCTGGTCCGGTATTCTAACAATCTGGGATGTGGCTTGGAAAGGAACCTGCAGGTGGTGATGTTCCCATGTATCTGCTGCCCTTGTTCCTCTAGTTGGTAGAGGTTGCGAATTTGAAAAGTGCTGTCAAAGGAATCTTGGCAAGTAGCTGCCATGTATCTTGGAGATGATATGCACTACTTCCATTGGTGGAAGAAGTGGACCTTTAAAATTGGAGACTCGCAGCGAGAGCTAATGATTTGATGAGCTGGAGTCTGAGCTTCGGTCGCTGTAACCCATCAGGGAGGGGGAGAGTTACCTGGACGCTGGGTTTCAAGAGGCAGTCACACCTCTTAGATCAGTGTTTTAAAAATGTTTTGCTCGGAACCCAATTTTGCCAACCGGCCATCCTTCAGCACCCATGCCGTCCAACCAACACGACCCACCATTTTTCCTTACCTTTAATGCGACAGGTGAGCCTGCTTGGTCCTCACAATCTCGCTTGCTTTGTCATTCAATGTTACATTTCTGCTGAACATTTCAGCTGCTGATTTAAGATCTCACGGCATCTGTTGAATAAAAATAAAGAGGTTTGTCCTTGAACTCTCCACGTTTGGCCTTGAAATGCCTTTGAAGCTTTGAAGGTATTAATCTTTTATTTGCTAGTGCTTCCCTGCATTTAACACACGAACGTTGAATCCTGATTTGCAGTGGCACAACTAATAAACCCATGCCTCAAGAAATCATCTTTGTCCTGCTTTGTTCCTGTTTTCAGCTTCTTCTTCATGAGTTGTTCACCAGAGGCCATGGAGCTCACACCAGCATTGCTGGCAGCTGCAAAATGGAGGAACCTCTCTCGGGCCCAGAGAAGGTGACGTCAGCGTATGGGGCGTGTTACCTGCTCTCTGCTGCCGCTTCTGGAGAGGAGATTCCATCACTTTTTTAAAAGAACCTGCCCCTGGGTCAGCACACAGATGTCTGGAGGAGGCGGTCTGCTTCGCTGGGCTCTGGACCTGCGCACTGCTGTGGGGGCACGCTTGCGCGGTATGGCCAACATTCTGAAATCCGGGCGTGGTCATTATTCTTATAATCTGGTCGTGGCTGTTGGGCATTTATTCCAGTGATTGGGAAAGCCGTGACCGATGGCCCCACAACCCTCCCGACACCCGCCCGCGACCCAGCCGCAGGTCGCGACCCTGACTTTGAAAATGACTGCCTTCGATTGACTACCTTGAATTCGGCCAGTAGTCAGAGACTTTGTGACTTTGAGTGAGGTAGGTAGAGGGATCCAGGAGGTTTGCGATTCTTGCGCATCCTGTGTAGATGAGAGCAAAGATTGCAGGGAGGATGAGCAAACTGACCACAGCACTGTGGTACAAGGAGCCATTTAAATGGGAGCAGATGTGCGGAGTAAGGTTTTCATGCAGAGAGTGGTGGGTGCCTGGAACGCGCTGCCAGAGGATGTGGTGGAAGTAGGCACATTAGCAACTTTTAAGAGGCACCTGGATGGGTACATGAATAGGGACAAAATAGAGGGATACGGACCGAGTAAGGGCAGAAGGTTTTTTTTATTAGCTGGGCAGCATGATAGGCACAGGCTTGGAGGGCCGAAGGGCCTGTTCCTATGCTGTACTTTTCTTTGTTCTTTGTTTATGTTAACTGGGCTGATGTCTTTTATAAAGGGAGGAATAAAGGATTGTCATATAAATGCAGGGTGAGCTCAGGCACTAATATGCATTGTGAGATTTCGAGAGTGTATGGACTACGTTACTGATAGCACTCAGGAAAGCAAATTGCCGTCAGTGTTTTCAAATGTTAGAAACCTTTTTTATTCCTGAATCAAATATCAACGGTGAAAATAAACGTCCAGGTGAGAACCGGTTAGAATCTGACTTACAATGTTCGTCACCCAGGTGACAGTTAATCCATAGTACGCAGCATTCATAGCACTCCACACGCCTGTGCTGTAGATGCAAATGTTTATATATTGGCCAGGACAGACAAAGGAACCTCTCCAGGAAATAACCTTTGTTTTGTTCAATGATATCAAAGATTTTTTTGTGTGTGAAAGTATAGTTCTTGATTGTCGTTCTGAAATGGCAACTGATGAAGTTATTCTTTGTGTTTAAAAATCTTTTTCTGATTATGGAAATTTTCTCAGCACCATGAGTATAGATTGAAATCTCTCGTGTCCTTTTAAAAATGTGGCTACTGACAAATAAGCCCTATGTCCAAAGCATTTTCCTTATTTGGTCTGTTGTAAGTTTAGTAGGAGGATGATATTGAGCCTTATGATTAATGTTAGAAAATCATGACTATATTAATTCTGTTCATAACAGTTTAATCCCGATTGAACTTTTCTCCAGTATTGACTTATATGGTAGTCATTCGTGTGGTGGTGGGATAATAAGATGAGCTTTTTTTAAAGCAGACCTCTTGCTATGTCTGCAGATTGCCCGTTGTTGTGTTTTTATCTGTAGCATACATGAATTGAATTGAACTCTTGGCTTTCTGCGGACAGTAAATTGGGCAGTTTTGTAAAACACGGTTGCTCGTGCTTGTGCTCAAATAAGCACATGCACCCAATAATGCCTTCCAAGTGTAATATTGAGCGAGTGAAGGGATGGGTACAACCATTTACTGTCACGGAGTGCATAGCGAATAGTGTTAAAAGTTGGGAATTTGAATCAAAGAATGTCCCCTGGATCAAACTGTCATGAATCTCCACCTCCCTGGTGTCCCGTAATGTCTGCGCTTCAGACTCCCAACTCAACAACTCTGGGCTGACGTTCGAGATGCAGATACTTACTGCAGGTGTGGCTGGCTGGGATTGCAGTGCTCTCCACAAACTCCCACATTGCCTGTATTGACACATTTATTTGATCATGATGGCAGAGCAGGCTAGAGGGTTTATGAAGAAAGGTTGAGCAGGTTAGGCCTATACTTGGAGTTTGGAAGAATGAGGTGATCTTATTGAAACGTGCAGGATTCTGAGGGGACTTGACAGGGTGAATGTTCAGAGGATATTTTCCTTTTGGGGGCACAGTTGGATCAGTCATGGTTTTATTAAATGGCAGAGTGGCTCAATGGCTGGTGCTTCAGGCGGGATAATTTGGAAATTCATCAGGCAATTCCTATCTCATACTTTATAGGATTTACAATGTAGATGCAGTAAAGGCAAGAAATTCCTGGTTCCATCTGACTTAAAGGGCTACCGGCTCCCGACAAAACTTGTTTTATTGCAATTTGGTCTTATGTTGCCTATCCCTTGGCCTTGGGCAGCAGGCTTTAAAAGATTAATTTTTGTGATCTGGGAATTGCTGGCATGGCCAGCATTTATTGCCCATCCCTAGATGCCCACGTTTGATATAACTGAATGATTTACTGTGCTATTCAGAGGGAACTTGATTGTTTTTCACCTGGGTATATGGCCAAATACCTGTGACGGTAGTGCATGATTATCATCCTTTGCTGTTTTGAAAATCCCAAATGAAGCCTTGACGCAAAATATATAAATATGCATTTCTCTGATCCAGTTTAACTGAAAACATTAAGTAATTTTCCTGTTACACTTAGCCCACTTTCCTCAGATTTTCTCTTCTACCTGATCTGAATTAATAACTTCCATGATGTGACTTGTTTATTTTATTTTGATATATATTTTTTTAATCCTCCCATTCCTCACAGTATTAACCATCACACAATGAAGCTTGCCTGGGAGGAGATGGGGATGTTTGGTGGTCAAAGGTCCACCATCTTGGTATCTATTGACTGAAGGCAGCTGAAACTGAATGTTGCAGTAACAGTAAACTAGTTATTGGACTCTGTTTTATGTACTGGACAGAACCGTATTACTCCACTGAAATTCTGCAGCTTAAATCCCTGCAGTGATGATGTCACAAATTAAACATTTAAAGTTTAGAAACTTGCATGAAGTTACATAAACGCTCTGTGAAATTAATGGTAACTTTTATAAAGCGAGAAAGTTGCAATGTTTGTGCTAAATTTCAAGTTTCAGCTGGAAGGCAGTGGGTGACAGCATTATTGTCTCTAATCTGAATCGAACCTTGGTTAGACCTGTGTGCAGATCTCGTTGCCATAATATAAAAAGTATATAGAGGCACTGGAGACGGTTCAGAAAAAAATTACAGGAATTATACAGAAAGGTACGTGTATACATATCACGAAAGGATTGACAAACCAAGTCTCTTTTCTCTTGGGGAAAAAAGGCTGAGGGTTACCTAATATCAGTCTTTCTTTAGGGCAAGCTCCACGAGCTTTTGTCAGGAAGAGCATAACGAGAGACCATTGATATAAGAGAGTCACCAAGTGAGATTTCAGAAATCATTTCTTTACCCAAAGAGTAGTGGGAACATGTTACTACAGGGAGTGGTTGAAGCGAATAGTATAAATGCATTTAACGGGAAGCTAGACAAGCATTTGGGAGAGAAGGGAATGGGTGGTTGCTGTGTTTGATTTAGATGAGAAAAGATGAGAGGGGGCTCAAGTGGAGCATAAACACTGGCATGGATGGTTGGGCCAAATTGCCTGTTCCCCTGTGATCCTATGATTTCTGGCTGGGATTTCCACTCCTGCGCTACCCAGTGATGCTGTTGGAATTTGATTAGATATTGGGATATTGGTTGACTGGCCCCAGCAATGATGCCATGTGAAAATGAATTGCTTACTAACATTTAACATCTGTGGTTCACACATGCTTGAACCTTTGGATGGGGTGATAGAGGACTGCTGGTACCTTTTTAAAGCTGCACCTTAGCAACAGATACTGACTTTGTGAAAGAGGGACTAAGAGGAGACAGCTGGATCTTTGTTGAAAACAACATTGTTGAGAAAAAAAGTGACCATTCCAGTGGTTAAGATCGGGAATGCACAGCCTGAAAATGTGGTCCAACAAAGCATTGAAAAGAGAATTAGATTGTTATCTGAAAACAAAGAATGCACAGGGTTATGGGGCAAAGGTGGAAGAATGGCACTCGGGTGAATTGCTCATTTGGAGAGCCGGTGTAGACATGATGGACCGACGGCCTCCTGCGCTGTAACAGTGCTGTGATTCTGTGAGTTAAAACTTACATGTTTGATCTTCTTGATTATTGGGCCTGACTTTACCTCCGTGTAAGTAAATCGATTTTGAGCAAGTTAAAATTGCATTCATTGTGTCCTCAATGACAGTCTTTAAGTTATAGCTTTGTTCATTGCTGGTCCTTATATGAGGTAACTATGTATTTGCACCATCGGGTTTGAGTGCAACCTTTAAGGTACGGGAAGGAAAGGGACTAGAGTTGCTTTCGGGACGTGTTTATGGAGGGATGGTTTGCCAGCTGGGAGGAGTTTTCGGCAAAATGTCAATTATCGGGCACACCTGCTCTGATACTTTTAGTTGTGTGACTTGGTTTGTGGAGCTTGCCCTTCGTGGAGCTTGCCCTATCTTTCCCGTAGCGTGACAACTCTCCCTGCTGGGGAAATCTTATTGCTGGTGAGGCCTGGAGGGGGAGCATCTCAAATATTTATGGGCAGTTCCTCTCAGTGGAATCTGCGCCACTGGATTGGGTGAGGGTGAAATGTGAGGAGAAGTTGGGGCCCATTCTAGACAGGAACGTGTGGAATGAAGCCTTTTGTAGGGTGAATTCAACCTCCTCCTGCACACAGCTCAGCCTGATCCAACTTAAGGTGGTACAGAGGGCTGACCTGACTAAAACTAGGATGAGCGGGTTTTTTGCTGGAGTGGAGGACAGGTGTGAGTGGTGCTCTCATGGACCCCCTAATCACACCCACGTGTTCTGGTCATGTACAAAGTTGAACTTTTGAGTCTCCTTCTTTAGCACCCCCTGTCAGTGGTTCTTAACATTGATCTGGAACTGTATCTGTTGGTGGCTATTTTTGGGGTATCGGACTCGCTGGGGCTGCAGCCCCGGGTGAAGGCAGATGCTTTTGCCTTTGCCTCACTGATAGCCCGGAGGTGAGTTCTGCTGGGATGGAGTGTTCCGTTATGCCTAGTTCATCGGTCTAGTTGGGTGACATATGGCGTTCTTGTACCTGGAAAGGGCCAAGTACATCGTTAGCGGGGTCGGTAGGGGTTCTACCTGAGGTGGGGCCATTTATCTCATACGTAAAAGAATTAATCGCCATCAGCTATAGGGAGGGTGGGTGGGGTAGGGTATAGTTATGGGGATATGGGTGTTATAAGCGTGGTTGAATGTGGTTTTTGTTATTAGCACGACAAATGTACCATGTTTTCAGGTCTGTGTTGAATTTGAGATTGTGTTATCTACGAAAAATCTTTAATAAAATATATAACTTTTAAAGTTATAGCTTTATACATCTGCTCCTCAATAGGTTTTCCTCAGGAACGGAGGAAAACTAGCATCTTATTGTGCAGAGTGTGTTTTGCAGCATTGACTATGGTTTCTGAGATCATATTGTTACAATCCCAGTTGATGTTATTAGTGGACGGGAAGATCCCAGAATGGTACTTGGCTCAAAAGACTGTTACCTTTACTTTTTTTCAGAAAACGTGGAGGAACAGAGTCAGAGGCCTGCCAATTAACTAACTGCAAAAAACCCTTAATAAAGTTGACTTTAATACAGTACTCCTTCAGTCCCACTTGTCTTCACATATGTTCACAGATTTAAGGATAACATAGGTTACAAAATATGTCACAGTTATAATGTTCTCATCAGTCCCATTAAACCCAGAGGCTGACTGTGGTCAGAGGCACTCCACTCTGAAACCAAGTGAACTAATGTGGATTTCTCCTGAAGTCTCCCCAGATGATTCTTATGCCATGAGCCAGCTTTTCTCACTGGACTCTGGCTTCAGCACACATGATTCAAACTTCACTCTCAAAAAGACATGCTTTAGAATCTTCTTTCAAGCAGTGCTTTCTCTCAACTGTTCCCAACAAGGATCTGATTGCAGGTTATACAACTCTCCTTTCAGTATCCCTTTGTCTTGAATGCTTTTATACAAACTTTGAGATCCAGATAAGATATCACTTCAGATATCTTTCTGACTCCTCACTAGCAAACTCCTTCTCAGCTCTGTCTGTGGCTTCAATGAACAGTGTCTTGTTCCAGTTTCCTCTGTTGCTTTAACTTCTGACTTCCTAAAAATGTCTCATGAGTCCTCTAGTTTCCGTAACTAGCTTTTTAAAATTTCTGACATTTGTTTCCTTGTCCCACACTCCATGGGCGAAACCGGGGCCCACCGATCAGCGGGCGGGCCAGTGCCGTGGGGGCACTCTCTCTTCCGCCGCCACCATGGCGGAGGCGGAAGAGAATCCCCCAGCGCGCATGCGCTGGTGGTGGCGGCAACTGCCGCTGACGTCACCACTGGCGCATGCACGAACCGGCGAAGGCCTTTCGGCCAGCCCCGGCGGCGGGCATCAAAGGCCGTTGGTGCCGGTTTTGGCGCCAGTCGGCGTGGTGCCAACCGCTCCGGCGCAAGCCTAGCCCCCAAAGGTGCGGAGAATCCCGCCCCATTTTATGGCTTTTCTGCTGTGAAAGATGAATGATCCTTCTCTCACTGCTGGGCTCCTTCTACCCTGGCTTCCAATTAGAACTAAACTTAAAAAGTTATTTTCCCTAAAAGTGGCCAAAATCTCCAATTTTTTATTTACTTGACATGTCGTAAACTCTCTCAGCATAATACAACCACAGTTTGAACTGAAACCACAAACCCCTATACATGCAAACACTTTTGTTTAACATAAATCTAACCAGAGCTGTACCCTTTCCTACACAAAAACACTAAATGAAACCCACTTAAATTTGTACCTTATTTCTAATAGTTAACAATACAAATATGGATCACTTAAACCTACCTCTAGTTTCCTGGCAGTATAACTCCAAGTTTATTGTACAGCTACCTTCACACAGATAATTGCCTCAATGGGTTCATACAAATCTTCAGTCGGACTGGTGATGCACTGTCGGAGGAGCTTTTCTTTTTTCCCTTTCGGTGTTCTTTACGGATCAGTTTAGCAGAAATGTGGGGGTTCTATTTAGAGGTACTGGTCGCAAGCTGTTGTTGTCATCATTCATTATCTGCTCTTAAGGATGTTACAAGAAATATGCTCAAAGCAGCTACCTAATATTAGTTTGTGTCCCACTGCTCAGTTTATTAACTCTAGAGGATACTAAGAGGCAAAGCTGTCCCAACAACTTTTAGCTGGTGGCTGTATGCTTCCTGGATGCAGTGTAGAACTGGATCAAACCTCATTTGTCATGGATGCATATTGATAAACAGTAACACAGTTAATAATCCTGTTGCTGAAGAAGCTGAGGCTGGCTTTGATCAAATCAGTTTGTCATTTGACCTTTTGTGCATTAAGTTGGTGTTGCATCATATCCCACTATTGATTTCCTGAGTATTATAGCAGGAATTAGTCAGGCAGAACAAAATAGTGCTTGGGATGAACAACCTAGTGGCAACGCATCTGTTCAATCAGTAATAGTACATTCATTACTGTGATGAGGAAGCAACCTAGCAAACACGCAGCATCTTAAGCCATTCTCATCCAGTGAATGTATTCTGTGCTACATGTCAATGACTGCGCATGTTGTCCTTTTATTTAATTTTTTTAAAAAAAGAACATTGTTGAAAATCCAGGTTCATTTTGACAGCACTTTTATCTTAAATAGCATTTGCTTGCAGGAGCCAATTGGATTAAAGAAAAGGCTTGTTGGACACCAGGGTATTCTCATTATTTCAACTCTGCTGAACGGTACGCGAAGCCCTTCGGTCCTCAAATTAAAGCTGAAGGGACACAATAGTGGATCAATTGCTGATATAAATCATTGCAGCAGAGCACAAATTGTGCATCATAACAGGATGATAAATGACAATTCTAGGCCATTTCAGGAATCAGGAAGCAATGCTGCTTGGCCAGTTGATTTGCCAGTCCTTTAAAGAACAATTCTCTGTATTTTTCTCCCTCCCTCCCTCCTTTATTCTCCCCTCCCTTTTTGTTTCTCTATCCTATCTATTTCATCACCCCCTAGATATCTTGTCTACCCCTCTTGCTCACCCCTCACTCCATATCTCTTAGCTCAATTTCTCTAATTACTATTCTGGCCACAAGAATGCATTTGTGTCTGCAAACAAGATCCATAAATAATTCCTCACATTATTCATGTAATTAGTCAATTTTCCTTGAATCTCATCAATCTGTGTAAACCCTTAGCTGGTTGGATTAATGAAGAAATCTGGGAATTTCTTTAGAAGCCCACTCCTTTTGTGTGTGTGTGTGATGCCATATCATTGAAATAGGGGCCTATAAGAGTTCTGAAGAAACTGATTAATAAAATGTCAAAAATATTGTTTATTTATTAAGCTCATCAACTAAGGGAAGAATATGAGTGGGGTAATAGGCAGTTGTAAAGAAGAGCAGGTAAATATGATGAGTACTTGTCCACTATTCTGCAATAAATTGCTTTATTTTTCTCCCCTTGTTGCCAAGTCAAAAGAAGTTAAGTCTGAGCATACTGACTCATTTCCTCTGCCTTGTGGGAGATTGCCGAGCCTGCTTGCAGATAATAGTTTCATTATCTCAACCTCTGATCTGCTGGATGATGTTTCCTAACAAATCCTAGAATTTAGAATGAACATTTTACGATCTGTAACTGTATTTAAAGATTCATTAATTTTATGAAAAAAAGGATCCTGAAGTTACCTTGACAAATAGGGACCAATGTTAGTGGTGCAACAAGACTATGGTTTGGATTGTTGCTGTACCACACTCTTCAGATTTGGGTTAAAGCTGGCACTTGATTGTGCTGGCAATCTGAATTTATTTTACTGTGATGTTGGTCAGTGTTGGCAGAGACTTACTGCAACCACAAAAGTTCTCACGATAAAACATCTCCAACCCAGGGGATCTCAGCTGTACTGCATCTGTTTATTAAGATCACTCATGCCAGTGTAAACAGTAGCTGCTTATTTTTGCTTCCATCAAACACAAGAATACAAGAGATAATTTTGTGCACCCTTTCCTCCTGAACTAAGTGGTCAGCTACGTTGGTGGAACATTGTGCAATGTGTTGCTTGTCAGCAGATTGCCACTGCAGTCTGCTAATGGTGACCACAGTAATGGAGTAACAAACACTCCAAACTGTGACCCTGAGTTGCTATTGCCTGAGGCTGTGGTGACTGTAGATTTACACAACATTGCTGGAAGAAATGGAGAGGTTTCCATTTTTACCATGCATACTTTCAGTTGTGGCTTGAATCTAATCTGACAGTTATAAAGAATTACAATTCAACAGTACTTGAGGTTTGACTATGGTGTCTTCTACAGTATTAGCAATCACAACATTTTGGTTTCCTGTTTCCAAGTCCTGTAGTTGTGGGTTTTCTATTGCTTATGTCTAAAATATTTCATTGCTTCATCGATTGCTCAGATCTGATGATATAGTGCAACAGTTCATTACTGATTTGTGATTCTGAGGGTGGAGGAGAGAAATAGGAATTGCAATAATGCTTCTATTATGTGTGTTAGCTGAATAAAGTTGCTGCTTTCTTTAAGATTTTTCAAAGTAAATTTAGAGTACCCAATTCCTTTTTTTCCAGTTAAGGAGCAATTTAGCATGGCCAGTTCACCTACCCTGCACATCTTTTTGGGTTGTGGGGGTGAGACCCACGCGGACAACGGGAGAATGTGCAAACTCCACACGGACAATGACTGCATCTTTTGAGATTTTACTGATGAAATACATAAGAAAGACTTGCATTTGTAGAGTGCCTTTCACAACCTCCGGTCGTATCAAAGTGTTTTGCAGCCAATTAAGTATAATCACTGTTGTAATGTCAGAAGAAATTCACTTTGTGCAGAAAGATCCCACAATGGCAATGGACTAATGGCCAAATGATCTATTTTCGGGATACTGTTTGAGGTATGAATACTGGCCCAGGACACTGGGCAGAATTCTTCTGCTCTTCTTATGAAATATGCCGTGGGATTTTTTTAATGTTCACCTGAGAGGGCAAACGGAACACCTCAGGCAGGGTGTATAGTCAGTCATTTTCCAAGGGTGGATGTGTCAATTACAAGGGGATGCAGGTTCAAGGTGAGAGGGGGAGGTTTAAGGGAGATATACGGGATAAGTGTTTCACATAGAGAGTGGTGGGTGCCTGGAACGTGTTGCCAGAGAATGTGGTGGCAGCAGGCACCTGAGCAACATTTGAGAGACATCTGGATGTGTATATGAATAGGGAGGAAATAGAGGGATACGGCCAAGTAAGGGCAGAAGTTTTAGTTGGACGTCATGATCGACACAGGCTTGGAGGGCTGATGGACCTGTTCCTGTGCTGTACTTTTCTTTTCTTTGTTCTACTTCACTGGTATGTTAGCCTGGACTATGGCAAATATCTCTGGACTAGGACTTGAACCCACAGCCTTTTGCCTCAGAAGCGAGAATGCTACTCACTGACCCATGTTGACACCAAAGTTTCTTGCTGAAAAAGAATGTTGGAATTGCATTGACCTCCATTCATGAGTTTAAACGGACAGTAGACCTGCATTATCCAATAATTCCAGCTGGTATATTTAATTTGCATGCCAGTGGTACTTTCTGGTGTGGGTGGGACTCTGTTTGATGTGACATGATAAAGGTGAAGTTACAATTTCATGTTTTTCTACAGTGTCAAAATTGAACAGGTAGAATTTCCTGCTATTCTCCTCGTCTCCCCCAAGGATTGTGCAGCTCAAATCTCCTTGGCTGTGTATCTTTGCTGATTAATGTTGGTTTGACCGTTGTACTGGGTAACCATCACATAATCAGTTTAGCATACCAAAGGAGAGAGTAGTAAATATCAAGGGACCGCATTACCCGTACCATGACAGGTACTGAAGACTGCTGGACCAATCACTGTCTTATCCGATTACCATTTCCATCAGCCTAGTCCCCAAACAGCAAAGGCAATAGAAGCAATGCCGCAAGAAAATGAATATTGAAGGATTCAAAGATCTTTCCAAAGCAGTTAATGTCAGGGCAGCAGTTAGTCAGTGCCTGACTGACAACTTCTGAACTCCAGCTGCAGGGAGCTAGTGGCCATAGTGCCAGTTCAACCATAAAGTTCACAATAACAAGCATTCCAAGAGGTCCTTGGTCTTTCTACCAGGAAGCATTATGACCGGTTTGACTAAGATACACAGGATTTAATCGAGAATAAGCACAGAGCTTTAATTGATTGGAAACTGTCTAAGCTCAAGAGAAAAGCAGCGGTCCTGCAGGAGGCTGAAGGCAGCGGTTCAGTAGGAAACACCTGCCATGAACAATTGTTGAGTAGAGAGAACACAGGAGATCCAATAACTCGTGCAATGAAGTATGTGGTTTCTTCACTGCTGTCATGTTGATCCATGGCCCAAGCTCTTGTGTGCCCATCCTGCTGAGAGTCAAGCATCGAGGGAAGCTTATCAAGGACATGGAGGTAGTTGGTGCTCATTGGAGAGGTAGAATTGATGAATTCCTCAGCCGTAACTCTGTCTCTGACTCAATTGTTCACCACTTCATTCCTCAATACCCTGTCTGCCTTCGTCCAGACAGGGCTTGAAAAAGCCATTTGAAAATCAACAAATCTCTGGAGCATATGGAATCCTTGCTGAAATTATGAACTGTGCAAAATCTCATATATTTCATCTGGGAGGAAGGATATACACTGGGGAACAATAGGGATGCTGTGGTTGTGACTATTCAAGAAAGGAGACTGGTCAGATTGCGGTAATTACAGATAAGTCTCCCTGCTATCTGCCACAGGGAAGATTATTGCAAGGATCCTCCTCAATTGCCTCCTTCCAGTGGCAAGGGTGCTCGTTCCAGAACAGCTTCACCCATCAAGGTGCACCACAGGAATCACAGACATGGTCTTCACTGCGTGGCAAATTCAAGGAAAGAACAGGGAATGGCACCAACTGCTCTAATTAACCCTTTTCAACATCTCAAGAGCCTTGTATTCTAGCAAAGGCTAATGGAGTATCTTCCTCAAATTTGGCTGTCCTCAGAAATGTACCACTATTGTCACCCAACCCACAATGACATGGATTTGTGATCCTCGCCAATGGAACCACTACATACTCTATCTCATTGAAAACTTGGGTGAAACAACGTTGTGTCATTGCACCAACCCTCTTTATTTTCCTCATTGCAATTCTGCACCTCCCCTCCATCAAATTACCCACAAGCATAGAGATAATGTACGGAACAGATGGGAGGCCAGGCTATTGGTGATTCTTTCTCTGAGGCATATGGGGAAATGGGCCTTTTGCTAAATACTGGGTAAACGTAAGGTCTTCTTCCAACCAGTTCCCACAGCAAACCTCAACCACCCCCCCCCCCCCCCCCCCCCCCCCCCCACCCAAACAAATTGAAGCAGGATAGACTATGCAGCCCATCGAGCTTGCTCCGTCATTCAATAGGGCCATAACTAATCACGGGTTTCACTTCCCAACTGCTCCTCAAATCCCTTAATTTCCTGAGAAACCAAAAAGCTCCCAATCCCAGTCTTAAATATATTCACCATTGGAGAGCGTTTCAAAGATTCATAACCCTATGAATGAATCAATTTCTCCCATCTCAGTCTTAAGTGATCGTCCCCTTATCCTGAGACTTACCCTATGTGTTTTCCATTCCCTGCTGACCAACTGAAACAATCTCTCCGCTGCACCCTATCAAGTTCCTTCAGAATTCTGTAAGATTCAATGAGATCGCCTCTCATTTTTCTTGTATTCCAATGCGTTTGCAGTGAAGGTTGACATGCCTTTTGCCTTCTTGATTGCTTGTTGCACTTGCATGCTAACTCTTTGTATTTCTTGTACAAGCACGCCTAAGTCTCTCTGAACAACAGCACGTACGAGTTTCTCACCTTTAAAAAAAATATTCTGCCTTTTTTATTCTTACGAACAAAGTGAATAACTTCACACTACCCTATATTATACTCCATCTGGCATCTTGTTCCCATTCATCTAACCTGTCTATACCTTCTTGTTGCAGCCTCTCTGTGTCCTCCTTAAAGCTAGCTTTCCACCTAGTTTAATACCATCAACAAACTTAGATCCATTACTCTCTGTCTCTTCATCTAAGTCATTACATAGATTGTAAATAGTTGAGACTGATTCTTGATTCTTGTGGCATTCCACTATTCACTGCTGTCAAGTTGAAAAAGCCTTGTTTAAACCCGTTTCCTATCCATTAACTGTTCCTCTATCCTTGCTAATATATTACTCCAACTCTTATTTTGCTTATGAACCATTTGTGTGTGGCATCTTAGCGAATGTGTTTTGGAAATCCAGGTGCAAGTTGAGCATCCCTTATCCGAAATTCCCCACAAGATTCCCATATCTGCACATTGTTTTGAGCACCGATGAGAGGTCACGTGTGGGGAATCCACAAGGCTCTGGGAAAGTTCCCAGGTGATGTGCAGGTCTCACCTTGCGCAGGTGCGCAGTTTCCAACGTGCCATACATGCGCAATTCTTAACACACCGCACATTCACAGCTCCCAGCATGCCGCAGATACACATATTCCGAAATCCGATACACACTCGCCCCCAAACTGATTCCCCCTGAATCTACTCTACTTCTTACATCCTCAAAAAAAAACTCTAATAAATTAGTTAGACAGGATTTCTAAGCCATGTTTACTTGTTCTAATGCTTTGATCCCAGTTGATATTATAACTGAATGGGAAGATCACAGAATAGAACCCTGGCTCAAAAGACCATAACTTTTATTTTTTTGTTATAAACTTGGAGAAACAGAGTCACAGGACAGCTAATTAGTTTTAACAGGAAGAAAAAAACATTTATTAATCATGACAAAATTGGATTATGATACAGTATGCCGTTACTACTTCCTTAGTTTAACAGTTGCACACTGGTTTTAGGATTAACACGCATTATAAAGTATATTTTAAGTTACAATGGTCTCATTGACACAAAATCTCATTTAAGCACACAAGATGACTGTGGGCAAATACACTCTCCACTCTGAACCCCAAGTGAATGTTTGTGGATGTCTCCTCAAAATGATTATCACGTGACAGCTTCCAAACTCCACTCCCTAATACACGTTAAAATCTTTACTCATAATTATGTTTTCCCATAGCAGCTTACATTCCAAAATCCAGACCAGGTTTTCCAAATGACACTTTTAAATAAAGCTTCCGTTCCACTTTTAATAGTGACTCCAGCCCAGGATTTTACACCAACTCCTTTAGGATTTCTTTGTCTTGACTGCTGTGCAAACTAATCACAGTTGTTTTAACTCTCAACTCTCAGACCGTATTAAAATTATATCAAATGTTTCATCTGCCTCTGAAGTCTGCTGTCCTACTTTAAATTTATACTGCCGTTGTCTCTAACTCAGAACACTTTGATTACTCTTCTTTGAATTCTACTGAACAATACTTCCGCAGGAAACTAAGGAAATTCGGCATGTCCACATTAACTCTTACCAACTTTTACAGATGCACCATAGAAAGCACCCTATCTGGCTGCATCACAGCCTGGTATGGCAAATGCTCAGCCCAGAATAGACTTTTGTGGTGGGTAAACCAGTGTTTCCGGGGTTGTAGGGGCAGAATTCATACATGTGTTACCATATTCATGAAGCAACTGTTCTACTCTGAACTCGGTCGCTGCAGGAGACTCCCTGGGTAACAGCAGAAAAAGTTTAGAGATGTCTTCAATGCATCGCTGAAGAGGTTAAGCATACTCATCAACTCATGGAATCTCAGGCTTGTGACCAACCAAAATGGACAAGACTCTTTCTGAAGTCACTGAATACATTGATGTGCAGAGGCAACGAAGAGAACACACTGACCTCCAAAGAGCCTATCTACCCAACCCTCCAGGCACCACTTGCCCTGCATGTGGCAGAGTTTGCAGATCGCACTGAGGAATTACCAGCCTTTCCGACCCCATTGAATTGAATTGAAGTGGAAGCAAGTAGTCATTGATCCCGATGGACTGCCAAAGAAGAAAAAAAGTAAACATCAAAGCAGTTATGCTGTAATATTATTACTGTTTCCCATAAGGGCAGCACGGTGGCCTAGTGGTTAGCACAACCGCCTCACAGCGCTGAGGTCCCAGGTTCCGATCCCGGCTCTGGGTCACTGTCCATGTGGAGTTTGCACATTCTCCCCGTGTCTGCGTGGGTTTCGCCCCCACAACCCAAAAATGTGCAGAGTAGGTGGATTGGCCACGCTAAATTGCCCCTTAATTGGAAAAAATAATTGGGTAATCTAAATTTATAAAAAAAAATAAAAAATTACTGTTTCCCATAGAAATTGAGCTAAAGAATTAATAATTTAGAAAGTTATTTATTATTAATCAAAAGAAATAATTCGAAGTCTGCTTTTGATTCCCTGTATAATACAAAATATGAGACTTCACAGATACTGGTAAAGTTGGTTATTAAGTCTAAAACAGAAGCAGGAAGTGAAATAGATAATTGCTGTTCACAGGTAGTGAAAGCACAAATGATTTAAATTTTTGGATCACACAACTGATGAAAGATTTATTCAATTTTGGTTTATAAAGCTCTTGGGGAAGGATAATTTGGAAATAGTCGGGAGATTATTTGACTCAATCCCAGTAATATTGATGTGAGTGGGTGTGTTGGGTAAGATAGTGCATCGCACTGGTTGTTAAAAGCAGACACTGGTTTCCATCTCTGATTTCCCTCTGTGCAAGTTACTCATCTCGGTTCCGGATACGTCCTGGATCATTTGTGCAATGTGTAAGAATCAGCCCGGGTGCTCACTTTGTTGGCAGCTGGCAATTGAGCACCATAGGCACAGACCTTGCCTGCGTATGGTATGGAAAAACTAAGGGTGAGCAAAAGAGAAAGTAATAAAATACAGTTGGCTCTGCCTCAGGATTGAACCACCCCTTCATTATCAACTCCACTGTGAATATCATGTCCTCGGCTAGTTTATTAATCTGCTGAAAGACTCAAGCTCTTGGTTCTATACAACACGCTGACAGCCACTTAGTATAGCACTTGTTTAAAATGCCCTCTCTTAATTCACTTTATTTAAATGCATTTTGTGGTGTTGTATGATCACCACATACCAAAAGCTTTCATGTTTGATTCATAAATTTCAGCTGGGGAATTGGTAGGCTTGGTTGTGAAGTCTATCATAGTTTACCAGAATTGTACTTCATAGCTAGGTCTGCATTGTGAATTTCCACTGATGATGAAATTGATGTAGGGTTGTGGTTCGTTATATTATCCGCACTGAAATATGGAACACTTCTGCCCCAGTGCCCTGTTTATGTGTATTGACAGCTTTGTATTTTAGAAATCAGCTAAGCCAGCAAAAGTTAAACTTTTACATCAGATGTTTATATTAGGAAATGCTTTCTAATTCCAAGTTGTCTGTGTTTTGACAGTTCCCTTTGTGCCTGATTTCCCCGTTTCATCCCATGGAGCTGATGTGCCAACTATCAAGCAACTGGAAATGTCTCATGTTTGTACAATATAAAGAGACACTTTGTTGGGCAGCATCTGTCTGGAGAAACGAAGAGTTAACTTTTCAGGTCGATGACTTTTCATCAGAACTGAAGAAAGATAGAATTGTCGTAGAATTTTTGACATTTCTATCATTCTTCAGTTTTGATGAAGGGTCATTGAAATGCTGTTCCTCTCCACAAATGCTGCTTGAGCAGTAGAGTTTTTCCAGCATCTTATGTGCTTATTTCAGATTTCCGATGGATCCATTAGTGGGGAGGTTGGTGACGCTGGCAGACGTATATGGCCCCAATTAGGATGATGTGGGGTTTGTGAAGAGAGCATTGGGTGCCATCCTGATCTGGACACCCATGAGTTGATAGTGGGGGGGGGGGGGGGGGGGGGGGGATTGGAGCATAGTGTTGGAACCAAAGGTGGATAGGTCCCAGCTGCAATCGCTAAAACAGTTTCGGGAGGAGGGGGGGGAGAGAGAGAGAGAGGTGGCGACGGTGCTGGCTGGGCTTATGAGGGCGATGGGGTCAGTGGATCTGTGGAGGTCTGTACACCCACGGAATCAGAAGTATTCGTTTTTCTCCCCGGTACATAAGGTGTATTCAAGGATTTACATTTTTGTGGGAAAGGCGCTGTTGGCTGGGGTTAAGAGGTCAGAGTATTTAGCAATTGTGATCTCTGATCACGTTCCGCATTAGATGGATGTGGTTTTGGAGAAGGGGGGCAGTCCAGAGGCCGGGGTGAAGAATGGATGTGAGGTTATTGGCGGATCGGAGCTTCTGTAGGGAAGGTGTTTGAGGAGTATGTGGGGTTTAATTACATAGGGGAGGTCTCACAGTTGGTGGTCTTGGAGGTTCTGAAGGCAGTAGTGAGGAGGGGGGGGGAGGAGGTGACCTTATTTAAGGCTAAGGAGGAGAGGGTGGAATGCCGACGACTGATAGAAGAGATTTCTGAGAAGGATGGGAGGTACGTGGGGGACCCTGGTCTCCTGGCAAAGAGGAAGGAGTTACAGGCAAGGTTTGACCTATTGTCCATGGGGAAAGCAGTGCATCAGTTGAGAAGGGCAAGGGGAGCTGTCTATGAGTATGGGGTGAAGGCAAGGCATATGTTGACAGGTCAGCTCGGAGGGAGGCCACGGCGATGGAGATAGTTCGGGTGCGGGATAGGACAGGATATGGTGGTGGCCCTGGAACAATAAGGTGTTTGAGGAGTTCTGTAGGGATCTGTAGAGACTGGAGCCAGGAGGTGAATTTGGCGAATGGGAGGATGCAGGCAGAGAAAGCGCCATCTCCACATCCACCTCCATCTCCCTCCCCTCTGCCGGGGAAAGCACCACACTCAACAGCCTCTTCACATTAGAGGACAATTGATTTCCCTTTACAAACTCATCTAGTCCTTCCCCATCACCTTTGGGAGGCACCCTTCCAACCTTAACACCTGCACCGTTGCCAGTATCTTGGCACTGACATTCAGAAGAGATATGGGCGTATACGACCCACACTCCACTGGGACCCGACGGATTTCTTGTCGAATTTTATAAAAGATTTAAGGATAGGCTGGCACCGTTGATGGTGGGAACGTTTGAGGATGCGATGGTTGGGGTGCTTGCCGCAAACAATGGGGAAGCCTTCCAACTCACTGTTGCCAAAGAAGGACAAGGATCCAGTGGAGTGTGGGTCGTATAGTTATTTGTTTGATGGTTAACCAAGTTATTTGATGGTATTGGCGAAACTTGGGATTGGGCCGCCGTTTGTGGCATGGGTGCAGCAAGGAGCCGATGGCGAGCATGCTCACAAATGGTATGAACTCGGGGTATTTTGCATTACATCAAGTTATAAGGCAGGGATGCCCCATGTCACTCCTTCATTGGCACTGGCTATGGAGCCCTTGGCTATTGCACTGAGGAGCTCGGGGTTGTGGAAGAGAATAGTGAGGGGGGTGGATGTGGAACAAAGGGTGCCCTTCTATCCAGACGATTTGTTGCTGCATTTTCCTGAGGCATGCTCTTCGGAGGGGAGTATAATGGGGCTGTTCCAGAGATTTGGGACGTTTTCAGGAAACAAAATGAATTTAGGGAAAACAGGGTATTTTGTAGTCTCCCCTCTGGGGGGGTGGGGCCAGCCATTTCTTCTGACTGCATCTCACTTTTTTTTTATAAATGTATTTATTCAAAAGTTTTCAATAAGTTTACAAAACCCTCCAAAAAGGAAAATAACACAAAGAAAGAAGGGCAACATGCCAACAGAACAACTTAACCCTCTAAACGATACAATTTAGCAAATTAACACTAAATTCAAAACAGGATAGAGCATGCGCCCCTTACAAAAAGGAAAATAAATCTCTCTCTCTCTCTCTTTCCCCCCCCTCCCCGGTTGCTGCTGCTGTTTTTTTTAAATTAAGGTTTTGCAAAATTTTCGATATTAAATAGTAATAATCTTAACACAGCAACTTAGTGAACATTAATCTAGTGACCCCCCCCCCATGGGTTGCTGCTGAAGTGTTCATTTTCCCCGCGAAGTCAGCGGACTGTATTGTGCTCAACAGCGGCAGCTCTGTACCCGTGGCAAAGTTATTTACACACATATGTAGGCATCTGTTCCCTGCCTTCCCCCTCCCCTTCCTTGGCTCTCCTCTATTGTTCCCTGTCTCTCCCCTCTGCCCCCCCCCACCCTCTCCCCACTTCTGCTGCCCCCCCCCCCCAGTCCTGTGGGTTCGCCTTTCCTTCCTCTTAGATTTAGCTGTCCCTCCCCCCCTCTCCCGGTCTATCTCTCCCTCTCATGCTTTGGCTACTTTCCCGCTTCCTGGCTACCTGGCTGCTCTTCTGCTTGTTTGTTGGCCACGAACAGGTCCCGGAACAATTGGGTGAACAGCTCACACATTCTGTGGATGCCGTTGTCTGACCCTCGGATGGCGAATTTGATTTTCTCCATTTGGAGAGATTCCGAGAGGTCGGACAGCCAGTCTGCAGCTTTGGGTGGTGCTGCTGACCGCCAGCCAAACAGGATTCTACGGCGTCCGCCCTCCTCCCCAGGAATAGATCTGGCTGGTCTGAAACCCCGAAGACCGCCACTTTCGGGCATGACTCCACCCTCACCCCCACCACTTTGGACATGGCCTCGAAGAAGGCTGTCCAGTACTCCACAAGTCTGGGCCAAGACCAGAACATGTGGGCGTGGTTGGCCGGGCCTCTTTGGCACCATTCACATCTGTCCTCCACCTCCGGGAAGAACCTACTCATACGGGTTCTTGTTAAGTGGGCTCTATGTACCACTTTTAATTGCGTCAGGCTGAGCCTTGCGCACGTGGAGGTGGAGTTGACACTATGCAGTGCTTCGCTCCAGAGTCCCCACCCTATTTCGATCCCCAGGTCCTCCTCCCACTTCCTTCTTGTTGCGTCCAGTATGGTGTCGGCCCATTCTACCAGTCGGTCGTACATGTCACTACAGTTTCCTTTATCTAGTATGCTTGCGTCTAGTAACTCTTCCAGTAGTGTCTGTCGTGGTGATTGTGGGTATGTCCTTGTCTCGACTGCATCTCACTTTAGGTATTTGGGGGTGCAGGTGGTCTGGGATTGGGCAGGGCTTTGGAAGTTTAACTTCACTAGCTTGGTGGGGAAAGTGAAGGCTGATTTACTGAGCTGAGAAAATCTCCCCCTGTTGTTGGCGGGCCCGATGTAGCCAGTAAGGATGAATGTTTTGCCATGATTCCTGTTCTTATTTCAATGTCTGCTGGTCTTTTATAGGGGGTGGACAGGCTGATCATCTCGTTTTTTTGGGCAGGGAAGGTGACCGGGATTAGGAAGGTGATACGGCAGAGGGGGCGGCAGGTGGTTGGGGGGGGGGGGGGGGGGGGGGGGGGGGGGGGGTTGGCAGGGTTTGGCCTCACATTTGTTGCATTATTACTGGGGGACAAATGTAGAGAAGGGATGGGTGGGGGGGGGGTTTGGCAGGGTTTGGCCTCACATTTGTTGCATTATTACTGGGGGACAAATGTAGAGAAGGGATGGGCGGGGGGGGGGGGTTGTGGGTGATGGTGGAAGCGGGCTCATGCAGGGGATTGCGGGCGCTGACAACTGTGCCGCTCGCAGTGGCCCAGAGAAGTATAGGTGAGCCTGGTGGTGGTGGAAGTTGAAGATCTGGAGGCAGTTTAGGCAATATTTTAGGTTAGGAGTTGGGTTGGGGGAATCATGTGTTTGAGCCGGAGAGGATGGATGCAAGGTTCTGGGGATGGGAAGGGGGGGGATTAAGGAAATGGAAGATTTGTTTCTGGGAGGGCAATTTGTGAGTTTGGAGGAGAGGTTTGGGCAGGTGTGCAGCAAAAGCTTTAGGTATATGCAGGTGTGGGACTTTGCGAGGAAGGTCTTTCCGAGTTTCCCATTAGCGCCTGACTCCTCTTGTTGGAGGCAGTACCGTCGGTAGGGGGTTTGGAGATGGGGGTGGTGTCGGCAATTTATGGAAGGATCTTGGAGGAGGACGGTGTGCCCATGGAGGGGGTTACGGTGAGGTGGAAGGAGGAATTTGGGGGTAGTGCTGGAGGAGGGTTTGTGGTGTGAGATGCTGCGGAGGGTAAACGCTTCGACTTTGTGCGCGAGGCTGGTGCTGATACAGTTGTAGGTAGTCTCTGGGGCGCACCTCACAAAGTCTAGGATGAGCCGGTTATTTGAGTGGGTGGAGGATGTCTGTGAGCCATGTGCTGGGTCCCTGCGAATCATGTACACATGTTTTGGTCCTACCCGAAGCTGCAAAGTTTTTTGAGGACGGTCTTCAGCATCATTTCAAGGGTTTTACATGGGAACGTGGAGCCTGGTCCGGAGCTGCAGGAGGGTGCAGGGGCAGATGTTTTAGCCTTCACCTCACTGATTACTCGGAGGTGGGTCTTGTTGGGGTTGAGGTCAGCTTCTCCACCCTCGGCATGGTGGGAGGACCTGCTGGAGCTTCTGACCCAGGAAAGGGTGACGTTTGCTCCGAGGACGGTGAGTTGTGGGGTCTACAACTGTTGGGGTTTGTTCATCATGCATTTTGGGAGTTGGTTACTGATGTAGGAGCGGTTTCAAGACCTGTGTATTGAGTCAGCTTCCACGTGGGGTTATTCCCTGTGGCTCAGCTCAGTACAGAGAGGAACAAAACACCACAACCTGGACAAGATGGCTTATTTAATCAAGCTTGTTACGTGCACACAGAAAAAAGACGGATATCGGCGAAGACCTGTTCTGCCGAACAAAGACCAGAACACAGTACTTCTACAACGTTCAAAAATCAATAGCCCTCCCCAGTTGGACGTGATCCAATCCCTGAAGTTGCTACTTTTAAACTTATCCAATAGAATCGCAAGCAGTGTTTAAACTTCACCCAATAGAATTGCAAGCAGCGCATGATTGCTCCTCATCCTGACAGCTGTGACAATCCCAGCAACTTGCTGACTGTTTGTGAGAAACAGAACAACAGAACCAGTACCCTGAATTGTTTCACAAAGACAAGATGTCAGAAGTAATGTCCTTTTGGTCAAGTTAGCTATCCTAAATCCCATTTGATTACTTATTACTGCTGTGTCCTAAAAATACATGTTTAATGGTTAATAATGATTACTCAGTCCTATAATTCATCTGAATCCTTAATAAAATAACTTATGCAAAAGTACTCTAGTGGCATGCTAACGATTCTGTTTTAAGAGGTATCTTCGCTGGACACCACCCCCCCCCCCCCCCCCCCCCCCCCCCCTTCAGTTAGCATTGACTGTTGAGGGGGGGGAATGATTTGGGTGGGCTGGGTTGCTGGGTTATTTTTGTGGGGTTTTTATTGTAAAATTGTTGAAAATTTGTTCAAAAGTTTTTTTTTTAGATTTCCAATGTCGACAGTATTTTGCTTTGTCGAGACATTTACCTTATATATTGTCTGTCACATCTCAGCAGTATTACCAGTCATGAATAAGCCTTTCCTGTCCACCCCATGTTGTAGGCAATCAAGGGTGTCATTTTGCACACAGCACAATCAGCTAAATAACACAGGAGTTGAATAGCCAGTGAATCCGTTTTTACTGATGGTGTTTGAAAGGGGTGATTGGCCAAAGTACTGGGTGAGCACCTATATCCTCTTTGAATAGTGCTGGGTCATCTCTTATGTTTCCTTATAAAAGTACATGGGGGATTGGTTTAATGTTAATATGAAAGATGGCTTCTCTGACAATGAGGTGCTCCTTTAATAATGCCTTGATTCTAATGTGCAAGTGCTATTAACTGAACCAAACTGACAATTATTACTCCAAATCTAACAGCAGTGCTTCAAAGCAAGGATGTATAAGCAAGGGTGTATAAACTTTGGCACTGTTGCTCTGTTGTTTGCAGTGGGCACCATCCAAGATGGCACCAGAGGGAGGCAACATCTTGCAAGCTGTGCCCAGCATACCCTCTAATTCTATCTTTTACTCTTGTTACATTCTGTAGCCTCTCCTTTCTTCCCTATGTATGGGATGCGTTGTCTGTATAGCATGCAAGAAACAATACTTTTCACTCTATACTAATACACGTGACAATAATAAATAAAATCAAATGGGTTTACGATTATACAAACATACAAAATCAGAGCAGAATTAGGCCATTTATCCCCTTGAACCTGCTCTGCCACTCAGTAAGATCATCATTGATCTGATTGTGCTTTGCGTTCCACATTCCCATCTACGTCCAATATTTCTTGATTCTCCTTCCTAACAAAAATCTATCTATCTCTGTTTTACAAATAGTCGATGACCCAGCTTCCACTGCCATCTGAGGCAGAGAGTTCCAAAGCCTTCAACCCTCAGAGAAAATATTTATCCTCATCTCTACTGTAAGGGTGACCCAAAATTTTAAAAGTGGCCCTCCAGTTCTGGAGTCGGCAACAAGAGGAAACATCTATTGTGATAAGAGATGTGCGTTATTGCATATGTATGTTTGAACATGAGTAGGTTTCAAGAGCAGGTTGTCTGAGAGCCACGCTTAGACCCTGGTTGGCACTGCAGTCCTCCAGCCTAGCAGAGGTCTCCGCCTGGTGATCAATGAGGCGAAGGCCAGGGTGTGCGCACCCTTCCCTGCCAGAGCTCTGGATGCTCTGACACGCCGAAGACCGCCATAGGTGGCACGGCTCTATCTTAACCCCCCACAACCTTGGACATGGCTTGAAAAAGGTAGTCCAGAACTCCCAGGGTCTGGTGCAGGTACAGAACATGTGGGTGTGATTGGCCGGGCCACCCTGACACCGCTCGCACTTACCCATCACCTCCGAGTAGAACCCGCTCATGCATGTTTTAGTAAGGTGCACTCACCTTTAGCTGCATCAGGCTTAGCCCGACACAAGAGGAGGTGGAGTTGATCCTGTGTAGCGCCTCAATCCAGAGTCCTTCCCCTATCTCCATGCCCAGCTCTTCCTACTGTTTCCGTCTGAGAAAACACATATTATGGTGGATTGGAATTTTGTCTTTTTGTTCTCTGTGTAACGTCTAGTCTCAATTGTTTCATAGAATTTACAGTGCAGAAGGAGGCCATTCGGCCCATCGAGTCTGCACCGGCTCTTGGAAAGAGCACCCTACCCAAGGTCTACACCTCCACCCTACCCCATAACCCAGTAACCCCCCCAACACTAAAGCCAATCCACCTAACCTGCACATCTTTGGACTGTGGGGGGAAACCGGAGCACCCGGAGGAAACCCACGCACACACGGGGAGAATGTGCGGACTCAGCACAGTGACCCAAGCCGGGAATCGAACTTGGGACCCTGGAGCTGTGAAGCAATTGTGCTATCCACAATGCTACTGTGCTGCCCTGTTGTTGGCACATTCTTAGGCTTTTTTCTCTTTGACCCTTCCTGCCATTCTCCAATTTTCATTTTCCATTTTACTGTTTCCTCTCATCCCTTGTCTCTACTCTTTGATACCACATTTGCTCCTTTGTTCCCACTATTTAGTTTAACACCCTCTCTACTTCCCGAGTTATGCAGTTCATAAGAACACCAACCTCAGCATGGTA
This sequence comes from Scyliorhinus canicula, assembly GCF_902713615.1. Classification (NCBI taxonomy): domain Eukaryota; kingdom Metazoa; phylum Chordata; class Chondrichthyes; order Carcharhiniformes; family Scyliorhinidae; genus Scyliorhinus; species Scyliorhinus canicula. The sequence goes on from NC_052160.1 coordinate 26,390,124, forward strand.
CAGCTGTAGACCACCCCAATGGTACAGCTCCCACTTTCCCCAGTAATCGTGGTGCCTGTGTTCCACGAACTGGAGCTCACTCCTCCCGCACCAGTCTTTGAGCCAAATTTCATCTCTCTAATTTGATGTGCCTTAAGACAATTTGTATAGAGTTCAGGTAATAACCCAGGGCTTGCAACCTTTGATGTTCTGCTTTTTAATTTAGTGCTTATTTAATTCAGCGCCTATTTAACTTGGTGCCTAGATTTACTATTATGCATCAGACTAAGGTCTCTAATTTATTGTATTTTGTTGAAGACTTTAAGACTGCTGATACATATTGTGTTCTCTTTAAGGATCTCATGTTTTTATTATTATTTGTTTAAGTAACATTTTAACCAAAGTTCAGAGGTCCAGAATATTGCAGCTGTTCATGTTGGATCCAGAGTAACACAGATCATACAGTTACTGCCAAGTTATAAGTGCAGCGTGTAGGCAGCGTCCTTTGTAACTAATTTGATGATATCCAGACTTAGTTCAGCCATCAAACACACTTGCTGCATGCTGTCAGTGATTAGATCCATTTGCGTTAAGGGGATTTACATTTATCAGTGTAGTTGTTCAATGGATACAAGCTGAATGGATCACTTAACAGAATTGGAGATACAAGTGGAACTTTGAGTGGTTAGAGTGTGGAATGGACTGCCTGCTGTGATAGTGGAGTTGGACACTTTAGGAACTTTCAAGCAGTTATTGGATAGGCACATGGAGCACACCAGAATGACAGGGAGTGGGATAGCTTGATCTTGGTTTCGGACAAAGCTTGGCACAACATTGTGGGCCAAAGGGCCTGTTCTGTGCTTTACTGTTCTGTTCTGTCATCTTTGACCCCTTTTTTTTGCACTTCTCCACTCATTTCTTCAGCCCATCCTGTAAGGAGGTGACTAATGAATGGAATAGCTGGAGCACTGTTTCGAACTATAATTCAACAGTGGGCTCTATTGCACATTGGGGCTAAGGGAGATGTGATTCCTGGTGGAAATTATTTTGGAAGTAAGCATCTTGCTTTACACACAACTTTCACTGAATAGATGACTAGGAGCAGTACTTTATGCCTGATTTTCCTCACTTAATAATGCTTGAGGCACTCACTGTATTAGTATTGGAGAAGTTCCATGTTGCTATGTTCCCTCCTGCTGCAGAAATTTGCATTACGTTGCTGATTGGTTTCTGCACAGTTGGATCCATTTTGATGAGCCCACACCTTGAAACACAGAGTCCCCTGTTCTCTCCACTGAGGCTGACTGACCTGCTGAGTATGACCAGCTACCTGGGCATTTATTTCCACCTGTTTATGTAAACAGATGTTCAACACTATCAAACAGTAAATGTGTAGCAGTTTGGTCTCTGTAGCTATAGAACATAGAACAGTACAGCACAGAACAGGCCCTTCGGCCCTCGATGTTGTGCCGAGCCATGATCACCCTACTCAAACCCACGTATCCACCCTATACCCGTAACCCAATAACCCCCCCCCCCCCTTAACCTTACTTTTAGGACACTACGGGCAATTTTAGCATGGCCAATCCACCTAACCCGCACATCTTTGGACTGTGGGAGGAAACCGGAGCACCCGGAGGAAATCCACGCACACACGGGGAGGACGTGCAGACTCCGCACTGGGTCACTGTCTGTCCTATGAAAACGTGAGATAAAAGTTCAGCAGTTCCACATGGTGTGTGCATCCACATCAATTGGGAAAATACCTGTGATGGTATGCTGAGCCTGGGTAGTGTCTTATTTTTTAGATAAGAGTGGTCCGGTGGTAGTGCGAGATTGAGTTGTATTGCAAAAATTAAAATTAAATTAGTACACTTCAAAAACTACAAAAATACAAATTAAAAGAAGTAAAAGCCCAGCAGGGCATAAGAAAACAACTTGAAAGAGAAGAAAGGCGAAGAGAGACAGGCAACACTTGTGCCCAGTATCCTATACCTCTGTTTGATACCGCCCCTCTTGGTTTACAAGTTTTGAATTGTGATTTCTAAATGGGGTCTTTACCATCACTCACTTTGATATCTGATTTACTGGCGGTACTCCCTTTGCAGTCTAGCAGAGAGGTTGGTGTAAGGTTTCACTGCCAAGCTGACCTTGACTCAAAACAATGCAAGCTTGTATTTCAACTGCAGTGACAATATTTAAAAAACTTGGCTTTTAACTATTTCCTTACAACCCCCCTTTGATTCTTCTAAAAATTCTAAGAGAATGAATCAATAAAAGCTAGCAAGCAGGAAATAGAGAGAGGAACACATTCACCGATGCCGTTTGTGGTCCTTTTGTTTAAGCACAGCCTTCAACACTGGAATGGGCAAGCCTATAAAGTGTTACAAGCCTTCAAATATAGGAACCATGCTTGTTAAGCAAAAGGGGGTGACGGGTAGTCTTGAGAAGCATAACCTTAGCAGGGGCTTTGGTTAGCCGTTTAAAGCAACACTTAATAAAAATATATATATTTTTAAAAGATTTTCACAAAATATAAACAACAAAACAATATTAACAAAACAACCATGGTAAAAACCCAAGAACAACACCCACCCAACTACAAAAGCAACTACAAAAACAAAAAAAAGCAAACAACAAAAAGGAAAGAGTAACACAGTTCTCCCTCCCACCGAACCAAACCCCCCCCCCCCCCGGTTGCTGCTGCCACCGGCCTATTTCCCTACCGTTCCACCAGGAAGTCCAGGAAAGGCTGCCACCGCCTAAAGAACCCTTGTACTGATTCCCTCGGCGAATTTCACCCTTTCCAATTTGATTAACCCCGCCATATCATTGATCCAGGCCTCCACGCTTGGGGGCCTCGCATCCTTCCACTGAAGAAGAATCCTCCGTCGGGCTACTAAGGACGCAAAGGCCAGGACACCGGCCTCTTTCGCCTCATGCATTCCCGGCTCCACTGCAATCCCAAAAATTGCGAGTCCCCAGCCTGGCTTGACCCTGGATCCCACCACCCTCGACACCGTCCTTGCTACCCCCTTCCAAAACTCCCCCAGCGCTGGGCACGCCCAAAACATATGGGCGTGGTTCGCTGGGCTCCCCGAGCACCTAGCACACCTGTCTTCGCCCCCGAAAAACCTACTCATCCTCGTCCCAGTCATGTGGGCCCTATGCAGCACCTTGAACTGTATGAGGCTAAGCCTCGCACAGGAAGAGGAGGAATTCACTCTCTCCAGGGCATCCGCCCACGTCCCCTCCTCAATCTCCTCACCCAGCTCCTCTTCCCATTTACCCTTCAGTTCCTCCACCGAGGCCTCGTCTACCTCCTGCATTGCCCGGTATATGTCCGAAATCATCCCTCCTCCAACCCACACCCCCGAGAGCACCCTGTCCCGTACCCCACGTGGGGGCAACAAGGGGAACCCTTCCACCTGCCGCCTGGCAAAATGCCCTAAACCTGCATGTACCGAAACATGTTCCCCGGGGGAGCCCAAACTTCCCCTCTAACTCCCCCAAGCTCGCGAACCTCCCCTCCACAAACAGGTCCCTCACCTCCTAACCTCTACCCTGTGCCAGCCCAGAAATCCGCCATCAATGCTCCTGGAACAAACCGATGGTTCCCCCGTATCGGGGCCTCCATCGAGCCCCCCACTTCTCCCCTATGCCGTCTCCATTGCCCACAAATTTTGAGGGTAGCCCCCACCACCGGGCTCGTGGTATACCTCGTTGGAGGGAGCGGCAACGGCGCCGTTACCAGCGCCTCCAGGCTCGTGCCCACACAGGACGTCACCTCCATCCTCTTCCATGCTGTCCCTTCCCTGTCCATTAACCACTTAGGCACCATCGCTGCGTTGGCAGCCCAATAGTACCCACATAGGTTGGGCAGAACCAGCCCCCCCCTATCCCTGCCCCGTTCCAAGAACATTCTTCTCACCCTCGGAGTCCCATGCGCCCACACTAATCCCGTAATACTGCTGTTGATCCTCCTAAAAAAGGCCTTCGGGGTAAGGATGGGGAGGCACTGGAACAGGAACAAAAACCTCGGGAGCACCGTCATCTTAACGGACTGCACCCTCCCCGCCAGTGACAGCGGTAACATATCCCACCTTTTGAACTCCTCTTCCATCTGCTCCACCAACCGTGTGAGGTTGAGCTTGTGCAGAGCCTCCCAGCCACCAGGACTCCTAGGTACCTGAAGTTCTTCCCTGCCTGCTTCAGTGGGAGCCTACCAATCCCCTCCTCCTGATCCCCCGGGTGCACCACAAACAACTCGCTCTTGCCCAGGTTCAGCTTATACCCAGAGAAACCCCCAAATTCACTAAGAATCCTCATCACCTTCGGCATCCCCCCCACCTGGTCCACCACATACAGCAACAGGTCATCCGCATAAAGCGACACTCGATGCTCCTCCCCACCCCGCACCATGTCCCTCTAGTTCCCTGACTCCCTCAACGCCATGGCCAGGGGCTCAATTGCCAACACAAAGAGCAAGGGGGACAGGGGGCACCCCTGTCTCATCCCCCGGTACAACTGAAAGTACTCCAACCTCCTCCTATTCGTGGCTACACTCGCCATCGGGGCCTCATAGAGCAACCTCACCCAACGGACAAACCCCTCCCCAAACCCAAACCTCTCCAACACCTCCCACAGATACCCCCACTCAACCCTATCAAAGGCCTTCTCCGCATCTAATGCCACCACTATCTCCGCCTCCCCTTCCACAGCCTCCCCTTCCTCATAATAACTTTGAGGAGCCTTTGTATGTTGGTATTCAACTGACTTCCCTTCACAAACCCCGTCTGGTCCTCGTGAATGACCCACGGCACACAATCCTCTATTCTTGTGGCTAAGATCTTAAGATCTTTGCCAGCAGCTTGGCGTCTACATTTAGCAGCGAGATCGGCCTATATGATCCACACTGCAGAGGGTCCTTGTCCTGCTTCAGGATCAAGGAAATCAGCGCTCGTGACATAGTTGGGGGCAAAGCCCCCCCCCCCCCCCCCCCCCCCCCCCCCCCACCCCCCCGCCTCGTTAAAGGTCCGGACCAACAGGGGGCCCAACAGGTCCGCATACCTTCTTTTATAAAATTCGGCCGGAAACCCATCCGGCCCCAGCGCCTTACCCGACTGCATGCTCCCTATCCCTTTAACTTAAAGCAACATTTAATGAGCGTGAAAACACAATACACAATGAGAACAAAAATTAAAAATAAGATCAAGCCCTGACAGTATGATGGCCCCAAAATTTCCTTCACTGGATTTCTTGCACAATTTCTCTCTCTGTCCCGCTCCAACACATACATACATACACACACATACACTTTCAATCCATCCAGCAGTGATATTCCCTTCCTGCCTCTTTCACTCTTTCATTGAAATGTTCCCTTCATAATATCTCTCAATGACCCATTTCCTCTTGAGATGTACCCTACACAGTCCTTCTGTCCTTTCCCAATTTTGTTCAGCAAATTTCTTTCTTCATTCACGCTCCTCAACACTAACATTTGTTACATTTTCTGTCGAGCTGATCCTTTCCATTCTCCACCTAACCCACATTTCAAGTTTAGCAAATTGGTCTCCACTCTTTCCATAAGATCCAAGTCTCACAGCCATTACAGCGATCCCCACATCCATTAAATGAATTTACAATACACCAAATCAAGCTCTTTACAAGTCACTTCTTGAGTTGTTTATTTAGCTTTCCAGTTAGCAACTATCTCTTTCTAAATATTTGTTATTCCTATATATTTGTCTTTGTTGAACCTTCCGTCTGCAGGTAATATGCTTCCTAAATACTTGAATTCTTGCAGCTGTTCTCGGTCTTTTCTTACTTTGAATATATGAATATTTTTTGGTGATTTTGAGAATAATGATATAATCTTTTATCGTCACATGTATGAATTTGCTGTTAAAAGCCCCTAGTCGCCACATTCTGGCGCCTGCTCGGGGCGGCTGGTACAGGAATTGAACCTGCACTGCTGGTCTTGTTCTGCATCACAAACCAGCTGCCTAGCTCACTGAGCTAAACCAGTCCTAAATGCATCACTCTGGTTTTGCCATTGTTCACTTTCATTCCAAAGTTCATAATGCCTTCTGTTATTAGTTAACTACTAGTTCTTGTAATCCTCCTCCTGTGCTTGCGACAATTAATTTGGCATCTGTGAATCTAACTGATGTTATTACTAGGACCCAACGTAATAGCAGATTCTGTGTCTTTAAACACTTTTTTGATCCTTGCATCTGTACAGACATTAAAGAGTACTGGTTATAAATAACACCCGTGTCAAATACCTCTTCCAATTTCACATTGTTCTGATTCCCCATTGGTTACTCTCTGTTAGTGCTTGCCCCATGTACAAACTTTTTACGAGTCATCTACCTCTCCAGTCCAGTTATAGGCAACCTAGGCTAGTGAGTGGGCCGCATGGGTGACCCTTCTTAACCTGCATCATTGAAATCGGGCTTGGTAACAAACCATGACCCTATGAATAAGATTGAATACATTTAATACACGCTGAATATTTCATAACTAGTTATAGAAAGTGCTTAATCATTCATGTATTAATAGACATGGTAAAAACAAAATAAATATTTACACTAAGATAAAAGCAAATTATTGTGGATGCTGGAATCTGAAACAAAAACAAAAGATAATCTCAATAAGTCTGACAGCATCTGCGGAGAGAAGGGAGCCAACGTTTTGAATCTGGATGACTCTTTGCCAAATAAATATTTACACTTTGGATGCAGAGGAAGCGCACAACTTACACAGTGAATGTACACAATCAGCATGCACCTTGCTTTACATGCATATAACTTCAGTTAAACCAGGCGGAAAAAAATTACATGGACTGAAACCAGCAGAATGGAGCAACCCTGCACATGCACAACGATCAACAAAATGTCTAACGGGCCACACTCCGAACTCAGATGGGCTGTAAATTGCCTCAGAGCCCAGGTTGTCTCCCATAGTGCATTGCGGCTTGGGACTGGGCCAGAGGTCACATCCGGGGTACTCCGAAATCGGGATGCCATTTAGAAATGGCGTCCCGATCTCTCGCTACACTGAGGAATTCCGGCTAGTGGAGCTCCTCAGTGTTGAAAACGGGGTTATGTGTGGCCTCGGTTGTGCGTTCCCCGCTGAGGCCCCTTATCTAGCGCAAGTGGCATTTTATAACCATGTGTTTCTCGGCCTTCTCTTATTTATGATATCTGCATTTTATTTTCCCCTTGGATTGAGTGGTTAATAAATCTGTTCGTTCTTTGACTCGAGTAAACCTTGTTTGATTACTCGTTATTGCTCACAGCTTTACATTTGGATTCAGAAAAGGCATATCTTTCTGAAAAATAAATTTAAATCTTTGTCGTAGACATCCGATGAGACAGTTTTTAATATGGGTTCTTGGGAGATCCAGAGAACATTGATTTATGTAGTAGGATGATAATTACATTACCGTTTGCTGATTGCAATTGAGAGACTTGTACAGCCATGGTGAATAGTTAGGACACCAGCTGTGTGAACATTCAGAATATAATTTGATTAAGATGAGGTACAATAATAGAGACTGATAACAGCTGTAGCACCTCACCTTACATGGAATTACATAGAATTAACAGCACAGTAAGAGGCTATTTTCTGCATTACAATAGTGATTACACTTCAGAAATACTTCATCGCCTGTTAGGTGCTTTTGGATATACTGAGGCCATGTAAGTAAGCCCTTCTTATGGCTTGACTGCCTGCCCACCCGACTGGTCCATGCTGGTGTTTATGCTTCACATAGCCTCCTCCCACCCTACTTTATCTTACCCTTTCAGCATTGCCTCAATTCCACTCTCTCTCATTTACTTAACTGGCTTCCTCTTTAATCCTCTTAAATCCTACTGTGCAGTTCTGTTCACCTCAGTTGCAAGTTCCACATGTGGCTGGGATTTTGAAAATCTCAGATGTGTGCGCACCCTCTTGTTTTCCTTTGTTTATTTTATTCCTATTTCTCCTTTCTCCAGTCAGTTTTTGCTCGTACCCCACATTCTGTTGATCAGTGTGAACTGAAGAGTTGGTGAAGCAGTATTTGCAGAGTGTTTAAACAGTGTCATTTCAAATATCAAATATTTGGTGCTTTATTTTTTAAAAATAAATTTCGAATAACCAATTCATTTTTTCCAATTAAGGGGTAATTTAGCATGGCCAATCCACCTACCCTGCACATCTTTGGGTTGTGGGGGTGAAACACACACAAACACAGTGAGAATGTGCAAACTCTGCGTGGACAGTGACCCAGAGCCGGGATCGAACCTGGGACCTCGACTCCATGAGGCAGCTGTGCTAACCACTGCACCACTGTGCTTCCCATTTTGTACTTTATTAATATTTTGGATGCACTTAGTTCACGCAAACTTTGGAAGGCTGCCTTGTATACCATTTGCCCCACCCACCTCTAAATTGGCCTATTCCATCACAAGGCCTCTTTGCTGATGATACCCATCGATCACTGTTACACGTATAGAATCTATAGAAACCCTGCAGTGCAGAAGGAGGTCATTCGGCCATTTGAGTCTACACTGGCCCTTGGAAAGAGCACCCTACTTAAGCTCATGCCTCCACCCTATCCCAGTAACCCCAGCTAACATTTTGGTCACTAAGGGCAATTTAGCATGGCCAATCCACCTAACCTGCACATCTTTGCATAGTGGGAGGAAACCGGAGCACCCGGAGGAAACAGGCACGGGGAGAAAGTGCAGACTCCACACAGACAGTCATCCAAGGTTGGAATTGAACCTGGGACCCGAGCACTGTGAAGCAACAGTGCTAACGACGTGCCGCTTAGTAGCTCTAACCAGGTAGTGCTTGCACCACTTCATTACAAAAACGATTACCCTTCCAAAATAAAATGTTTTTCATCGGCTGTGACTATGAAAGGCACTATATAACTGCAAGTCTTTGTTTACTGCACAAGTCTTCCAGTGCTGTCTGAGAAGGTCTGAGACCAGGTCTGTGAAGTTGTGGATGCTCCTTTAGAGCAGCTGCTTGCGTTCCAATGATGAGAGGTGTCTCTCTTTTTTGAAATTTAGGGTACCCAATTAATTTTTTCCAATTAAGGGGCAATTTAGCGTAGCCAATCCACCTAACTTGCACACCTTTGGGCTGTGAGGGCGAAACCCATGCAAAACACGGGGAGAATGTGCAAACTTCATACGGACAGTGACACAGAGCTGGGATCGAACCTGGGACCTGCGCCGTGAGGCAGCAATGCTAACCACTGTGCCACCGTGCTGCACCGAGAGGTGTCTCTTGATATAAACATAGTGAATGGACAACACCAGCAATTTGACCAGATCACAGGAACATTCTAAAAATAGGATATGGAATAATGGATAGAGTATATGGTGTCTTCTCAATGAACCATGTGGCAGTGATACTTCAACACAAAGTTAAAAGCAATTTGCTCAGTCCTGTGGAAATGTGTGATGGCGACATTCAGTCAAAGCCTTGGCTTTCAAAGCTTTTGGCTTGGTAATAAAAGATCTGCTGTAAATTACCTAATGGAGCAGTTGGAGAAACATTTTGGTTGGATAATCTTCTCGACAGGCATACGTGACTAAATGAAACATCTAGTAGATAGGTAACTGCTGCACAAGAAATGTTTGTGTGGATGACTGTCTAGCAGAGGGCCACATATCGGTATCTTGAAATGGAAAAGGAGACTTGTACTTGGGAAGAAATACGCACAGCCTGAGAGGAACCTTCCAGATAGGCTGATATAGTCTTTTGCTGCCAGAATACCAAGAGAAAGTTTCGATTTTTGATTCCAGTTGAGAGAAGTGAAGGAAGCGAAGTGTGTACTATCACAATACTGTTTTGCTCTTCTTGAAACCACTGAATACCTATCCAATGTCTGCCTGCAGAGGTTGCTTGTGTGTTTAAGATGATGTGGCCCTTTTTTATTGGCAGTGCGATGTTATGAGCTTGGAATAAAGTGATCTCTCTGCAAGCATGCAATTTTTAAGCTGTCAGTGTTCCAGCACAAGCCTGTAAATGTGCTCTACTTATTCTGTTGTATTGTTGCCGATGGTTATTCTCTTGTCTGAGAGTTACCCTGGGTGTTTGCCCCATTGTGGCTCTAAGGACTAAGCTAAGGAAGGATAATCAATGGGCAAGTCGTATTAGTTACATTCAAATGACTTTTGAATGGTTTATTGTTGCATTGATGTAGTCACACGGGGGCGGCACGGTGGCACAGTGGTTAGCACTGCTACCTCGCAGCGCCAACGATCCGGGTTCAATTCTAGTCTCGGGTGACTGTCTCTGTGGAGTTTGCACTTTCTCCCCGTGTCTACGTGGGTTTCTTCCGGGTGTTCTGGTTTTCTCCCACAGTCCAAAGATGTGCAGATTTGGTGGCCTGACCATGATAAATTGCCCCTTGATGTAAAAAAAAAAGATAGGTGGAGTTACAGGGAGATAGGTGGAGGTGTGGGCTTAAGTAGGGTGCTCTTTGGAAGGGCCAGTGCAGACTTGATGGGCCAAATCACCTCCTCCTGCACTGTAGGGATTCTATGATTCTGTAGGGATTCACACAATATGAGCAGGGAAATAGCCATAAATGTATAAAATCATTCTAAATGCTGTATTAAGTTGCCAGTCCTCCTAAATTGTCCAAGAATTAAAGATTAATCTCCCACACACACAAACCTGGGAGAAAAATCAAGAAGTTTTAATTTTCTTTCTTCAATTATAAATATAGTAGAGACAAAGTGTTGGATGGGAAAGGCAGTTTGGTTGGAGGTGCGAGGTCTTATGATGACATTTCCAGGAATATGTCCAACCAGAATTTGTAACACAAAATGCTGTTGCTGTGAATGTCTCCCTGAAGAGCAGTAGCTCAGCTTGCTGGAATGGGTACAAGTGTTCAGATTTAAACTGATGCCAAGGCTGCAACACTGCCTGAAGGAATGTACGAAAACCTTCAGTAATGCTGCACCTAATGTGGCAAATGAGTGAAGAAGGCCAGAGGGGCATCTCACAGCTGCTATCAGTTTAAGTTTGAACCTGTGCCTGACTGTCTGTAGGCTCTGAACGAATGTATCACGCAGATGGATTAGAATTACAAACGCTTTCTTGTCCATTTGTGTTAAGACACATCTGGGATTTTGACTTCCCATGAGGTGCATGATTACATTTGCAGATGCGGTACATGGTAGTCAGTAAACTGTGGGTCCTGTAGGATGTATTAATCTCCTTCCCTACACCCCAAATTATAGTCCTTTTGAATCACCTTGAGGCGAAAAACTTGGATGATGGCTCAAATGATTAAAAAAGATTGTACTTTTTGATCACAAAATAATACAGCAGAGGGAGACCAGACCATTCAGCCCATTGTGCCTATGCCAGCTCTTTGAAAGAGTTAGTCAATTACTTTCACTACCCTTTCCTGACCCCATAGCCCTGAATTCCTTTCCATTTCAAGTATGTACCCAGTTCTTTGAATGTAACTATTGGATCTTCCTCCTTCAACCATTCGGGCAAAACACTCCAGATCATAACAACTCTGTTAACTAATTCCTCCTCATCTCGCCTCTGTTTGCTTTGCAATTTATTTTAAAGATAATTTAAGATGCAAGAATTTAACAACCTCACTGTGACAAGCACTCAGTTTTAAGCTAATGTCCTAGTGTCACCCTTAACCGAAGAAGAACGGAAAATGATGAGCTTGTTATAATTCTGTCTTCCGCACCACTGATTTGTTCACTGTAGAGCTCCTTTGATATTGAGTGTTAAAGCCGTCATATTGATGGCTTTAACATCAATCGGCAGACAGATTGCTGGACTAAGCCACAAATGTATTTTCTTTGCCTAGTTGCCTCGGGTTTTTTAGAAACTTCAGTGGCAATCGATGATAAGTGTTGGCTGTGGAATGTCAGTAGACTTCTGCAAACCACTCAATTTCATCGTCTACCCATTGATGTCCACCTGCTTACTCAATGGCGCAAATCTCTTCAGCGCTGAGTTGGAATACCCCTTTGTTATGTTCAGAAGCAGCTCTATGAAAGCTCTATTGTTTCTGACATTTCACATCTGCTACCTCCAGATCTAGATTTTCATCGAAATCTGCGTTTCCTGATGTGTTGATGGACCAATTATATGCCCAAAACTGTATTAAATAATCCAGTATTGTGTACGATTGCCGCAAATGAGGGGAGAGGCTTTCTTGATTTGTACATAATTACATTGGATAGAGGGCAGCATGGTAGCACATGTGGCTAGGACTGTGGCTTCACAGCACCAGGGTCCCAGGTTCAATTCCCTGCTGGGTCACTGTCTGTGAGGAGTCTGCAAGTTCTCCCGGTGTCTGCGTTGGTTTCCTCTGGGTGCTCCGGTTTCCTCCCACAATCCAAAGACGTGCAGGTTAGATGGATTGGCCATGATAAATTGCCCTTAGTGACCAAAAAGGTGAGGAGGAGTTGTTGGGCTAAGGGGATAGGGTGGAAGTGAGGGCTTATGAGGGTCAGTGCAAACTCAATGGGCTGAATGGCCTCCTTCTGCACTGTATGTTCTATGTTTTATAGGGCAGCACGGTAGAATTGTGGATAGCACAATTGCTTCACAGCTCCAGGGTCCCAGGTTCGATTCCGACTTGGGTCACTGTCTGTGTGGAGTCTGCACATCCTCCCCGTGTGTGCATGGGTTACCTCCGGGTGCTCCGGTTTCTCCTGCAGTCCAAAGATGTGCAGGTTAGGTGGATTGGCCATGATAAATTGCCCTTAGTGTCCAAAATTGCCTTTAGTGTTAGGTGGGGTTACTGGGTTATGGGGATAGGGTGGAGGTGTTGACCTTGGGTAGGGTGCTCTTTCCAAGAGCCGGTGCAGACTCAATGGGCCGAATGGCCTCCTTCTGTACTTTAAAATTCTATGATCTATAACTCATTTTGTTTCTGGTTAAATTGAAGTCTTTTGCAAAATCCTTTAGTGTTGGCTTTTAGAGTCTATGTTATGGAGCCATTTACTTCACATTTAACTCAATATATGTAGTATTGGCAATTTCCTTTCACTTAAAATGTTTCTGTTTGTTGATTTGAGTCATCTTCACAATCTTGTATTTGGACAATCTAGGGCAGAAAATTGTGAGTAAGTGTGTAGGAAGAAGGGTTTAATATTTCTTTCTGGTGGAAACAATGATCGAAGGTGCCAATTTATTTACTGCTGGAGCTTTAGGTTGAGGAACTGATAGCCTGTCATATAAAGGGCAGAGAGGAAAGCATGATTACTGCAAAGCCAGTGATGACAGGTACCTCGTATTTATGAGGTATTAATTACTGCTGTTGCCAGTGAGAATCTCCTTGTTCGAGATCTCTGAGAAATATTTAGCTTTTTGTTCTATAATTGTGTATATTTAAGAAAACCATTGAAATCAAGTGAGGTGGAATAATGTGCATTTATAAAGCCTTTTAATAAGCACCAGAACACTGCCTGGTATGAGAGATTACAAGGATCAAGAAAGACCTGCAATTTTTTTTTCTCTTTTGACTAGTACAGGTTATGGGCCATATGTTAGTGTTGAAATAGGATGGGACAGGGGGAAGTGTACTGTTTCTAGTCATCGGTTTGAAAATGAGGGAACTTAACACAAGATTAAATGTAAGCAATTTAGAATAGAGAGTAGGAGAAACTTCTTTACACAGAGTGAGGAGGCTATGGGATTCACTTCCAGGTTTAGATCTGAGGATAGGAGGATGAAGGGATGTGGGAACAATGTCTGTATTGGTTAAGATGACTTGGATCTTTCAATGCTGTAATTTCTATGTATGAGGGTTCCCAATTGGCAGTATGTGGTGCCATGTATCCAATATATACAGTGGATCTTGCCTAGCTGTCATGAGAATATTAGAAAAAGCAGGAGGAGATCATACACCTACTCAAGACTGTTCAGCCATTCAATACAATCATGTACAATCTGCACAAACTCCTTTCCTGCCCCACCCCCAAATTGCATGACTGCCTCACAGACCAAAAATCTGCCTATCCTAGCCTTAAATATAATAAATGACGGAGCATATTCATAATCCTCTGGGGTAGAGAATTCCAAAGACACACAACTCTATGAATGAAATAATTTCTCCTCACTTCAATCCAAAGTAATTGGCCCCTTATCCTGAGACTTTGTCCCCATGTTCTGGAATTCTCCAGCCAAGGGAAATAACCTCTGTTTACCCTGTCAAGCCCTTTCAGAATCTTGCATGTTTCAATTAGATTGCCTTTCATTCTTCTAAATCCTAGAGACTATACACCCAATTTACTCAGACTCTCATAGAACAACCCTCTCATCCCAGGTATCAATCTAGTTAACTTTCGCTATCGTGCCTCCAATGCAAATATATCCTTCCTTAAATGTGATGAGAATGGTTCCAGTTATAAGTAAATGTAATTGAACACTGGTTTCTGACCCTGTGAGGCAGCATTGCTAACCACTGTGCCAGCCATTTTTTGCCACCTTGTTATTCTTAATCTCCACCCACACTGATTCTACTTTCTGACCTTCTGAGTCAAGAACCTTTCGCATACTGGCCTTGCGTCATCCTTTGCTATCATGGCTAGGGCAGTACGGTAGCACAGTGGGTTACCACTGTTGCTTCACATCTCCAGGGTCCCAGGTTAGATTCCCGGCTTGGATCACTGTCTATGTGCAGTCTGCACCTTTGCCTCGTGTCTGTGTGGGTTTTCTCTGGGTGCTTCGGTTTCCTCCCACAAGTCCCGAAAGATGTGCTGTTAGGTAATTTGGACATTCTGAATTCTCTCTCTGTGCACCCGGAATGTGGCGACTCTGAGCTTTTCACAGTAATTTCATTGCAGTGTTAATGTAAGCCTACCTGTGACAATAAAGACTATTTCTCCTTTTCCTTTTGAAATGTAGCGTACCCACCATTATTTATTTACCAACCTTGTTCACTTTGCAACCATATTTCTGGAATGGCATTTGGATCCAAACCATGTTTCTGTATTTGTGCTGCTGGTTCATCTATATTAATGCAAGTGTTTTCCACATTCGGGTAAAGAGCCCTTTTATTTACTGCTACAATTTGCATGGATCTTTTTCACTGATGCCTTAACACTATCAGACTCTTTGTCCCTTCCTGCCACACTCTGCTTGCCTTTACCCAATTGTTAAGCCATTGTATTGTCTAGACTTCTGTCTTTAGATTTCTAAATCTCCCATTACCTGCACCCTTCCCCTGCCTCTTTTAGTTTAAATCCTATCCACAGCACTATAGAATCCATAGTCTCTCTACAGAATCCGATCCCTGACCAGACCTCAATAGTGGCTAGGATATTGGAAAGAAACTCCAATATTTAATTTTAATTTTGTAAGACTATGAGGAAAGGATACCTCACTCCAGGAGTGATTTCACACAAAATAAGGAAATTATATATTAAAACAAACAAACTTTATTGCCAACACCGTATTAAAATGCCTTCAACTTCACCAGGAAAATAGTTCACAATTACCCTTAAACAATGCACTCAATTAATGTCACAATAATCCTTAACTGCTATCTTTATTACAACTCAAACAAGAAAACCATCTCAAGTCCCAATCCACTTTTAAATACAATTAGTACAATACTTGCTCTATAAAGAAGCCTTGAATACCCAACTTTGAGAAAGAGAGCTCTTTTGAGACTGCTTAAAGAAAGAGACCTGACACCCTCTTAGAATAATGCAGAATTGGGTGACACAGTGGTTAGCACTGCTGCCTCACGGCACTGAAGTTCCAGTTCTATCCCGGCCCCAGGTCACTGTCCGTGTGGAGCTTGCACATTCTCTCAGTGTCTGTGTGGGTCTCACACCCACAACCCAAAGATGTGCAGGGTTTTTGCCCGATCCCATAACCCCGTAACCTAACGTGCACAACTTTGGACTGTGGAAGGAAACCAGAGCACTCGGAGGCGACCCACGCAGACAGTGGGAGAACTCCACACAGACAGTCACCCAAAGCCAGAATCGAACTCGGGCCCCTAGCGCTGTGAGGTAGCAGTGCTAACCAGTGCCCTAGAATGACTGCAGACCACTGGAAGATTTCAGTAGGTCGTGATGCATGTAAAACTGTAATACGTGGTGATGAACTATTGATTGATCTGATTTTGCTCTTTGCATTTACTGCCTATAGAGTTATAGAATGTTTACAGCACAGAAGGATGCCATTCCGCCCATCAAGTTTGTCTCAGTTCTCTGTTGGTGCATTTCACCTAATGTCACTTGCCGCCTTTTTTCCTTGGCCTTGCAAATTCTTTCTCTTCAGAAAATGACCCAATTTTCATTTCAAAGCCATGACTGAATCTGCCTCTACCATTTTGTCAGGCGGTGCATTCCATATACTAACCACTCGCTGCATTTGGGGACCAGTTTAGCTTACTTGGCTAGGGAGCTGGAGCATGATGCAGAGCAAGTCCAGCAACATGGGTTCAATTGACACCTCATTTTTACACCTGTTGCTGCCCCTGTCATGCTCTCCTGCAAATTTCATTGATCCAGGTTTGAGCCCCTCCGTCTTCCGTCTTGATGGCAGTGGTAAGGTGAGCTATGTGCCGGGCTATGAGGTTATAGATTGTGGTTGAATATAATTCTTCTGCTGTTGATGGTCCGCACACAGTACCTCGTGTGTGCCCTGTTTTGAGTTACTAGATCTGTTCCAAATCTATCCCTTCCGGCATGGTGATAGTGCCACACATGATGGAAGGTATTCTTCCTGTGAAGGTGGGACTTTTCCTCCACAAGGACTCTGCCTGCGGTGGTTACTCCTACCAATCCTATCATCAATCCTATCCTATCAATACTATCTGTGAAAAGTAGATTGGTGCATTGAGGTCAAAGTATGTCCTCCGAGACTCTGCTTGCATGGTCAGTAGTGATACTACCAAGCCACTCTGGGTGATGGATATTGAAGACTCCCACCCAAAGTACATTCTGTCCCTCAAACCACCTCAGTGATTTTCCCAATTTCCGTTCCAACGTGGAAGATTACTGTTTCATCAGCTGAGGAGGCCAATAGTTGGTAATCAGCAGGAGCTTTCACCACCATCCCCGAGTAGCACTTGAGCTGATTCCTGACTTCCTTTGGCACTATAAAGATTGTGGGAGACTGTCATTCATCGGATCTGGACCTTTGTTATCCCCACTATCTAAGTTGAGGAACTTGCTGTCTTTTGGGAAAATGGGGCATGAACTGGGCCCTGATACTGTTCTGACTGCTGCAGAACCAAAACAAAATGTCATCCTTGTACTCATTAGTTTGCCAATTTACCTGAAGAAAAATCTTAATTTAGTGAGCTCATTGTAGTGTGGCGCTTCCGCTCAGTATGTTGGTGCAGGATGAGGGATTGCTTTAATGGGTAACTTCTCTTTCCAGTATTTTTATTCTCCTGCTTTCCCAGAGGTTGACATGTCTTCAGGTTTGGTTCCACAGGTATTGACTGCCAATGCCCATTATTCACATGCCAATCCCAATGGTCAATACCATCACATTGTTCCAATGTATGTGATGGTGAGCTGTGACAATTCTGCTCTTATCCGACCCACATTGCCAATTGATAAATAATTTTGGTTTTTTTCCTTAAAAGATTCTTTCCCTTGAGATTTGATAGCTAATTGTTGAACGAGCTATATGGACCAACAAAGGTCTCAAATTTGAACATCAACCTGTGCTGAGTTATCTCACCTCAGCTTGGTGAATGTAAATATGCCACAACTGGCCTCAACTCCCCTGGACTATATGAATGGGGAGCGAATGTGACAATTCCTAATGCTGCTGGCTTTCTACCGATTCTTGCCATAATGTCTATCTGGATACTCATCATACAAGGATAGGAGCTGTGATACTGTCATGGGTGAATAACCTATTCATTCAGATGCATGAAGAATGATGTATTGGGATCTGGACCCAAGTGCCTACGAAATTGTATCCCAGTAAAGAGCTTGCAATTTCGAGGAGGTGGATAAATTGGTTTAAAAACCAAGTGTAATAATCTTTTTTGGTATATTGCATCTGCAATCCTTGATATGATTATTTGTAGGAATCATTTCTTGGTACAGAATATTATCAGTATTGAAGAATATGATGGGGGTGGGATCCTGATAAAAGCCCAGAATATTTATCCTGCAATAGTTCTTGCTACAGCACTGGAGATTGATGTGCTTGATCCTGTCTAAACCAATTTCTGCCAGATTAAGGAAGCTGCTGGATAAAAGCAGTCAGCTTTACCACAAGATGATGAATGATGATAATGATGATGTGTGAAATTGCCCTGGATTTTTCAGGCTGGTGGATCTCAAAACAACAAAGTACATTTGGAGAACTTGCCTGTGTACTGAACTGATGGAGCCAAGACAATGATGGCTCCAGAGGTTTGTTTCAAGCATTAACATCATTTGGCTGGGGGACAAAAGGAGGGAGAGAACTTTCTGCTCCTTCCCTCAGCCAGGAAATATGTGGTGACTGACCTCTTCATGGAAAGAAGTGGTCGCCATTTTATATAGAGCAAGATCCTGCAAGCAGCAATGAGGTAAGAATAAGCTTTATTTTTACTTGACGTTGAGCGAGGAACTTTGGCCAAGCACGTTGGGAGGAATTCCCTGCTCTTCAAAGAGTGGCATGGGATCAGAATTCTCCCTGTGTCTGCATAGGTCTCGTCCCCACAACTCAAAAATGTGCAGGATAGGTGAATTGGCCACACTAAATTGCTCCACGCAGACACTGGGAGAAAGTGCAAACTCCACATGGACAGGATCAAACCCAGGTCCTCAGTACTGAGTACTAACCACTGCGCCACCGTGCCGTCCCAATAATGTCATGAGAAGTTGAACTGCTTACTAACATTTAGTAACATTGACAAAGGGTCATCTGGATTCGATATGTTAGCTCTTTTCTCTCCCAGCAGATGCTGCTAGACCTGCTGAGATTTTCCACCATTTTCTCTTTTACTAACATTTAATATCTAGGGTTCACAGGTGCTTGAACCTTTGGATGGGGTGACAGAGGACTGATTGAAAACTTCAGATACTGACTTTGTGAAAGAGGGAAAGATAGCATTGTTTGACCAAAAAGTGAAAAGATTCCAGTGTTTAAGGTCTGAAATAGACTTCCTGAAAACACAGTGGAGGTAAGTTCAGTCAAAACATTGAAAAGAGAATTAGATTGTTATTTAAAAGTCAGGCTTTAATTAACTAGAACACAGCCTGGCGATCGTCTACAGTGGAAAGGGACGATCGTCAGGCTTCTGAGCATTTATACCTCGTTGATAGAGGCGTGGTTAACTCAGCCTCTCGGCCAATCGGTCGAGAGACACATGACCGACCAGGGCCAATGGTAAGCCGACGTTCTGGCCCAATGGCAGACGAGTATGCAGATCATATCATCACAAGTGTTTAAGGTCTGAAATAGACTTCCTGAAAACACAGTGGAGGTAAGTTCAGTCAAAACATTGAAAAGAGAATTAGATTGTTATTTAAAAAGGAAGATTGTGCATGATTTCAGGGAGAAGGTGGAAGAATGGCACAAGGTAAATTGCTGATTTGAAGAGCTGGTGCAGATGGGCCCAATGATTTCCTTTTGTATTGTAACAATTCTGTGAACAGTTACAAAATAAACTGCAGTATTGGGATATAATATCTACTGATGCAACAGTTCGGTCATGCCTGGGATTGTAATGTCAAGAAGAACCTCTGCTCCATCCTGAGTGGCACATTTCCAAATATTTGTTCCTTGTGTCCATTTCATCTTATTCCATTTTGTTGGATTGCTGTCTTTTAGAAACCAGAGGCAGGCTTGGAACATAGAATCATGGAATTTACAGTGCAGAAGGAGGCTATTCGGCCCATCGAGTCTGCACTGGCTCTTGGAAAGAGCACCCTACTCAAGTCCCGCCTCCACCCTATCCACCTAACCCAGTAACCCCACCTAACCTTTTTGGACACTTAAGGGCAAGTTAGCATGGCCAATCCACCTAACCTGCACGTCTTTGGACTGTGGGAGGAAACCAGAGGAAACCACGCACACACTGAGCGAACAAGCAGACTTAACACAGACAGTGACCCAAGCCAGGAATCGAACCTGGGACCCTGGAGCTGTGAAGCAGCTGTACTAACCACTGTGCTATCATGCTGCAGGAAAAACACAATTTGAAAAATTACCAATTTAAAATGCCACAGCATGCTCGAGCAAAGCTGGCAAATTTAAGAATAAAGCTCACAATCTCCCTCAAACCA
This sequence comes from Scyliorhinus canicula, assembly GCF_902713615.1. Classification (NCBI taxonomy): domain Eukaryota; kingdom Metazoa; phylum Chordata; class Chondrichthyes; order Carcharhiniformes; family Scyliorhinidae; genus Scyliorhinus; species Scyliorhinus canicula. The sequence continues at coordinate 26,410,352 of NC_052160.1, forward strand.
CACAGTTAACAGATTTTAAACATTATTGATTGAAAGGGCTGGTTAGCAGGGAGAAAGGCTGTATCACCAGCTGATGTGAAACTTCTACAATAACAGCACAGCTCACCCATTATTTGGACAACGGGATAAAGATAGATTAAGAGTAAAAGGTTTAGATTAGGGAAAGGCCAATTTTTTTAAGCTGAGTAGTAATTTGGCAAAAGTGTTCTGGAAACAACTACTTGAAGGTAAATCAGTCTCCAAGCAGAGGAGATGGGGAGAGCTCAGAATAAACATGTTCCCACGAAGAAAAAGGGTCAGACCTCCAAATCTAGACACTGGATGTCAGAATAGGATAAGGCAGGAAAAGAGAAGTTTATGTCAGACACTTAATAGCTCAATTCTGCAAAAGCCTAGAGAAGTCAGAAAATGCAGGAATTAAATTAAAAAGGGACTCAAGAAAGCAAACAGAAGACATGAAAAAAGTTAGCAGAAAAAAATCAAGAGAAACCCAAAGGTGTAGGCTGCGATTCTATGTGGCCGGCAGCTCCAGGAGTGATTCCCGATGACCCATTAAACCGGTGCCAAACCGGATTCTCGCCAGGTGCCAAACCCTTTGCAAGACTCCCGGCCCACTGCGTGGCACAGCACTCAGACAGAGCCCCCAGCCTTTCAGGGAGCACTTTGGAACAAAGAAACAGCTTCTTTAACAGAATTGTGGTTAGAAACATCTGCTAAAATGAGGAAGCGCTTCAGAGTTAATGATCATGAAGTTATAAAAGAAATGCGAATCGCCCCCTGTGAAATAGCCTGTGCCTATAAATCAAGAGGCTTTTAAAAGGAAATGGATCGTGAAATTGAATGTAAACAATGCAATTCAAAGCTTCAGGGTTCTCAGCATGCCCAGAGGTTTGAAAAAGTTAAGGGGGAATGAAACTGACTGTGAAAAAAGCACTTCAAAGGTTTCCAACACATCACCTTCATTTAACAGATCTTTGAACTTGACCTGCTGGGAGAGACATCAAAAGGGTTTCAAGGCTACGGCGGGAAGACATTCACCGTCATCTGACAGTGCATGAACTTGACATTCTCGGAGAGGCATCGAATAGTTTCAAGGCTAAAGAGAACATAGAACATACAGTGCAGAAGGAGGCCATTCGGCCTATCGAGTCTGCACCGGCCCACTTAAGGCCTCACTTCCACCTTATCCCCATAGCCCAATAACCCCATCTAACCTTTTTTGGACACTAAGGGCAATTTAGCATGGCCAATCCACCTAACCTGCTCGTCTTTGGATTGTGGGAGGAAACCAGAGCACCCGGAGGAAACCCACGCAGACACGGGGAGAACGTGCAGACTCCGCGCAGACAGTGACCCAGTGGGGAATTGAACCTGGGACCCTGGCGCTGTGAAGACACAGTGCTAGCCACTTGTGCTGCCCACAGAAAGAGGGAAGACTTTGACCTTCATCTGACAGATCCCTGAATTTGACATGTTGGGAGAGACATCAAAGAGTTCAAATACATTGGGAGAAGACATTTAAAAAAAAAAAAAAATTTAGAATACCCAATTATTTTTTCCAATTAAGGGGCAATTTGGCGTGGCCAATCCACCTAACTTGCAAATCTTTGGATTGTGGGGGTGAAACCCACGCAGACACGGGGAGAATGTGCAAACTCCCTGGGTTACAGACAGTGACCCAGGGCCGGGAATCGAACCCGGGTCCTCAGCGCCGTAGGCAGCAATGCTAACCACTGTGCCACCGTGCTGCCCTGAGAAGACATTTAACTACAACTTGACATGCTGACAGAATGATTTTCAAAGCTACAGAGGGAAGACATGCCACACGACCCCAATTCCAGGCAAGATGCCCGACCTGAGCCACTCCAGCTCAACCCAAGTCACCATGACCCCCACCTCCCCTGAAGGACCCCCCTCAGCACCTTGGAAGTAAGAGTAGAGAGGGGACTTGCCTCTTGCTCCCACTCTGTGGGTGTGTATGGGTGGGGGAGGCAGCGGAGTCTGCAGTGTTACTTTGAAATCGGGGTACCCTTTAAAAATGGGACCCCAATCTCTGAGGCTTGGGACCTGACAGCGTGTTTGGGCCTTCTCAAGGCCAGTGCAAAATTCGTCCCTACTCAGAAAAGCTTCAAAGTGCCATTGTATCCCACCTCAGCAGCATTGCCAGCGGAAACACACTGGTTTTCCAGCTGGCAGCAGCATTTAGAACGGATTCGAGAGAACGTGGCCATTAATTTAAGAGGTTCTTAATGACTTTGTTTATGTTTTCACAAAAGAGGGAAACGTTGCCACTAAGGAATAGGAGTGTGAAATTTTCATTAAACATAATGAAAGAGGAATATTAAGGGCATTAGCATATTTGAAAGTGGATAAATCAACAGGCCTGCATGACATGTATACCATGCTGCTAAGCAATGCAAAGAAGGAAATAAGGAAGGCTCTGACCTTCATTTTCCAATCTCTGTGGCTATAGTGTTATGGGCCAGTGTTTAGAGAACTCCAAAGTGTATCATGGAGTTCACCTGACCCACAACTTTTAATAAATTGTGGTATGGGGAGCACACGGCCCACTCTACAGGTGTGGTACAGCAGAAATGGAAAAGTATTTTTTAAAGCAAAACAATGTTTATTCTATGAACTTAAGTTAACCTTTTTAAAACATGCAGTGAGCATCTTGGCAACCATTAATTCAAATACAACCACCAACGAATACAACACTAAGTAATCCTTTAAGATTTCCTTTTAACATCCATAAGATTTAAAACACCTTTTACCAGAAGCACATCAGGTTAAAGTCACTACTATTATTAGTTTTAAATCACCAGGATCGATTTAGTCTTTAGGTTACAGAGAGAGACTCTAATACACCTTCTGGCTGTGGCTGCAGCTATCCAGCTATGAAAACGAAACTACAGCAAACCACCTAAAACGAAAGTAAAAAGCTGACACAGCCCAGCTCCACCCACTCTCTGACATCACTGCAGTAATAAACACCCATTTCTTAAAGGTACTCTCACTACAGATATTTATATACACACACATTTATAAACACCCATTTCTTCAAGGTATTCTCACGTGACAATAGATATGTTGTTTAAAAACGGAAAGAAGAAATACATTGAGAAATTATAGGCCAGTCAGCCTAACCCGTGCGTCAGTAAAGTATTGGAAGAATTCTGAAGGTGAATATGAATTGTCATTTAGAAAGGCACATAACAGCATGGGTCAATGGGAATTGAGCATTTGTATTAATTCAAGGGATGTGCGCTTTGCTGGCTAGACCAGCATTTATTGTCCATCCCTAATTGCCTTTGAGAAGGTGGTGGTGAGCCGCTGCCTTGAATTGCTGCAGTCCATATAGTAGTACACCCACAGTGCTGTTAGGGAGGAAATTCTAGGATTTTGACAGTGAAGGAACAGCGATATATTTCCAAGTCAGGATGGTGAGTGGCTTGGTGGTGAACTTCCAGGTGGTGATGTTCCCATGTACTTGCTACCCTTGTCCTTCTAGAAGGTCATGATCACGGGTTTGGAGGGTGCTGTCTAAGGGCGGCACGGTAGCACAGTGGTTATCACTGTTGCTTCACAGCTCCAGGGTCCCAGGTTCGATTCCCGGCATGGGTCACTGTCTGCACGGAGTCTGCCATGGTGGAATTTGAATTTGGGTCCCCAGAGCATTTTGCTGGGTCTCTGGATTACTAGTCCAGGAACAATACAATTATGCCGCCTCCCCAATTTGACGCAGTCAAATATATTTTACCAAGGCTTTTGACAATGTCCCACATGAAAAACTGATCAAGAATGTAAGAGTCCACGGGATTAAAGGGCTGGTGGTAAATTGGATCCAAAGCTGGCTCAGTGGCAAGAAGTAAATGGTAAATGGGTGTTTTTGTGACTTGAAAGGAAGCTTTCTGTGGGGCTCTGCAGGATTTAGTATTCTGGATCCCTTGCTTTTCATGGTATATATAAATGATTTAAATGTTGGGGACGTGAATCAAAAATTTGCAGGTGATACAAACATTAGTCACATGGTTGAGGGTGACGAAGTAAGCTGTAATCTGCAGGAAGGACTGCCTGAATGAGCAGAAAAGTGGCAAACGGAATTCTGTCTCCAGGAATGTGCAGGAATACATTTGGGGAGGCTGAACATGGTAAGGGAATCAACAATAAATGGTAGGATACTGAGAACTGTAAAGGAATAGTAGAAATTTGAAGTGCATGCTGTTGTTCCCTTAAGGTAGCAGGGCAGACAGACAAAGTGGTTGATATAGCATACAGGACAGTTTCCTTTATTAGCTGAGGAAAGAATATAAGAGAATGGAGGTTAAGCCAAAAGTGGATAAAACACTCGTTAGGCCACAGCTAGGTCACACGAGGGGAGAGTGTACCAAGTAGATCTGCGAGGATATTGCCAGGAATTAAGAATTTTAACAATGAGGAAGGTTTTGATTGGCTGGAGTTGTTTTTTTTGGATTAGAGGAGGTTGAAGAGAGATTTAATTGAGGTATTAAAATCACGAGGGGCCTATATAGAGTGCACAGGAAGGACCATAGCAAAGAGGTCACTAACCCTGGGGGCATGGCGTAGATCTAAATGGGGAAGGATTAGAGGGGAGTTGAATAATTTGTTTTCACCGAAAAGGTGGGTAGAGGTCTGGAATTCACTGCCTGAAGTGAGGCAGGATTCCTCATTGCATTAAAAAAGTACTTGGTTATGCCCTTGAGATGCTGTATCCGACAGGGCTATGGGTCATGAGCTGGAAAGTGGGCATAGACTAGAACGCTCTTTTTCAGCTGGCACAGACACAATGGGCTGAAGGCTCCCTCCTGTGCAACATTTCTTTAATGTTTCTATTGTAGCTGGGAAACTGGCAAATTAGAAAAGGAGATTGGAGTAAAATAATGTGGGGGAGGGGGTGCGGGTAGAAGAGAAGGATTGTTCCTTCACACATAATATTGTGAAAAATTCTCTATTGGGGTCCATTTTAGAAGCTTTAAAAGTTATTTTCTGGCCTTTATTAGGAGGAAATTTAACGTGTGGTGTGAAGGAAATGGTGACTGTCAGAATGCTTGCTTTACTTTTATTTTATGTACCAGTGAAAATCCTCCAATTGCTTATGGTTATAGTGAGGAATTGTAAAGGTCAGGATTAAAAGATGACGTCTCTGATTATGTAAGCGCTATGTTGATAGGATTATTTTTTTGACCTCTCTATCTGTACTTAATGAATGATGATCCTGCTTTCTGACAGATCCACACTCGCTGGCCTCCAGCATTTACACATGTCTGTAGCTGCCTAATGCAAAACAGAATGATCACGTCATGCATTTCCCAATTATTCTCCCCCCCCCCCCCCCCCCCCCCCCCACACACACACATACCCCCAAGAACAATTTTCTTGCAATTGTTTTTATGAAATTTGTCAAACCGTGGATAAAAATATACTGTTTATTTGCATAAATGATTTTGCTTCTTTAGTGATGGGTTGTTATTACAATTGGATGCTTTAAAAATGCTTTCCAAATGATCAGACACTGATCTTTTCCTCTGTGTGCTGAGCCAACCCCTTGAGATTCAGTGGGCAATTACTGCCCTTTGGGACCATGCAACCAAGGAAAAGTCTAATCATATAATTAATTACTGGTTATTTAAATAGTGACCTGATGCAAAATCTCCAACATGTTACTGTAGTGCATTCTAAACTTAGTTACATAATAAGTAAGGCTGCTGTTTGCAGCATTGTGTGGAAATAAGTCAATGAGAACGGTAAAGAGTTAAAATCTCTGTGGGTCTGTCCTTCCTTTCCTTGTAAAAAGTATGTCTCCTGGTGACAACTAAATATTATATGTGACGGTGGCTTTGCAGCATCCGGTGTTTATCATCCCAGTCTAAGGAGCAAGAAACAAAATGTCTAATTTTTGGTAATGTTAAATTAGACTTTCCTGATGTGATTACTCCATTATATGTTTTTCTTTTAAGATTCTTTGCATAAAGGAAGTTGCCATAAATGTACTGTTAGGAACCTTGAAATTCCAGAATGTCTGATTTTGTTGGGAGTATTGTTGCAGTGAGAGATCAGAGAGCTGGCACAGGCTTGAGGGGCTGAATTATCTCCTTCTGTGCTGTATCATTATGACTATGATCATGCTGAAGAGAGGGTTCCATTGTTTTCTGTATGGGTACTGGAGCATTTATTTTGCCAGTCTGCTGTCAGAAAGGTGAAATAGCCACTCCAGCAAAGCTGTGTAAAACTTGTGTTCTATCTCAGCATCTGCACAGACTTGTTATCAGTTTGTGCATCGCTGCACAGCTGGTCAGTTAGCCTCGATAAAAATGGCAATACAATATTCAGAGTGGAGTAATGATGTGCAAAAGAAAATCTCCCGTCTCCGGGCCTTTGCCTATCTGCTCCAGGTAATCCATTGAAAGCTCACAGTAATATTTCTGCATCGAAATGTCAAATTAAATTCCAGTTTTGTGTTGTTCCAGCAGCAGTTCCACATTAAATATTCTGTGGAAATAAACATTTCCCTCCTTGCAGATGGAAAATCAATTTTGAAGACGTCAGGTGAAAGATGAATGCGTATGTTTTTAAAAGCTCCAATGGATCCTGTGCTTCTCGGTGATGGCCGTCTTTACATTGTAGCCCAATACAATGGCGACCATATTGCAGATTTAATGAAGTCTTCAACCCTTTGGTTTTGTTCATTACGTGTGAGTTCTGACTCACAGTCTGCCTGCTCCCCTTCTCCAGTGCACCTTCTCAATCCCACCTCTGGATATAGGCCACTTCATTCTAAACAGCAGCCTCAAACAAACAACCCCAAATATCTGCTTTGCTGTGAGGTAAGGCCAGAATACTTTGCGCTCTCGCATGCAGAGTTTAGTTAGTGATGACTGATTTGGAGGCTGCAATTATTATTTCATGTTTCAGTAAGTTGCAACCTTGTTTTAATTTACTTTTCTTTGCTAGTTTTCACCCTGTCTCTTCTAAGATTCCAATTTCTTGTTATGGATTTTTTAAAGGGAGGGCATTACCTGGGGTGGGCAGAGAGATGTCAGGGTTCAATAGTGCAAACTATTACATTTTGGAAGTAAAATAAGAATATTCTAATCTACACAAAGGATAGGTAAAGTAAATATACCTTCAGTGGTACGATTTTAAGTGGAGTAGAAAATAACAGGGATCCTGGGGTGTAGATAACCATAATAGTTGATCAATCCATAAAAACACAACCAGTGGCATTGGTTTTGCACATAGAGGCTTAAAATTCTCAAAGAAGGAGGAATGTTGAATTTGATCAAATCTTTTATAAGCAGCAGCTGTATTCTTTAGACATCGTATTATAGGAAAGATGTAAAAATAAATGGAAAATATACCACATACATCAGTTGGATCCTGCTGGGGGCTACAGTCATAAAAGGATTTGGGAGATTGAAATTTTCTTTCCCATGAGACCTGACACCGGTCTTTAAGATTTTAAAGGGTTATGATAAAGTTAATAGTGATTGTTTTAATTGGTTAACAATGTTGTTATGTAATTTGGAATAACACAAGCTGCCACTTGATGCAGTTTTGAGTAAAAGATGCTCCAGACTTTGAAGTGAGTTCAATGTGTTTTATTGAACTATTAGCACAGTTCTCAATGAGTTTGACTCTCTGCTAATCTAAATGTAGTAACGCAGTCTAACTGAATCAGCCTTGCTCTAAGCCACGTGCTGGGGTGTGATGCTGAGGATACACCCTGTCTCACTCTGGAGATGTTGGTCTGTGGAAAGGGGCGTGAGTGCCTCATCCCTTTTATAGTGAGATACCACCCCTGAGTGTCCTGACTGCTCATTGGTCATGTCCTATTCTATGTGTTCATTAGCTGCATGTTTGCATATCATGACAGACAAGACTGCAACAAGAAGAAACAAATTTAAGAAAGGAGAAAGGTAGAACAAATGTCCTTAAGCAGCAACAAAAACTGAAAATGCTGGACAATCCCAGCAGGTGTGACAGCATCTGTGGGATGAGAAGGGAACTAACGTTTCGAGTCTGGATGACTCTTCGTCAAAGCTGGAGAGAACTGGAAATGTGGTCAGATTTATTTTCTGTTTTTGTTTCAGATTCCAGCATTCGCAGTAGTTTGTTTTTGTCCTTAAGCAGCAATTGGTTAGAACTTGGAATAATCTACCACAATTCACCACTGAAATGGAGTCTGTAAATTCTTTAAAGAGGAAATAATACAGTTGTTTCTTTAAAAGCTTTGGAAGGTGGGGTTGGGGTGCAGTGACAAGCAGGAAAATGGGATTATACTATGTGGCTCGAATGGGGGAAAGCAGACTGAGGGGAAATCCATCACTCAAGAAAGGCCTTGCATGGATTCCTCTTGGAAAGAAGTGGCTTCAAATGGTTTCATGAACATAGAGACTATATGTGTCCCAATTACCAATATGTTTACTTTACGCACCAAGCTGAAATTTCTTCAGGCATTACTCAAAATATGAAATTCAAGCTCCCAAGTTCTGTGACCTGCCACCTCTCCTATTGTAACCAATGACAGTTCTCAGCACGATATGTAAAATCTTTACAGAGAAAGACTGATTTGTTTTCAGTAGGGGAGGAAAAATGAATCGCTGGTACAGATCATGACACTGGTCCTGAGGAGCTTAATAAAGATGGCGGGGGGGCGGCACGGTGATGTAATGGTTAGCACTGCTGCCTATGGCACTGAGGACCCGGGTCTGATCCCGGCCCTGGGTCACATCTGTGTGGAGTTTGCACGTTCTCCCCATGTCTGCGTGGGTTTCACCCCCATAACCCAAAGATGTGCAGGGTAGGTGGATTGGCCATGCTAAATTGCCCCTTAATTGAAAAAACAATTGGATGTTTAAAATTTGTATTAAAAAAATAAGGATAGCAGGATGCCGAGATTCCAAGGCTGCACAGTTTCCTAACTGCTTTTTGGTATTTCAGTAATGGACTGCATTTTGCTTCCCTAAGCATTTTCTCCCTAACCTCCTTCTTCCCTTCCCATTGATCCGTGACTCATTTTCCCAGATTTAAAAAAGATGCAGTTTTGTTATAAACCCTTTGAAGGTATATTATTACAAATCCCCTCCCCCCTATTTTACAGCAGGAGCTTTGGAATAAGGAAAGGGGATGCCTGTCACGTTATTCTGCTTTTTATGCTTGTTGGACATTTCATATTGTCCCCATTTTTGCCCCACTTCACCTCTTAAAATAAAAACAAGGTGCCACGTTCTCATAGCTGTTAATTAAGTCGACATCAGTACTGTGGTTTTATGGTTCAGAGAAATGTCTGCCATTCTCCAGATTGACCAAAATTAATTGCATGAGTGAAATTTATTATTAAAACTGGTTACTTAAGCTATGGAGGAATCAATTTGAATATAAACATATGAATAGAAGAGCATTGTCTTGCTTGACCTCACCGAGGTGGAAGTTTCCTTTCTTTGATTGTTTTGTTTGTCCTTGGGATCTGGGTGCTGGTAACAAGGCCACCTTTTATTGCCTATCCCTGTTTGCCCTGAGAGGTGATGGTGAGTCTTTTCCTTGAACTGTTGCATTCCTGGTGGGTGTTTCACAATAGAGAATTCCGGGATTGTGATCCGACGATGTGAAATGGATGACGTCATAGGCGGGATTCTCCGGCCGCGTTCGCCCAGCAACCGGAGAATCCCACCCGAGGTCAATGCAGTTCTCCATTGTATGCGGCTGGCCTGTGAAGTTCTTGTGGCGAATCCAGACCCAAGTCTCCAAATCAGGATGGTGGGTGACTTGGCAATGATGAACTTCTAATGGCGTTGTCGATGTTGTATTGTGTACGAGAAGTAATGGAGCTGAGATGCTTACAATAAGTTTGGAGCGTTTATTGCTCATCCCTGTTTGCCCTGAGAGATGGTGGTGGGTCTTCTCCTTGAATTGTCGCATTCTCGGTGGTGTTGCATGTTGGAGAATTCCAGGATTGTGATCCAACAACATGAAACAGATGACAGCATGTCTCTCAATCAGGATGGTGTGTGACTTAGCAACGATGATGTTCTCATGATATTGCTGCTGTATTTTGTAGACGTCATGGAGCTGAAATGGGACTGTGATTGCAGACACAGCTGAAATGGGACTGTGATTGCAGACACAGCTGAAATGGGACTGTGATTGCAGATACAGCTGAAATGGGACTGTGATTGCAGACACAGCTGAAATGGGACTGTGATTACAGACACAGCTGAAATGGGACTGTGATTACAGACACAACTGAAATGGGACTGTGATTGCAGACACAGCTGAAATGGGACTGTGATTACAGACACAGCTGAAATGGGACTGTGATTGCAGACACAGAGCTGAAATTGGACTGTGATTGCAGACACAGCTGAAATGGGACTGTGATTGCAGACACAGAGCTGAAATGGGACTGTGATTGCACGCACAGCTGAAATTGGACTGTGATTGCAGACACAGAGCTGAAATGGGACTGTGATTGCAGACACAGCTGAAATGGGACTGTGATTGCAGCCATAGCTGAAATTGGACTGTGATTGCAGGCACAGAGCTGAGATTGGACTGTGATTGCAGACACAGCTGAAATGGGACTGTGATTGCAGACACAGCTGAAATGGGACTGAGATTGCAGACACATCTAAAATGGGACTGTGATTGCAGGCACAGAGCTGACATGGGACTGTGATTACAGACACAGCTGAAATCGGACTGTGATTGCAGACACAGCTGAAATGGGACTGTGATTACAGACACAGCTGAAATTGGACTGATTGCAGACACAGCTGAAATTGGACTGTGATTGCAAACACAGCTGAAATTGGACTGTGATTGCAGACGCAGCTGAAATTGGACTGTGATTGCAGGCACAGAGCTAAAATTGGACTGTGATTGCAGACACAGCTGAAATGGGACTGTGATTACAGACACAGCTGAAATGGGACTGTGATTGCAGGCGCAGCTGAAATGGGACTGTGATTGTAGACACAGCTGAAATGGGACTGTGATTGCAGACATAGCTGAAATGGGACTGTGATTGCAGACATAGCTGAAATGGGACTGTGATTGCAGGCGCAGAGCTGAAATGGGACTGTGATTGCAGACATAGCTGAAATGGGACTGTGATTGCAGACACAGAGCTGAAATGGGACTGTGATTGCAGACATAGCTGAAATGGGACTGTGATTGCAGACACAGAGCTGAAATGGGACTGTGATTGCAGACATAGCTGAAATGGGACTGTGATTGCAGACACAGAGCTGAAATGGGACTGTGATTGCAGACACAGCTGAAATGGGACTGTGATTGCAGACACAGCTGAAATGGGACTGTGATTGCAGACACAGAGCTGAAATGGGACTGTGATTGCAGACATAGCTGAAATGGGACTGTGATTGCAGACACAGAGCTGAAATGGGACTGTGATTGCAGACACAGCTGAAATGGGACTGTGATTGCAGACACAGCTGAAATTGGACTGATTGCAGACACAGCTGAAATTGGACTTTGCACACACACAGCTGAAATGGGACTGTGATTGCAGACACAGCTGAAATTGGACTGTGATTGCAGACACAGCTGAAATTGGACTTTGCACACACACAGCTGAAATGGGACTGTGATTGCAGACACAAAGAAACATTGTTTACTCTTAACTGCACAGTAACTTCATTGAAGCCTACTTGTGACAATAAGTGATTATTATTATTGTCATGAGCCACAGATTTTATAGGGATGAGCAGCAAACGCTTGCCTTGCCAAAAAGGTTCACATCCCATGAATCAATTTAGGAAACAGCAACATTAAATAACTTTTTTGTATAGGTCGTTGAAAGAGGAATGTTGGCAACTAAGAGAGGACCCTTACTGTTCACATAGTGCATTGGGATCTTTTCCATCCATCTGAACATTTTACGATTGGGTGGGTGAAGGATTCAGTTTATCATTTGATGTGAAAGGTGGCACCATTGTTAGTGCTGCATTCGGTTCTGCTTTGAGGTGTCTATGTTATTCCATACATCCTGGATAAGGCTTGAATCCATAATCTGAATGATTTTCATGTAAAGCAAATTGTTGGGTGAGATCACCAGGGGCGTATGAGTGGCAGATTGTGATGGGGCTCACTCTGATGAGCATTTCCCAACAGCAAGATTGAAGATGAAATTACTGCAGTCAATTCACCTCCAGGTTCCCCCACTTGACATCTTATAGACGCACTGACTACTATCAGGTAATTGTAATTTTTCAGTCTTAAATGTACTGATTTTTAATTGAAGTCAGTATTATCTCTCGACTAGAAACTATCTGTGAAATTGATCTTAAACATCAATCAGATCCTCATGGATACGATCAGGGACAAGTACCATGGCACCATCTCTACCACTACTCCGGTTAAGCTCTGGACCTGTAAGATGACACAGTGTATGACGTCCACTCTCATATGACACCAACCAAAAAGTTTACATGGAAATGGTACACACTAAATGGTGTCAGACTGTGGAAATGTGAATCAGAGGTTAGATTGCAGATGTGTGCACTAAGGTTGATTTATGCTAATAGACATTGGAAAGATATTTTGGGGTGTGGTTGGTTGGAGAAGAGGAAAGATGAGGGCAAAGAAAAACAGCAGAGCACAAGCATTAATTACACAGTACAACAATTATGGAGGACAGATGAAGTTAGCAGAGCTGAGACTCTCCATGATAGTTCCCTGAGGATTCTCGCTCTAGCATCAGCTAGGCTATAACCCTCCAACTGTATGTTAACCTCTCATGAATTAGTTTTTCAAACTGAGCATGAGCTCGCACCCACATTCCACATGTGAATGATTGGATTGGATTTATTTATTGTCACGGACAGTGAAAAGTATTTTCTGCGAGCAGCTCAACAGATCATTAAGTACATGAAAAAAAAATAAAGGAAAATACATAACAGGGCAACACAAGGTAGACAATGTAACTACATAAACACTGGCATCGGGTGAAGCATACAGGGGTGTAGTATTGGTCAGTTCATAAGAGGGTAATTTAGAAGTCTGGTAACAACGGGTAAGAAACTGTTTTTGAGTCTGTTCGTGCGTGTTCTCAGACTTTTGTATCTCCTGCCCGATGGAAGAAGTTGGAAGAATGAGTAAGCCGAGTGGGAGGGGTCGTTGATTATGCTGCCCGCTTTCCCCAGGCAGCGGGAGGATGGAGCTAATGGATGGGCGGCAGGTTCATGTGATCGACTGGGCTGTGTTCACGACTCATCAGCATTTTCTCTGCAGGCCAACAGTTAACTTCTTGCTCACCTTCTCCCTGTTCACAAAGCTACACGAGATCAAAAGCAGGTATTCCCATTCGGTCTGCAATATCTCCCTCTACCCTCCTCACCATGACAATGGGAAATATACTGGTCCTCCATCTAAATAGAAATGTTAATCTGCTGCCACTGCTTTACATGCAACAAAGAGCCAAGTTGTGGCACAGGTATGTTTGACTCCATATCAATACACTGTCCTGGGTTTTTGGAGACGTAAACTGGGATTTTTCACTCCTGTGCACGGCAGGCATCATGGTAGATGGGAATGGGAAATATTCCTAGTGCACGAAAAGCAGTTTTGTGCTGTCATAAAACCAGTTTGCGATAATACCATCAAGTCTCCAATAGTGGGGTGCTTTTCCCACCGCACAACTTCGCGTTCAAGATTGAGAGGATCGGAGGCTGATGGAGATGTAAAGGTGTGTGTGTGACAGTGAATCGTGCTGTCCCTTGAGCTGGCAGAGTGTGAATGTGTGATTGGATGTGAATCCGTGAGCTAAGTGTAATCAAATGATTGACTTAACTTGCAGCACAGGTGAGAGCATTTATCCTCTTCTTGCACTGGGTGGCATACCTGTTGTGTGTGGAGTTGGCACTGACTGCCTTTGCTGTTACCTCCCAAACCGGAGCGGTGATGTTGGACCTGAGACCATTATGGGGCAGAGGACAGTTTGGTGATACTCCATAGCGGCGTGGTAGCACAATGGTTAGCACTGTTGCTTCAACAGGGTCCCAGTTCGATTCCCAGGGTCCCATTTTGATTCCCGGCTTGGGTCGCTATCTGTGTGGAGTCTGCAGTTTCTCCCTGTATCTGTATGGGTTTTCTCCGAGTGCTCCGGTTTCCTCCCACAAGTCCCAAAAGATGTGCTGTTAGGTAATTTGGACATTCTGAATTTTCCCTCTGTGTACCTGAACGGATGCCGGAATGTGGCAACGAGGGTCTTTTCACAGTAACTTAATTGCAGTGTTAATGTAAGCCTACTTGTGACAATAAAGCTTATTATACATACAGTGCCACTAAAGTTGGGCACAGATGTCGGTTTTGGAGCTATCTCTTGCCTGTAATAGTTCTGGTCTGCAGACATGCATAAAGCTGTGCTCTGGTGTGCTTCAAATGTGGCGCCCTGGACTAGGAAACGGTGAGGTCACATCAGTGTGGACGAATCAGTCTGCCAGCAATCTCGTGGGTTTCACATGGATGTTTGATTGGCTGGGAAGCGTACAATATGGCACAGAAACCTGCTATGACAGCTGACAAGAAAACCGCCGTTTTCCATGGTCACCGTGGCACTTATTGCACAGAATGGAAAATTCCACCCGTAGGAAAATTCCACTGTGAATTTAGAAACACCGTCCCTGACCACAGGTGTTTACATTTAGCACCTCCTTTTCAGTAACACATTGTGCTTTGCCTTTTGATCTAACAACTAAACCACCCAGTTTTACTGTCAAATAGATTACAGTCTAGGTCATAATTAATATGATCTTCCAGGGCAAAGAATTCTCATCAAGCGAGTGTTGCAGACTGACACATTCCAAGGTTCAGGACTGCGTGCTGAGGGACTCGCTTAAGCTTCGGCAGCCGCCACCAAGGCACAAAGTGGAAAGGCCACTGTGTACGGCCTTTCAGCCAATGTACACTGAAGGGCTGATAACCATGCAAAACCCCTTGGACTGTAAGATTAATCCTGACTGTACAAAGTAAATAGAACTGTGTTGATGCACCTCAGAGTGCGATATGACTGATTTATATAATTTGAACGGCATTGTACTCTCTGTAATATTTTTAAAATTGTAATTTCTCATTATTACGTCAATGTACCTCAGAATGCAGCTTGATCTCTGTAGAGAATGTGAATTATATCGCACTTTCCTGTCATGACAATTTGAAATGAGGGTGGCGCAGTGGTCAGCCCTGCTGCCTCACAGCGCCGAGGTCCCAGGTTCGATCCCGGCTCTGGGTCACTGTCCGTGTGAAGTTTGCACGTTCGTGGGTTTCACCCCCACAATCCAAAGATGTGCAGGGTAGGTGGATTGGCCATGCTAAATTGCCCCTTAATTGGAAAAAAATGATTTGGGTACTGTAAATTTATTTTTTTAAATGACAATTTGAAATGTTTTGTAATGTTTCTTTCAGATATTTTATGAACAAAGTATCTTTTTGGAGAAGAAAATAGGTTATTTTAAGGATCCTGTTCAAGACTATGAAAACCTTATAAACCAAAAGATATAGTCCTAAACATAATCATATATACATTTAACTTGTAACAAACAGGATGGAGAAGGGGAGAGAATCATTTAGATTTTCCTTGTTGGTTTATATTGAATTAACTGATCTCTTTCAGGGCACCAGTAATACCATTAAATTCCCAGATGGGGGAGAAAATATTTTTATTAGCTTATCAACATTTCATACATAAACTTAAGGCAAAACAAACAAAAATACAAAAAAACAACCCCCCTCCCACTAACCAACACCCATAAACTAAAAACTAACCCCCACCCACCCAGCAGTTGACGGAGGCCAGTTCCTTAAAGTGAGAAATAAACAGGCTTATGAAACGCATCCGCTCTCAAGGTGAACTTAACTTTCTCCAAACACAGAAACTCCATTAAGTCCCCCAGCCACACTGAGGCACAGAGTGGAGAAACTGACCTCCACCCCAACAAGACCAACCTCCTAGCCATCAGTGAGGCAAAGGGTAAAAAATCTGCCCCACCCTGACTGCAGCTCTGGCAGGTCTGACACACCAAATATAGCCCCCAGGGGACTGGGCTCCAAGCCCATTTGCAAGATCGATGACATAGTGCTGAGGAAGGAGCCCCAGAAATAGGGAAAGGAAAAGTTGTCCACTGATCTCTGTGGAATGTGAAGGCGAACATACCGAGTCATAAATTACCAAGGAAGTGTGTCCCTGAGGTTTGCCAAAGGACAATATACCAGTAATTACAAAGACACCAATAAAAGCTTCTTCTGTTGACAGAACAACCGGCCAGTGGAGCCCCTGCTCCTGTTCCCATCAGACTAACACTCACTTTCAGAAAGTGGTAAGGGACCCCATAACTTATGTGATTCAAAAGTTGCCCCATCCAATCGCTGCAATTTTATTTCCCAGGTTAATTGAGGCAATCTTTTCTTAATGAGTGAAATTAGGACACTCAACATGACCTGTGAAGCTGGTGGCCTATTTGTTAGTGACCCCATTATTGTTTTACATAGAGCGTACAGCACAGAAACAGTCCATTTCGCCCAACAGGTCTGTGTCAATGTCTGTGCTCCTCACAAGCCTCCTGTCACCCTTCTTCTCCTTTTCTTTCTTTTGTTCCTTTATCACTCTTACATTAACGAGCCTCCCCTTAAATTCTTCTATGCTATTTGTCTCAACCCTCCATGTGATAAGAAGTTCCACATTCTCATCACTCTGAGAATGTGACTTTAAACGGTTTGTCCCTTTTCCTTTGTATCTGTATACGTCTCTCTCCAATTGCGCTGTGATTTCTCCAGGCATTGAAGTCCGCCTGAAGGTTTCGAATTACGTGCTTTTCTATTTTTAAAATCCATGTACAAAGCTTCAATTGAAATATAACCACCGTCGTTCTGCTGGCGGCACTAACTGGTTCCAATTGATTTTTTTTTACGTTGGCACAATTATGTTGCAATAAAAGTTTTTCATGTTTGAATGGGACGAGCTTCACTGATGGCCCAGCTGGTTCCGACAGTGAGCCACTGAAGCATTCTGGCTAGGATCAGACATGTGTCTTTGCCGACTTAGCTGATAGACCATAAGATGTAGGAGCAGAAGTAGACCGTTCAGCCCATTGAGTCTGCTCTCCCATTCAATGAAATCAGAGCTGATCTGCTATAATCCTCAACTCCAGGTTCTTGTCTTGTCCCCATAATCCTTGATTCCCTTACTGATTAAGTATCTGTCTATCTCAGCCTTGAATATACTTTACGACCCAGTCCCTACGGCACTCTGCGGTACTCTGTCTGATCTCTACTATGAATGACGGGAAAGGCATCATTCCCAGACATCCGTGGTCCTGGTTAGGGAGGGAAACATCAGTGAGCGTTTCCATCTGGATCACTGAAGCAGTGATGCATAGTGTATGCAGAGATGCTTGACAAGAACAGATGTGTGAGGCCCCTTGCAGTCAAATAGCCTGCCAATACTGATTTAGTGACAGGAAAGAGATTTATACTGGTGGCTTTTTTGCAGATGTCTACACGCAAATGTCATTTTATAGAGTAATACCTATTATTCAGACGGATGTGGCAGTCATTTTGCACAAAAGATCAACTAATCTCTTTGATGATATTGATTGAGGAAGGAATGCTGTTTCTGAATGATAGACCATATGGTGCACTTCCCTGAGCAAATAAGGTCCCTGGGAATTAATTAGTAGTGTTTCCTTCAGCTATTTGGTTTCAGAAGTTTAAAATCCAAATGAATAAATTACAAGAGAGAGGTGACACAGCTACAGGATATGGAATGATGAACCGAGGACTGCATAATGTCACTTCAATCCAATTTCAATCAGAATGTTGAATAAATGAATTCCTTGGCAGCTAAAAATGACAATTAATGGTGCTTCAAATTAAATATATATGTAAGAATTGTTTATTTCCTGTCCTAGTTATTTGTTTCGGCAATGCTAGATTAGCAGGTGTGTGTTTTTACCTTTCAGAGCTTGCTGCAGTGATCTAATGAATTTATTAGTAACCTCCAGCATAAGAAATGAAATTGTTTTTGCTGAGCACCATCAGCAACATTCCTGTCACCAAGCTTCTGAAGCAGAAGATGAGTTCCTTTTGGAAGGTGCGCTGTCAGCAGGTGCTGTAATTACTGAACTGAACATCCTGCAACCTCACACTGCCCTCTGTCTTCTATGTGCAGAGAGATTTTATCATTCTTCACAAAATTGGAGCGCCTTTAATAATTTAAAGTCTCTCTCCTGCTTTCTTTGTCTCTGCTGCTGCCCTTGCTCCTCGTGGTAGAGGTCGCAGGTTTGGAAGGTGCTGTTGAAGAAGCCATGGGAAGTTGCTGCAGCATATTTTGTAGAGGGTACACATCTACACTGCAGCCACAGTGCACGGGTGGTGGAGAGGGTAGATGTTTAAGGTGACGGATGGGCATGCGATTAAATGGGCTGCTTTGTCCTGGATATTGTGGAACTTCATCCATCCTTTGCACTCCTGACTTGTATCTTGTAGGTTGTAGAGAGGTTTTGGGGGTTCTGAGGTGAACTGCTCGTTTCTGCCCTACTTTAGTCACTTTTCTCATCAGTAGTAATATCCAGAATGTTGATTTTCTTTCTTCTTCTTTATTATAAATTTAGAGTTCCCAATTATTTTTTTTTCCAATTAAGGGGCAATTTAGCATGGCCAATCCACCTAACCTGCGCATCTTTGAGTTGTGGGGGCGAAACCCACGCAAACACAGGGAGAATGTGCAGACTTCACACGGACAGTGACCTAGAGCCGGGATCGAACCTGGGTCCTCGGTGCTGTTAGGCAGCAGTGCTAGCCACTGTGCTGCCCTTTTCCAGAATGTTGTTGATGGGCATTCAACGATGGTAATGTCTCTGAATATGAGAATGGGCATAGGTTAGACTCTCTCTTGTTGGGAGGTGGTTATTGCCGAGTATTTGTGTGCTACAAATGTTACTTCTTCCATATTAATCCTAACCTGGGGGTTATTCAAGTCTTATTAAATGCCAGTATGGTGAGTGTTTTAACCTTAAGCAATAAAATCTCTCGCCTTGCTGAACACAAAATTTAGTTATTTTAATTTTGTGTGATGAGTTTCTTACCCAATACTCTTCTTTGATCACCTCAGGTTGATTCTAGTATCATTTCTTTCCTATAATACACTGATCAACTTAGTGACAACATTATGCCAGCGCTTTCAGATGCACAGGTTCAATAATTGCAGAAAACTATCATTACTTTCCTACTGATCCATTTCTATCCCTTAAGCCCCTGTAACTTAGATGCAGATGGATTGTTCTTCTAATATATCAAAAATATCATTTTCTGGCTTTTGTACATGCACTTTAGGAATTCCTCCAGGTCTTGAGCAGGATAACTGGCGATGTTGTAGCTTATCCTTCATTAGCCATCATTAACTGAGAAACTGTGAATGGAGCTGAACACTGCAATCATCAGTGAACAGCCACAGGTCTCACCTTTGATAGAGAGAATGTCAGTGATGAAGCAGCTAAAGATATTTGATGCCAAGCTCCACCCTTTATCTGTTGAAACCCTTATCTACCTCACTCATCTGTTGAATCCCTGATCCACTGTCTTTGTCACCATTAGATTTGACTAATTTCATCTTCAACTCTACAAAAACTTGTCCTCATCCAAAACTCTGCTACCCAATATTACCACACACCAGTCCCTTCCACATCACACCCGTTCTTGCTGTCCTATGTTGGCATTTTGTCTGGCAACACCTTAATATTAAAATTTCTACCCTTGTTTTCAAATTTCTCCATGATCTAGCCTATTTCTGTAACCTCCTCCAGCTCTACAAGCATGCAAGGTCTCTACACTGACACCTTGCACTTTTCCAGTTTTAATCGCTGCGCCATTGGCGGCTCTGCCTTCAGGTGCCATAGCCCTAAACTCTGGAATTCCCACTCTCACTCTCTAGCACTCTGCCCCTCTCTTATTCTTTCAGCTATTCTTTAAAATCAACCCCCTTTTGCCAAGCTTTTGATTATCTTTCTGATAGCTCCTTTTGTAGCTTCATAATGTCGTGTGAAGTGCCTTGGGATGTTTTGCTACATTAAAGGCACAATATAAATATATTGCGTCGTTATGCATGAGTTGAGATGATTGGCCTCCGATGATCACAACCATCTTGCAGTGTCCTCCTGGTACACGTGGTGTCTTTTCCTATAAGTTAGTGCCACATGGCAGGGCAACTTCTAAAGCATGGCTGCGGTCATTTTTTAAAACACCATTTTATTGTGCTGGGCTATCTGTGGTAGTCTTAGATATATGATTGAAATGGAAGAATTATCTGCAAACTTAGAGATAAAATCATGGCCAACTATGACATTAAAATGTTGGGTTAATTGGAAGACCCAGATGAAAGACATCTGAGAACATTCCAGGAAATGGGCAGCAGGTAGCACAGTGGTTACCACAGTTGCTTCACAGCTCCAGGGTCCCAGGTTCGATTCCCGGCTTGGGTCACTGTCTGTGCGGAGTCTGCACGTTCTCCCCGTGTGTGCGTGGGTTTTCTCCGGGTGCTCTGGTTTCCTCCCACAAGTCCCGAAAGACGTGCAGGTTAGGTGGATTGGCCATGCTAAATTGCCCGTAGTGTCCAAAAAAGTGAGGTGGGTTTACAGGGATGGGGTGGAGGTGTGGGCTTAAGTAGGGTGCTCTTTCCAAGAGCCAGTGCAGACTCGATGAGCCAAATGGCTTCCTTCTGCAATGTAAATTCTATGAAATAAGAGTAAGAATTTTGCAACGCTGACAGAATCCTGGAGAGGTACGCGTGCACTGCAAAGCAGCAAATGTAATTTTGATTTTTTTTGAAAATTTTAATGCCGAAGTTAAAGTCAGATGAATGAACAAGTAATTATAGGCCTGTTAACCTGACATTTATAATGGGAAAAGTAGTGGAGTCCATTACAGATAATTTGAGAATATCTACTGAGAGTAAGTGTGATAAATCCAAATGAGTGTACCTATGAAGGGCAGACCATCATTGACAAATCATTTGGAATTGACTGACGTTGTAATTGGACCAAGGAAAAGCGTTGCCTTTGATAAGGCCTCTTACATGTGATTTCTAGCACAAGTGATGATAATGGGATCCAAAATAATTTAAGTAGCTGGCAATGAAGTACAATTGCTATTGTAGTTAGCAGTTTGTCACAGGGCAACACTCAAGGATTTGAACATGGAGCGCCTTCATCATGGAAAGGACTGAGGATAGAGCCAAGGATTTCTAAAGATTTGAATTGTACAGAATTTGTGTGAAATCGTGAAATCTGGGGGTGTTTCCCGGAAGTGCACTGTTCGCTGATGGCAGGATTATCTATTCCCGCTGCTTGTTTCCCATTGAATCCACCCCACACCGCCGAGAAACCCGCAGATGGGGGTGTGCTGCCAGCAGAAACAGAGAATCGAAATAGCTGGAGAATTCCAGCCCTGATCTTATTGATAAGTAAGGGGATTTATATAATTTGTTTCACAATCTCTGAATGTTCATTCAGTCAATGAAGTAGTTTTGAAATGTACACACAGCAAGGTGTCACAAACAGCAGTGAGACAAGGTAACCAAATCTGTTTGAGTGATACTCATTGGGTACAGTAAATGATGTCGGAGTTTCTAGGCACTCTGAACACAAATTTTCACAAACTGTGAAAGCTGTTAGGTTTTAAAGAGGGTGCAATGAAGAGTGTCTCTTTAAAGATGATGCTTCGGTAGAACTTGTTGACAAACATTGAAAATATCAACAGATTGAGTACTAACAGTTACAAATACACAATGTTAGAATGTAGATTATCCAAATTGTATGTATGAGCTGGAGAGTAGTCCCTGCATTCTACAGTAGAGCCAAACAACGCTCAAATCGTAACAACAAGGGTGACCCAGAATTTGTATCAATCATCCATGAAGAGTGGCTGAGGCTACTGAGCCATACTGTTTTTGTGACAGTACTTTGGGGGTGAGGGAGAGTAATGTAAACATATAAAGGAAGGTTAGTAGTGACGATGTAAACTTGATGCTGCAAATGCAAGGAACAGGTTGGCAGCACTAAGCCAATCCCTGAGGGTGAGACTTGCAATTAAGAGTTGTATACCTGGGTGCCAATTCCAACCTTAAAGCGGGTAATGTTAAAATAAGCAAACTCTGCCCATCTTTTGGATCAGAGCTAAGTGACATTATTATTCATTCCTTCTTGCTCCACATTTTACCTCTTATTTTTCTTTTCATAGCCACTCTGGTGGAGGATTTGTGAATATCTTCCTCTCTTGCGCAAGTCCTATAGAGCTAGGATGAACCCAGCAGCGTGTGTCCTTCACAGAATGAACTGATTAGTTTGTAGATGAAGGTAGTGACCATTTTCTACACAGTAGAAGTCTAGATGGAGCTCTGACCAGTAAATGTGATTTGTTGTTGTTTGAGGGAGGAATATTTGTCATAACATTGGAAGAACTTCCTGCTTTTCCAGTAATGCCATGGGATTTCAAACATCTATCTGAACAATGGGGCTTTGATATAACATGTCATTTGAAGATAGGTCTCCATCAGTACTCCCCAAGCAGTGCAATCAAGTATAAACCTAGAATATGTGCTTGAGTCCTGGGATCAAGCTTGAGGTCACAAGATTCTGACATGAGAGGACTATCAATTGATCCAGACTGCCTTGTTGCTGTTGTGTACGGTTGTTCCAAATTGTATTCTATGCTACCAGTTCTTGACTAGTTTAATAGAAAACCCCAGATCTTAATTGTTCCATCATTGGTGACTCTGTCCTCAACTGCCTCAGCTCTGGGATTCACTCCATAAATCTCTCCACCTCTCTTTCCCTCTGTAAAACACTCCAAAAACCAATGTCTTTGAGCAATCTTTGGTCACCTGCCCTAATAGTGGGCGGCACAGTGGTTAGCACTGCTGCATCACAGCTCGAGAGCCGGGTTCAATTCTGGCCTGGGGTGACTGTGTGAAATTTGCACATTCTCCCCGTGTCTGCGTGGGTTTCCTCCGGGTGCTCCGATTTCCTTCCACAGTCCAGAGGATGTAAAGGTTAGGTGGATTGGCCATGCTAAATTGCCCCTAAATGTCCAAAAAGGGTTAGGTTGGGTTACAGGGATAGAGTGGAGGTTTGGGCATAGGTGCTCTTTCCGAGGGACGGTGAGGGCTCGATGGGCCGAATGGCCTCCCTCGGCACTGTAAATTCTATGATTATATGAACTGCTTATGTTGGATTGGATTTGTTAATTGTCACGTGTACCGAGGGACAGTGAAAAGTATTTTTCTGCGAGCAGCTCAACAGATCATTAAGTACATGAAAAGAAAAGGAAATAAAAGAAAATACATGATAGGGCAACACAAGGTACACAATGTAACTAAGTAAGCACCGGCTTTGGGTGAAGCATACAGGGGTGTAGTGTTAATGAGGGCGGACCATAAGAGGGTCATGTGACTTGCTTTCGAATTTTATTTGGGAAATTTTACTGTGTAAAAATGCTACATTATGTGCAAGTTGTTCTTGTAATTTAGGTCAAGACGTGCAGGCCAGTGCTTCAAGTATCCAAAAAATGATTTGGTTGTCAATCTCTCCCGAGCAGAAAGCTTAGCAAAAATAACTGTGCACCTGACAATTCTCCTTTAAGCCGTCCTCCCTCTGTTCTCTTCCCCACAGAATTATCAGAGAGCACTTCGCCTTTTTATCATATCTGACAATATATTGCAGCTATCCGGCATCTTTAATATTTTGACTTTGTTTTAATTATCCCCATCGACTTTATCAATGTTTAATCTGAAATGAGAGCTCACAAAATTATGTCAATACATAGAAATAACTCCTGATTCACATTGCAGCCTCATTAAAACTACACACAAATAGAACCACCAATCTTCACTCGACTGAACAACAGAAACAAAAATGTAATAGCTAGTCAATATTTAATTATGAATAACCTCCTCAAATGCTTTTCTGCAAATGTCAGTACAATTTACTTAAATTTAAATTTTGAAATCTGTTTAGCCCTGGTGATGATGATTAACATTTTATTCACGACAGCTGGCTTGGGGTTGAGATTCGGTTCTAATGTGCAGCGTTGAGATGATCAACAAAGTACATTTTCACTAAACTTGTGGAATATCTGACCTTGTTTCCTGTTGCTCCAATGGCTTGACTAGGAAGTCGAAAGTCTGTCTCCACTTTCTATCCTCTCATCTCCCGAGAGGTGTTTTCCAATTTTGCTCTGAGAGATGGCACAAAGGATTCCTTGCTTCTATGCAATGGCTGTCGGTGAAATGGATTTGGTTGATTTCACTGCAGTTTCACGTGAATGTGTGCCCACGGTTTTGGAACCTGGATGCTAATCTTGCTTATTAAGTTAACAGGCCGGTTTGGATGAATTTGAGACCACGTGGTTGCAAGTTCTGACACACAAGTCAACTTGTCCACATGCCTCACAGTGTGAAATGCGTGTCCAGGATTGGGCCTTTCACTTTCCTGCACCTTCCTCAACAAATCGATTTGACAGAATACTCTGAATCGTTGTCGGTAGTTTTTGGGGGGTTCCATTCTGGTGCACTAGAGAGCAGCATCGTTAGGCTGAGGTTATAGTGTGTTATCACGTTAGAATCAGCTTTAACTGGCTTCTGATTCTCATTGCACGTGACCAAGGAGCATTGATTGCCGATGACAAGTGGCGAGAATGGGGTGGCGAGAAAGAATTCCAATCACTAAAAAGGAATGAAGGAAATGTTTATTATAATAGAAGTTTCGGAAACTAGTGAAATCGTGGAGCTAAGTGTAGTTAAGTTTGTATATATAGCATATGATTTGATTCTGGAACTCAAATGAGTATAGTTATGATATGACAGAACATCACAAAATCTAGATACTTTTCATATAATTTATTGCTAAAAGAAAAGTGATTTTTCCACAGAAAAATCTGTGATTTATTTGTGGAGAAGACAATAATGCTCAGTAAATTGAGTGGTTAATGAATCCTAAAAGAATTGCTTAAGCCTTAAACCATGTTTATAGGGAGGCAGTGGTGTAGTGGTACTGTCACTGGACTAATAATCCAGACATCCAGAGTTTGGGACCTGGGTTGGAATCCCACCATAGTAGATGGTGAATTTTGAATTCAATAAAAATCTGGAATTAAAAGTCTAAAGGTGATCATGAAACCATTGCTGATTGTCTTAAAACCCCATCTGGTCCATTAATGCCCTTTAGGGAAGGAAATCTGTTGTTCTTACCTGGTCTGGTCGACTTCCAGGATTAATTATTTTGCTTCAAAATTATGAGTCTCAATGCAAACTCGCTTCTCTGCTCTTCGCCCATGCGATTGGACCATTGGCGATGGCTCTTCGATTGTCTGGGGAATGGAGGGGTATTGGGGGGGGGGGGGGATATGTGGAATCGAGATGTTCCTGATTGGCTCCGGAGAAGAGGAGGGGTAGCAACAATTGGTTATTAAGAGGTAAGGGGTTATTTTATTTTGGTTGAAAAATTCTTTGGGGGTGTGGCAGATGTAGTTGTACGTATGGGGGGGTTCCTGTTGTGTTATGTTGCTATAATGTTAAATGCACTCTTATTGAATTATGGCTAGTTTGTTATTGGATTTTAAAAATTGTCCTTGGTGTCCAAAAAGATTAGGTGGGAGGGCAGCACGGTGGCACAGTGGGTTAGCACTGCTGTCTCACGGCGTTGAAGTCCAGGTTCGATCCCAGCTCTGGGTCACTGTCCGTGTGGAGTTTGCTCATTCTCCCCGTGTTTGCGTGGGTTTCACCCCCACGGCCCAAAATATGTGCAGGGTAGGTAGATTGGCTACGCTAAATTGCCCCTTAATTGGAAAAAATGAATTGGGTACTCTAAATTTATATATTTTTAAAATTTCCTCAGTGATGGGCAATAAATGCTGGTCCAGCCAGCGATGCCCACACCCCATGAACAAATAAAAAAGAATGTTAAACCAGATCTGCTTTGCCATTTGCAAGTGGGAATGAGGAGAGAAGAAACCCCTCTCGCGTTTTCCCCCATCAGCCCCTTGTGGGGGACCACATAGATACACATTCGCTGCTGATGAAAATTCGGGGAGGATGCTGGGTAGATCATACTCTTTATTTAGAGCTATGCACCAGCCTGGAACCATGCAGCTGGTCCTGTTCTCAGCTTGTTAAACGGCTGAGGCTGAAGCTGTCCCCATTCTTCTCTGAAAGCTCAGATCCGAGCTGTGTGGCCAAGTGGCTGCACATCTGTGTCCAATGCGCTGAGTGTTGGCAATCTCAGCAAATGTGGAATGCATTTCACATCGGCCTCTTGTTATTCCCATTCAGCGTCCAACTCAGTAACCTCCCCCTGCTTATCCCCCCCCCCCCCCCCCCCCCCCCCCGTATCCTTTGATTTCTTTAGCCCCAAGAGTTATATCTAACTCCTTGAAAACATACAATATTTTGGCCTCAACTGCTTTATGTGGTAGCGAATTCCACAGGCCCATCACTCTAGGTGAAGAAATTTCCTCATCTCAATCCTAAATGGTTTCTCAGACTGAATTCTTAGACAATAACCAACCCCTGGTTCTGGACTTCCCCCACCTTCAGGAACATCCTTCATTTATCCACCCTGTCTAGTCCTGATATCCTCCCTCTTCTAAACTCCAGCAAATATAATCCTAACTGACTCAATCTCTCCTCGTACGTCAGTCCAGCCATCCCAAGAATTGGTCTCGTAAACTTTTGCTGTGCCCCCATCTAAAACAAGAACATCCTTCCCCAGATAAGGACCAAAACTGCACATACTATTCCAGGTATGGTCTCACCAAGGCCCTGTATAATTGCAGCAAGACATTCCTGCTCCTGACCTCTCGCTATGAAGGTCAACATACCATTGCCTTCTTTACTGCCTGCTGCACCTGCATGCTTACGTTCAGTGACGGTTGTATAAGGACACCCAGGTTTTGTTCCACGTTCCCCTCGCTCCATCTTTTGATAATCTGCCTTCCTATTTATCTGTTTAATCTCACATTTATCCACATTATACTGTGTCTGCCATGTATTTGCCCATTCACTCAACTTGCCCAAATTATACTGAAGCATCTTCTTACATCTCACCCTCCCACCTAGCTTTGGGTCGTCTGCAAATTTAGAGTTATTACATTTAGTTTATTTAAATCATTAATATCTATGGTGAATAGCTGGGGTTTTAGCACTGATCCCTGTGCTACGCCGTGAGTTACTGCCTGCTATTTGGAAAAAGACCTGTTTATTCCTACTTTGTTTCCTGTCCACCAACCAGTTTCTATCCATCTCGATCTACTCCAGTCCCATGCACTTTAATTTACACGCTGATCTTTTATGTGGGACATTGTCAAAAGCCCTCTGAAAGTCCAAATAAACCGCATCCACTGGTTTCCCCTCATCAACTCTACTAGCTACATCCTCGAAGAATTCCAGTAGATTTGTTAAGCGTGATATCCCTTTCATAAATCCATGCTTACTCTGTCTGATCCTGTCACTGTTTTCTAAGTGCTTTGCTATTAAATATTTTATAATGGACTCTAGAATTTTCCCCATGACCAATATTAGGCTGACTGGTCTATAATTCCCTGTTTTTTCTCTACCTCCCTTTTTAAATAGTGGGGTTACATTAGCTACGCTCTAATCTGTAGGTACTGTTCCGGAGTCTATAGAACCTTGGAAGATGAACACCAATGGCTACTCCCTTAAATAATAATAAGAATCTTTATTAGTGTCACAAGTAGGCTTACATTAACACTGCAATGAAGTTACTGTGAAAATCCCCCAGTCGCCACACTCCAGCGTCTATTCGGGTACACTGAGGGAGAATTCAGAATGTCCAATTCACCCAACAGCACACCGTTTGGGGCTTGTGGGAGGAAACCTACGCAGAAATGGTGAGAGCGAGCAGACTCTGTAAGGACAGTGACCTAAGCCAGGAATCAGTGGCACAGTGGTTAGCTGCCTCACCACTCCAGGGTCCTGGATGCAATTCCGGCCTCAGGTGACTGTCTGTGTGGAGTTTGCACTTTCCGTGTCTGTGTGGGTTTCCTCCAGGTGCTCCGGTTTCCTCCCACAGTCCAAAGATGACCATCAATTCCATCAATTTCCCCAACATCATTTCCCAATTAATACTGATTTCCTTCAGTTTCTCCCTCTCGCTTTACCCTGTGTCCCCTTAACATTTCTGGTAGATTATTTACGTCCTCCTTTGTGAAAACAGAACCAAAGTATGTATTTAGTTGATCACTCCACCGACCTAGAAATTGGCATTTGTTTACAAAAGAGACCACCGCAGGTCCCATCCAAAGGTTCTGTCCAATATGCTGAGATTCCACCAAATCCCTTCTCGTGCTTTTATCGAAAGAGAAAATGCTGGAAAATCTCAGCAAGTCTGGCAGCATCTGTAGGGAGAGAAAAGAGCTAACGTTTCGAGTCCAATCATTCATCTGTCAAAGCTAACAGACCGAGAAAGTGGGAAATATTTATACTGTGGAGTGAGAACGAAAGATGGTCATAGCCACAGAAACTTAGGGAAACTGGGTGTTAATGGCCACCCGGCTATTACAGATGCTGCCAGACCTGCTGAGATTTTCCAGCATTTTCTCTTCTGTTTCAGATTCCAGCATCCACAGTAATTTGCTTTTATCTCATGCTTTTATCATTGAATACTGAGTTCATGGTTTTAATGCACTCAGGAACCCTGTGTAATGTGTTGCTACTGCTGAGTCAAACCTTGGATAGAATAATTTCTAAAGTGTTTGTCTCTCTGCCTCTCTCTCTCTCTCGCCTGCCCCTCTTCTGTGTTTTTTTGCCTGTTGTCTGTCTCTCATCTTTTTCTCTCATCTTTTTTGCTGTCTCTTTCCCATTTGTCTTTTTCTCTGTCTCTTTTTGTGTGTGTGTGTGTGTGTCTCTCTCGCTCTCTCTCCCTCTCTCTTGTTTCTGTGTGTCTCTCTCTCTTTGTGTCTGTCTCTTTTCCCTCTCTATCTGTCTCTTTATCTCCATCTCTGTCTGTCTCTTGCTTGCACACGTTTCTGGAGCATGAGGAACTTGGAACAAAGCTGCTTTTATCAAATAACTGAAGATTGATTTGCCTTTATTGTATTTTGGTCATACGGGAACTGATTAGAATAATGAGGCTATCAGGCCAACCCCAGCAAGAGACATTACCCATGTGTTCTCCCTCTTTCAATGAAAGGCCTCTCTCCTGTGCTAATCTGTGGATTATGAACTGAAAACTTGAGGAAACCCACACTGAGGGTAGCAATAATAATCTTTATTAGTGTTACAAGTAGGCTTACATTAACACTGCAACGAAGTTACTATGAAAATCCCTTAGTCGCCACACTCAGGTGCCTGTTCGGGTACACTGAGGGAGAATTCAGAATGTTCAATTCACATCTGTTACTGCTTCCCCACATTGTTAGTGTACTTCCAGATACTTATCGATTTAAAAAATCTCAGAATTTTCTATCCAATACACACTTTGGGCGAAATTCTCCCAAAGGGCGAGAACTACCAGCCGCATCGTGCTCAAACGGGAGTGTGACGTGGCCAATAGATGCCGGGTGAAACGTCCCGCAGGCTTCCTGGCAGCTACTACGCCTTGCGGGATCTACCCAAGCCCCATGAGTTGCCGATATCAGGAACCTGCTCACAATGGGCGTGACCAAGCCACGCTCGCAAAAGTAGGCCGTAAACCTACTAAGGCCTACTCCCCTGGAATCTACCAACCCACCAGCAACGAAAGGCCTCCCCAGGGAGTCCCAAACTGGGCTCCATTCAGTGCTAGCCCACACAAATGTGGACAAGGCGGAACGGCTCGGGGGGGGGGGGGGGGGGGGGGGGGGGGATCTCCCGGGCCATCGGAGGCCTTTAGGTGCCCGTGTGGCACTGCCAAACTGGAAGGTGCACTGCCAGGGTGGTATTGCCAAGGGTTGGGGCCATGCCCATGAAAGGAGGGTGGTGGGGAATAAAGAGGGTGGGAAGGGTTGCAGGACAGGTAAGGGGCCTTTGGGAGTTTGGGGAGTGACGGTGGGGATCTTGGAATGGGAGGACCTGTAAGGAGGCATGCGGGTCTGAAGTGGGCCCCCAGGGACCCCATAGTGGGATGTTCTCACTTGGGGTGTGTGGGATACTGCCCATGTGTGGGTGGTGACATTGCCCATTGTTGGGGTGTGTGGGTGACCCACAAGCTCACTTCGAGATCTGGGCACTCTTTCAAAATGGAGGCCCGATCTCTTCAGCTCCCCAGCGATAGAAAAAAATTCAAGTGTGGACTAAGCTGGTTAGAAACTCTCCTGGGCCCAAAAAGGTGACTAAGGCAGGATTTAGCGACCACCATGCTGCATTTGGAGACAGCCTGCCAGTGGGATCTCCAGTGACAGCACCCCTTGTCGGTGGGAAAACTTTGCACCTACGTGTGACTGGAATTTCCTGCTGGCATCAACAGACAGTAAATTCCGCCATAAGAGTCATTCGAGCAGGTGGGAAACTCCCAGCAAAGCCTGCCACAAATGACATGTGGAAACTTTTCTGATAGGTCACACCCTAAATGTCATTTTGGGCTGGTTTTGCGGGGTGATTCCCACTGGATGTTTGGGTGAGATCTAGATGGGTATTCACCCACACTTATTCATTTACTGGAGCTTGGGGTGTTTGTCACCAGTAAATGCCACTCAGTATTGTTTTCCTCACTGAAGATCTGAAGATGCCGGAAGACTGGGCTCCTCAGAGACCTCAAACTGAGGTTTAGCCCCCCCCCCCAAAAAAACCACGGACATGCAACTCTCTGCAGACAAGGACAACACCCCCACGCTTTGAACTTGGAGGGGAAAACTACCCAGTCACAGTCATTTGTGAAAGGCACACCTTTTATCTTTCTTTATCCCAGTTTTTCCCACAAAATAAAGGGAGAGAAACAGGGTCCTGTATCAAAGCTTCAAGTGATTATCAGCTATGCTAAGCAATTGATGAGCCAGAACGCTCTGTGAATGTCCAATTTCACATACACGCTTTGCCTCCCAGGTGGCAGCCCAAACTGCTGGGAAAATGCGTATGGAACAGAAACATGAATGAGTTTATTTCCGCCTATTGTAACAAGGAATAGAATGGTGATAATCATACAGCATGGCATGAGGGTGACCTGGCCCCATCCCCATTCATCTTCGTGGGCATCGCCTCCTCCCTCCCTCTCCCCCCCCCCCCCCCCCCCCCCCCCAAGTGAGCATATGAGCAAACCCTGCTGTATGGGGTGGCTGAGGGCCCTCACCCTTCATAACCTCCCTTCACGCCCTATCCTTCCTACCTCCCCTTTCATGGCCCCCTCAGGCCCCTGCCGTTTGATAGTGTCAACCTGGTACCCAAGCCCTGCATCTTGCATCCTGGCAGTGCCAGCCCCTCCAGGTTGGTAGTGCCAGGGTATTGCCCTGTCCTGTCTCCAAACACCCAGTGACTCTAATGGCTTCCGACCCCTTGTGTGGTCATCACGTCTGCTCTCCGATTTTAGAGAGCAATACTAATTCGCACAGGTGTGAGGCCTGGTCGGTTCGGCTGGTGAATAGCGCGAGCCGGGTGACTGTGGCCTCAAAACGGGTTGCGCATATAGAAATGTGCCTCATGACTCATTTAAATAAGCTTAACTGGATCATGCCAAGCGAGGGAATGATCCAGGTCGCGTCAGACAATGCAGGTTGGGTGTTTTGCGTGCAACTCGGCGCCTGACTCAAAACCCGTTTTAGACCTCTCCCACTCTGTTCACAGCTTAATGGGATCAGCGCCAGGCGCAACACGGTGGAAGAACACGGCCTTTGTCTCTTTCTTCATTTGCTGTACTCACACCTGTAATCACAATCTGTTTTCCCAGGATCATGATCATCTGACAATAAAATGTAATTAAAACAGAATGTGCTGGAAATACTCAGAAGGTCTGGCAGCATCTGTGGAAAGAGAAACTGTTAATATTTCATGTAGAAGAGTCATATTCAACTCAAAACATTAACTAGCCCTTTCTCCACAGTTGCTGTCTGATCTGTTGAGTATTTACAGCACTTTCTGCAATTTGCAATGTTTTGCTTTTGTATTGGTAAATGTAAATGTTGACCAGTAACAGGTAGATATTATAGTAAATTATCAAATATAGTAAATAGGCAATCAAGTGGCAGGATGCTGCATTGGTATTGTTCCAATCTCCCTCTCACCTTGTAATGTGAGCTCAAGATTTCACATATTAATAATTCTCTCATTATTGCTGTGTGATTATCACCATTCTATTCCTTGTTACAGCAAACGGAAATCATAGAAGTATCATAGAATTTACAGTGCAGAAGGAGGCCATTCAGCCCATCGAGTCTGCACCGGCTCTTGGAAAGAGCACCCTACCCAAGTCCACACCTCCACCGTATCCCCATAACCCAGCAACCCCACCCAACACTAAGGGCAATTTTAGACACTAACGACAATTTAGCATGCCAATCCACCTAACCTGCACATCTTTGGACTGTGGGAGGAAACCGGAGCACCCGGAGGAAACCCACGCACACACGGGGAGAACGTGCAGACTCCACACAGCCAGTGACCCAAGCCGGGAATTGAACCTGGGACCCTGGAGCTGTGAAGCAATTGTGCTAACCACTATGCTACTGTGCTGGAAATAAACCCATTCATGTTTCTGTTCCATACGCATTTTTCCAGCAGTTTGGGCTGCCACCTGGGAGGCAAAGGGTGTATGTGAAATTGAACATTCGGAGTTTTCTGTCTCACCAACTGCTTGGCATAGCTGATAATCACTTGAAGCTTTGATACAGGACCCTGATTCTCTCCCTTTATTTTGAAGGCCAAACTGGGATAAGAAAGATAAAAGGTGTGCCTTTCACTACTAAATCTCACTGCCTTTTAAGCAGCCCGTCTCGGCAAGCAAAATCAGGAAATGCTGGAAACTCTCAACAGGTCAAGCAACATCCATGGAGAGAAACAGAGTTAACATTTCAGGTTGATGACCTTTCATCACAACTGGGAGAGGTTAGAAACTTAACAGGATGTCAACAAGCCTGGCACCTGGAAAGGTGCTGGGGAGAAAAACAGAAGGTTGACGGTAAATGAGAGTGATTA
This sequence comes from Scyliorhinus canicula, assembly GCF_902713615.1. Classification (NCBI taxonomy): domain Eukaryota; kingdom Metazoa; phylum Chordata; class Chondrichthyes; order Carcharhiniformes; family Scyliorhinidae; genus Scyliorhinus; species Scyliorhinus canicula. The sequence goes on from NC_052160.1 coordinate 26,443,497, forward strand.
AATGATAAAAGAGTTAATGGTGCAAAGGAAAAGTGGACAGCAATGGGTCTAGTAAATAAATGAAAGGTAGTCTGGAGTAGGTAGAAATGGTTGCAGCAAAATAGCTGAGGGAATAGAGGCATGGGCAATCAAGACAGAGGTGACTTAACTGCTTTCTGAAATAATGTAAGATTGTAATGCCCCAGGCATCCAATCGATTGCATTACCACCATGATTTGTTACCAGTAGCTGGAATTGTAATCGTGAAATAAATGTACATGGCAGTGGTGTTTCACAAAAATAACCACCCAACAAATTTGTGATCTCAACTTGCCCTTCAGTGATGCCAATCTAAGATCTTGAACATCTCCAAAGGGGGAAATTGCCTGCTCTTGCAAAGCAATCTTCAAATAACAGCATCAGACAGTGTGAACATTGGATATAGCATTTGGAAGCAAGAATAGGCCATTTGGCCCTTTGAGCCTGCTCCACCATTCAATACAATCATGGCTGATCTGCTTGTTGGTGTCAACTCCACTTTTTCTGACTAACCCCCTTAAAGTCTTGGCTCCCTTGCCTATCAAAAATCTGTCTATCTCCAGCAGCACGTTGGTGCAGTGGTTAGCACTGCTGCCTCACACCGCTGAGGACCCGGGTTCGATCCCAGCCCTGGGTCACTGCCCGTGTGGAGTTTGCACATTCTCCCCGTGTCAGCGTGGGTCTCACTCCACAACCCAAAAAGATGTGCAGGGTAGGTGAATTGCCTCTTAATTGGAAAAAACTAATTGGGTACTTTAGAATAAAAGAAAATCTGTCTAACTCACCCTTGAATAAACTCAATGATCCATTCTCCACTGCTTTCCGAGGAAGACATTTCTACAGACTGACAACCCTCTGAAAGAAAATATTTCTCCTCGTCGCCATCTTAAAAGGAAGCCCTCTTAATTTTAAACAATGTTCTCTAATTCTAGTCTCCTCCACAAGAAGAAATATCCTTCCCCTCAGAATCATTTATATTTCAATAAGATCACCTCTCATTCTTCTAAACTGCAATGGATAAAGATCCAATGTGTTCAATCTTTCTTCTTAAAATAAGCCCTTCATCCCAGCAATGAGTCGAGTAAACCTTCTCTGAACTGTTTCCAATGCAATTATATCTTTTTTCAAATAAGGAGACTAAAACTGTACATAGTATTCCAGATGTGGTCTCACCAAGGCCCTGTACAGCTGCAGTAACCCGTCCCAACTTTTATATCCCATTTCCCTTGCAATAAACACCAATATTCCATTTGCTTCCTAATCACTTGCAGCAGCTGCATACTGACTTTATATGATCCTGTATTCTAGGACACCGAGATCTTTCTGTACTACCGACTTCTGAATCTTGCTCCAACTTACTGTTTTTATTAGAACGACAGAGATCGAGGGATGACCTGATAGAGTCTACAAGATTCTATGGGGCATGGATAGAGTGGATGGGCAGGCACTCTTTCCCAGGGTGGAGGGGTCAGTCACCAGGGGGCATAGGTTTAAGGTCCGTTGGGCAAAGTTTAAAAGAGTTGTGCGAGGCAGATTTTTTGCATAGAGGATGGTGAGTGCCTGGAACACGTTGCCAGGGGACGTTGTGGAAGCAGATACATTAATGGCATTCAAAGGGCATCTCTACAAATACTTGGATAGGATGGGTTTAGGGGGATACGGCACTAGGAAGTACTGAGTGTTTTGGCCAAGGGTGGTATCATGACCGGTACAGGCTTGGAGGGCTGAAGGGCCTGTTCCTGTGCTGTATTGTTCTTTGTTCTATTTAAATTATATACAAACATATAATTTAGGAGCATTGGGTCAGCCACTTGGCCCCTCGAGCTTGGTTCACCATTCAATAAGCTCACGTCTGATCTGATTGTAATCTTAACCTCACATTCCTGTCGACCCCAATAACCTTTCAGTTTTTGGTCATGAGTGGATTTTCTGCAATATGTGATTGGTGATTGTGGTGTGAAATTGCTTGTGTAATTTTTTGTGTGTGTGTGAGTATGTGTTCCTTTTAGTTCTGTTGTCCAGAAACTAATTTTGTCCAAATTGTGTGTCTTATACCTGATGTTTCTTTTTTCACTCTTAACTTTTCCTGGTTTTAATCACCCCATGGCAAAGAATTTGTCTGGATTGACTTTCAATTTCCTTGAAATCTTGAAAAAAGTTAGCTTTGCAACCATATCATGGGCTGATTTAATCTCTTAGTTGTTAAGGGGGTGATATTCTACCTACTGGCACTCCAAGCTTGAATTTAGGATAACAGTTAGTATACAGTCAAATATCATAGAATCTGCAGAAATAGCCCATTCAGTCCATCTAATCTGTACTGACTCTTTAAATGAGCATTCCACTGAGTCCCTCTCCCCTGCCTTATCCTTGGAACCTTCTACATTCTTTCTTTTCAGATAGCAATCCAGTTCCCCTTTGAAAGATAGCCTGTGATGTTAAACATTAAAAATCTAAATTACGATGCAGTCTATAAATGAGATTATTAATTATGCCCCATCCCCAAGAGTAGGGATGAAGCTTGGGTGAGGAATATGTGTGAGTAAATATAATAATCTGATGATAAGTTGCTGCCTGTCATCAAAGAACTGCTCAACACTGCAGGCCTATGACATCAATTAAGTTTTATCAGCGGACTTCTCAGCTGTAGTTTTGTCTGATCTTTGCTGGAGACCTCAAGGAACATTTTTAAAAATCAGAATAAATTAACTGTGTTTCTGATAAACTCTGGGTCAAAAGAGGCAAACAGCATCAGTAGAAGGCTTCTTTTAGCTAAATTCATAGATTCTGAAGGTTTTTTATCTGTGCAGAGACTGGTTCACGCTGCCATTAATGAGAGACATTTATTGCAGTATGTGTGGCCAATGTAACAGCCAAGATGTCTGTTGTGCATTGAGAAAGACATTTTAAAAAAAAAATCACACTTTCACTTGAAAAGCTGATTTGTTTTTGTCAGCTCAATAATTTTAATTACAACCTCGTTTTAACATTTTGTTTTTTGAAGCTATATAATTCCCTTCAAGACGTGTTTCCCGGGTGCCTTCAAGCCTTGTATTCTGCCCAGGTTGCTTCACATTTTATATTGTTATTTTTCTCCAATTACATTTTTCAATATAATAAAAACAAAAATGCTTTTGTTTGGAATCTATAAATTCACCTTTTCTCTCCTTATTTTGATAGATGCCCTTTTGAAATGTAATATTGCAATCACCTTGCGAGATGTGCTGAGACGGCATGGAGATGTATGATCTTTTTTTAAAAAGTGTAGTTCTGATGATGATCCACAGATGATATTCCCGTATTCCAACAGCAGAGAACTCATAGTGTTCCAGCAGTTAGATCTCATTTGGTGCAAATGAAATGAAATGAAATGAAAATCGCTTATTGTCACGAGTAGGCTTCAATGAAGTTACTGTGAAAAGCCCCTAGTCGCCACATTCCGGCGCCTGTCCGGGGAGGCTGGTACGGGAATCGAACCGTGCTGCTGGCCTGCCTTGGTCTGCTTTAAAAGCCAGCGATTTAGCCTGGTGAGCTAAACCAGCCCCTGGTTAAAATAACTTCTTAGGGAGGTGGGCACACATACCACCTTCAGTCATCAACCCCATTCTTAACCAAATAGCTATTCCGCTTTGAATGCCTTGAATAGACTGATCATTAACTGGTGCAACTGCAATTCTCTTCCACAGATTAGAGAGGGAACATTTTCCGATCTCGTCTCTGGAATGTAACACTCCAAATTAAATAATGTCTTATTATCTTTTTTTAAATTTATAGTACCCAATTCTTTTTTTTCCAATGAATTGGCAATTTAGCGTGGCCAATCCACTTACTCTGCACATCTTTGGGTTGTGGGGGCGAAACCCATGCAGACACGGGGAGAATGTGCAAACTCCACACGGACAGTGACCCAGAGCCGGGATCGAACCTGGGACCTCGGCGCGTGAGGCAGCAGTGCTAACCATTGCACCATCATGCTGCCCTTAATCACTTACTATCAACATCCCCCTCATCTTTAGAAAGATTCAGATCAATATTATCTTTTCAGAGCAAGCAAACTCTGCTCTGAGCATCTTGTAGGAAAGGAATTCAAGAACTTGGGGTCCAAGCAGGCTTTGCCGCTAATGGTGAAACCACTAAAATTGGGGATGCTCAAGTGTCTGATAGAACATAGAACAGTACAGCACAGAACAGGCCCTTCGGCCCTCAATGTTGTGCCGAACAATGATCACCCTACTCAAACCCACGTATCCACCCTATACCCGTAACCCAACAACAACCCCCCCCCCCCCAACCTTTACTTTTTAGGACACTACGGGCAATTTAGCATGGCCAATCCACCTAACCCGCACATCTTTGGACTGTGGGAGGAAACCGGAGCACCCGGAGGAAACCCACGCACACACGGGGAGGACGTGCAGACTCCGCACAGACAGTGACCCAGCCGGGAATCGAACCTGGGACCCTGGAGCTTGGAGGAATGTAGAGATATCAAAGGATGGTAGGGTTGGAGGAAAATTTAGAAGTAGAGAGGGCTGTGACCACCAAGAGATTTGAAGAGAAGGATGAGAATTTTAAAACCAAGGTGTTGTTGGACCAGGAGCCAAAATAGGTCAGTGAGCACAGATGGAACTTGGTGCGAGTAAGGAGGCAGGCAACAGAGATTTGGATGAGTTCAGGTTTATGAAGGGTGAGGGCGGCATGTGGCGCAGTGGTTAGCACTGGGACTACGTCGCTGAGGACCCGGGTTCGAATCCCGACCCTGGGTCACTGTCTGTGTGGAGTTTGCACATTCTCCCCTTGTGGGTTTTATCGCCACAACCCAAAGATGTGCAGGTTAGGTGGATTGGCCACGCTAAATTGCCCCTTAATTGAAAAAAATAATTGGGCACTCTACATTTATTTAAAAAAAAGAAAATGCGTCGCATTTCCCTAGTAGGTCCATTATTTTCCCCATGCACTCGAGCAGGTTTGAAATAGATAGCAATAAATTGTCAGCATACTTTGACACCTTATGCACCATACCTCCCCTTCCACTCTCTTGAAGCCCGCAACGCAGTAGCCAAGGGCTCAATAGCCAATGCAAACAACAGAGTTGGCGGACATTCCTGCCTTGTTCCCCTATGCAGCCTAAAATACCCCGAATTCATCACGTTTGTCCTCAGTCACCGTGGGGCAACCGCACCCATGAAGCAAATGTCGGTCCAAATCCAAACCGCCTCAGGATCTCAAACAGGTACCTCCATTCCACCCGACCAAAAGCCTTCTCCACATCCATTGATATGTTACTTCTGGCGCTCTACCCCTATTGCCTTTTCAAAAAGAGACTTTCAAAAACTCACAACCCTCAGAGAACAAATTTCTCCATTCAACAGCCTTCTGGTGCTCCTCAACCAGTTTTGCGAACATCTTTGAAAAGTAGCCCACAACACTTGTTCTTTCCATACCCTCCAGCAGACCTTCAATTTGCAGATTCTGCTGCCGGGATCTATTCTTCTGGTCGTTCACCTTCGGCCTCAGTACCTTGCAGACCTCTCCCAGCATTGCCATCACTGCTTCCAACGACACGATCCAGTCACTACAGTCCGGCATTGCCTTTTCCACCTTTCGGATTGTTGCACCTTGTGACTCCAGGCACTTCTCCACCCTATCCAAGTCCCGGGAAGCGGGATTACTGATTGCTCAATCGCCCTGGACCAGTCCTTCTGTATCTCTTTTCACTGTTGTTGAAACTCCCCCTTGATACAGTCCATCAACTGCTCCACAGGTGACCTGGCAGACAACGACAACGCTTCCCCTTCCACCATCTTCTCCATTGGTGCTGGGCCAGGGCTTTTAATGGCGCGTGTGATCATCTGCCGACATTCCACTCTGGGGAGAAACTAACACCCTCCACTCACTTCGCAATTATTGCACAAAAATCACCCATTAACTGGGCAGAAAGGGTCAAACCAACTCCTCCAAGCAGGAGCTACCATGTGTGCAACTGATCAACTCAGGTCCGCCACCAGAAGTCCACATGGACCAAAGAACAACGGCTTCAGTCTTCCACTACATTAACTAGAGGATTCTGTTTTTTTTCCTGCTTGGTCATGCTCAAATTCCTGGCTAAAGGTGCTTGGCAACAGAATATCTTCTGTCACTTTGGCACATAGAATTTTGCGTGAGTGTGCAATATTTGTTGGGTTGTTTACCAAGGTTGAGGAAGAGACAAACCAGTGTATCGTGTGCAGGATCAGAACATAAAGGTACTGATTGATTGCAATTTCAATTCAATGGAGATGGAGAGGTGCGCAGCACTATAGTCGGCCTGCTCTCTAAAGTTTATGGGGTAGATGTGTTAAGGTTGAATAGAGAGTTTTATTTTACTTGGGTGTACCTCATCTCTGTCCTCGTCGCTCATTGGCACCAGTGACTCTGATAACTTGGCATTAGAGTATGAAGCTCGAGCATGCTGGTTGGCTTTGTGTTTGACTGGAGAGCACCACACCTGAGACACATCCTATACTCCTTAGGTTTCACTGGAAGGAAATTAACAGTTGCCACCCTAACTGCTCTTTTTCCTTACTATTCTTTCTCATCCTTGCTGAGGTCACTGAGTTAGTTGTATTGTGCTGACCGCTGCTCCATCGGAAGTTGGCTAATTTAATGCAGGCTGTGATTTGAATTCACATTCTTCCATATGGGTAGTTTGGTACCATACTGTGCTCTGTGTATCCTAACTGAGGAGAGGGTAATTTAGGAGACTTTGAGAAAATGACCTATAAACTAACTTTAAAAATAAAATGGGTTTGGGTGTAAAATTCTGCCATGGTTCACATATTGTCACAGCTGAGCTTGATCCTGTTCTATCTGGACTTCCACATTTAATGCACTTTAGAACAGGTGACACCTGTAAATCCCCACCTACTGTTTGTCCTCTTTAAACTTGGTGTAAGCTCAGCTATTTTGTTCCAACTGATCTTTGTTCTAAAAAATGATCCTTGGTGAATGGGTTGAATCTCTTGCTCCTCAGCCGAAGAGAAGAACTCTCCTCATGCCTAACTCTCTGAATGGTTAGCTTTTGTTTCTGCTAAGGAACAAACCAATTGAGAAGTCTCCAGCTCTCACCAATACTGTTTATTGGATAGCTACTGCCCTCCGAATATCCAAGTACAGGACCAAATAAAACCAGAAGCAAGTAAATTGACCAGAATATAAAAACGGCTTCCTTGTTATAATCTCTCTTTGTTGTGTGCCGAACCTGAGTTGACCGTGATTTTGTTTGCCGCTGCCACTATTGGGAGTGAATTGTGGAAAACGTTCAAGCATGATTAGCTCTGACCCTGTGCCAGTAATGAGTCAATGAGAGCTGCGCTAAGTAATGTCTAACATGTGGGACGAGGAGCAGTGTTGCCAAATACCAGCTTCTGTGAGTTATACAAGGGATTACTCGCTAATGCCAAGGTATGAAATCCAGCTCAAGTAGTGAAAGTGGGTAAATAGGATCCTTGAGTTTGTGATCAAAATTATTTTACATTTTACTTTAGGATTTTTGCAGCCATCTATTTCTGGTTTATGGTGGTTAGAATTCATTTTGGACAAAATCAATAGTCACTTAGACAAGTGTAGGATAATTAAGGAAAACCAACATATCCATAAGGGGAAATCATGTTTAACTAGCTTGCTGTAGTTTTTGAGGAGGCTACAGAGAAGATTGCTGGGGCAATGCTATTGAAGTGGTGTATATGGATTTTCAAAAGGCATTTGATACAGTGCCTCATAACAGATTGTGAACAAAACTCTAGCTCATGGAATAGAAGGGAAAATAGACGCTTGGATAACATAGTGGCTGAATGACAGGAAACAGTAGCTGTGAAATAGCTGTTTTTCAATTTGGAACAAAGTTTTTAGTGGAGTTCCTCAGGAGCCTGGGCTGGGACAGTTGCTCTTCCTGATATTGACCAAGACTGGTTTGCAGGGCATGATTTCAAAATTTGGGGATGATATGACGATTGGAAGCATTGTCGACGGTGATAAGGATATTCTTGATGTGGAGATGCCGGTGTTGGACTGGGGTGGGCACAGTAAGAAGTCTTACAACACCAGGTTAAAGTCCAACAGGTTGTTTTGAATCACTAGCTTTCGGAGCGCAGCTTCTACATCAGGTGAAGGAGCTGCGCTCCGAAAGCTAGTGATTTGAAATAAACCTGTTGGACTTTAACCTGAGGATGTTCTTTTTAAAAAAAATTTAGAGTACCCAATTAATTTTTTCCAATTAAGGGGCAATTTAGCGTGGCCAATCCACCTAGCCTGCACATATTTGGGTTGTGGGGGCGAAACCCACGCAAACACGGGGCGAATGTGAAAACTCCACACGGACAGTGACCCAGAGCCGGGATTGAACCTGGGACCTCAGCGCCGTGAGACTGCAGTGCTAACCCACTGAGCCACCGTGCTGCCCAACCTGAGGATATTCTTGAATGTCATGGGGACATGGACATAGATTGGGCAGACAAGTGGCAGATGAAGTTCAATGTAGAGAGGTGTGAGGTGATTAATTTGGCAGGAAGAATATGGAGAGATATAAAAGAAAGGGAGAAGTGCTAAAGAAGGTGCAGGAACAAAGGCATCCCTGTATATGTACATAAGTTAATGAACGTGCCAGGGCATGTTGGGAGAGAGGTTAATAACGCTTATATTATCCTAGGGCATTAAGTACAAGAATGAGGAGGTCCTGCTGAATTTGTACAAGACTCTAGTTAGGTCTCATCTTGTGTACTGCGTCCAGTTCTGGGCACTATACTTGAGGAAGTACGTGAACACATTGGAGAATGTACAATGCAGATTCACTGGAATGATTCTAGGGATAAATGACAGTAGCTAAGAGGATAGATTGGTGAGGTTGGGCCTGCTTTCCTTGGAGAAAATAAGGCTGGGAGGATACTTGATGGAGGTATTGAAGACCCTGAAGGGAATGGACAGTGTAAATAATGAGAAGCGTTCCCACTCAAGAGTAAGTCTGGTTAGACCCATTTGGTATATTGTGAGCAGTTTTGGGCCCCGTATCTAAAGAAGGATATGCTGGCCTTGGAGAGGTTTCAGAGGAGGTTCACAAGAATGATCCCCGAAATAAAGGACTTGTCATATGAGGAGCGGTTGAGGAATCTGGGTTTATACGCGATGGAGTTTAGAAGGATAAATTGAAATTTACAGAATACTGCGAGACCTAGATAGAGTGAACGTGGAGAGGATGTTTCTACTAGTAGGAGGAACTAGAATTCGAGGGCAGGGGCAGCACACTGTTGCAGTGGTTAGCACTGCTACCTCATGGCGCCGAGGACCCGGGTTCGATCCTGGACCGGGTCACTGTCCATGTGGAGTTTGTACTGTGTCTGCGTGGGTCTCACGCCCATAGCCAAACCATGTGCAGGGTAGGTGGATTGGCCACGCTAAATTGCCCTTTAATTGAAAAAAAAATTGGGTACTCTAAATTTGTTTTAAAAATAGAACCCAAGGCCAAGCCTCAGACTGAAGGGGCTGATCGCTTTAAAACTGAGATGAGGAGGAATTTCTTCAGCTAGAGGGTGGTGAATCTGTGGAACTCATTGCCACAGAAGGCTGGGAAGGCTAAATCACTGAGTGGCTTTAAAACAGATAGATAGGTTCTTGATTAACAAGGGGATCCGCGGTTATAGGCAGGAGAATGGGGATGAGAAATGTATCAGTCATGATTGAATGACAGAGCAGACTCAATGGGCTGAACCCCCTAATTCTGCTCCTATGTCTTATGGTCTTATTATGGTCAATATCAAGAACTAGAGGGAACAGATTCAAAAAAATTGGCAAAAGGAGTAAAAGTGATCTGAGGAATTTCTTTTCACCAGCGGATGGTTGGAGTCTGGAAGGAATGTACTTAGGGTGGTGGGGGCAGGTTCGATCCAGGTTTTGAAAAGGGAATTAGATTGTTATCTGAAAGGAGAGAATGTGCAAGGTTACGGGGATAAGGTAGGTGGTGGGACAAGATCGAGTCGGAGCAGACTCAATGGGCCGATTGGCACTGTAAAGACTCTGTGAATTAATTATTATTTGAACTTCTTTTAAGTTGTCACACTATCTACTTCAGCAATGCTTGTAGAGATCAATGATGTATTGATTGTTAGGAAGTGAAGCAGAACTGTAAATATTGTCCCTTCCATTTCATCTCTGTGATCAACCATTTAAAGAGTACAATATTAGTAAAATAAAATGAACGAGTAAACAAAAAGTGAGATTTGCCTATCTCATCCCCTTCCTGCTTATCCATTTATTTCTCCCAAATCTGGATGCTGCTTTGCAGAACAATTGGTTTTGATGACCGCCTTCAAGCTTTTATGTCCATCTCCTTGCCTTAGCAGTCAGTCTGCAACACGTCAATCTCTGCTGCCAGGGTGAGGGGCGGTAGGGGCAAGCCAAGAATTGAGTCAACTCCATTGTACATTTAAAGCTTTTCAACTGAACATGAACCTCCAGATGACTTGGTAGTTTTCCATTTTGACTTTGTTTGAACAGATTCAAAATGTGACTCGGAACACTTCCATTTTCCTGGTGTGTTTTTCATTCCTTCAGCATTTATTATTCTCCCGATTCTCCTTTCTCGTTGTGCCCCAGAGAACTGGAACAGTAATGCAGAGTTTTCTCCCCGCACCAAACTTCCGCACTCCTCTGTCGACAGGGTTTCTTGATCTGCAAATCACATATTTTCCTTCAGATCTTGGGTCACTGTCTGTGCGGAGTCTACACATTCTCCCCGTGTGTGCATGAGTTTCTTCCGGGTGCTCCGGTTTCCTCCCACAGTCCAGAGATGTGCAGGTTAGGTGGATTGGCCATGCTAAATTACCCTGAAGTGTCCAAAAAAAGGTGGGGTGGGGTTACGGGGATGGGGTGGAGGTGTGGGCTTAGGTAGGGTGCTCTTTCCAACAGCCGGTGCAGACTCGATGGGCCAAATGGCCTCCTTCTGCACTGTAAATTCTATGAAATTACATCAAATTTGGGAAGTGAAGCATATTTTCAGATCAGCTAGGAGGTGAAACTTGGAAACATAGTGTGTATAATGTTCTTATTGTCCTTGGAGAAGAGAGATGTATTAGAAATGGGAATGGGACAGTTCAGCGCCGACGTTTCAGCGCCGCCGTTTCAGCGCCGCCATTTCAGCGCCAGGACGTTTCAGCGCCAAATATTTCAGCGCCAGGACGTTTCAGCGCTCATTCATTCAGAAATCATTCTTGAGTATGGTCACAGGTATGACACAGGTATACCAGCTTTTACACTTAGTTATTTGGTCGTTTCATCGTTCTAACTGTCTTTAGATTTTGTTGGAGTTTTATTATGATTACTGTTTAGATAAAGTTAGAGTTTTGTTTACAAGTTTTTATACTTACTTAGTTATTTGGTAAATTTCTTTTAACAAGTTTTTATACTTACTTAGTTATTTGGTAACTTTCTTTTGGTAAATTTGGTAAGTTCCATATCTTTAAACCCATGGCTGAATCAGTGAAAAGCAAGCAAGGCAGAGAGAAGTTCTGTCATGAAGGTTTTATATATCGTTTTGACAAAGAAAGCAAGAAACAAAAGCAAGTTAAGTTTTGGCGATGCCATGAGGATGGTAGGTGCAAGGCCCGCATTCACACGTTAGAAAGAGAGGTGATCGAAAAGATCAACGAACATACTCATCCCCCATCTGCAGTTGCTATCGAAGTGGAAAAGGTCATAACTGATGCGAGAGACCGGGCTGAAAAGACTTGTGAGCCTCCAAGTACGATTATCAACAAGTGCATTGAAAAAATGTCCGTGGCAGGTATGGCACAGTTATCAAACAGGCAGGCAATGCGAAAAATTATTCGTAGAAAACGAGACGAAGTTAATCAGGTCCCCGATAATCCAAGATCGATTCAAGAGCTTCAGTTACCTCATCAATACATGATCTATAAACCCACCCCAGAAACCAAGGAAAATTTCTGTTTAAAGGATAGTGGTACGAACAACGAACGGATTATTATATTTGGGAGAGAGAGTTGGTTAGAACACATGGCAACTTCCACGACTTGGTATGCTGACGGAACATTTGCGGTAGCACCACACCTATTTTATCAAGTTTATATCATCATGGTTAGGAAAAATAACGGAGTTCACCCTGTATTGTACGCGCTTTTACAAAACAAACAGTATGCGACCTATATGATGTTATTTGCGATGGTAAAAGAGATGATTACAAATGCAGGACCTGCCATTATCAATTGTGATTTTGAACGCGCTGCTTTTACTGCCATGAAAGACTCCTTCCCCAACATAGAAGTAAGAGGCTGCCTTTTTCATCTGTCTCAAAATATACTGAGGCAGATAACTGGTTTTGGTCTCATGCGTTTATATAAGAGCAATCCCGATTTTGCATTACATTCGAAAATGATAACTGCCCTATGTTTTGTGCCAGTTGCCGACCTTGACAGTCATGTGGATTCTTTAGCAGGTAATTTACCGGAGGAGTTAATTCCGGTTTTAAACTATTTCGAAGACAATTATATCGGCCGTCCTAATCGCCGAGGAGCAGGCAGACGAAGTCCTTTATTTCCTACCGAGATGTGGAATATGTATCAAAGAACATTAGATGGGGATGACAGAACAAATAACTATGCTGAGGCGGCCAACAGGAGATTGAAAAGTGAACTGTTAATGTCACACCCAACTATCTGGAAGTTCATTGATGTCCTTAAGCATGTTCAAAAGGGAAGAGACGAGCACTTCGAGAAACTTTTAGCTGGCAATGAACCTCAATTAAAATTACTTAAATATAGAAAAGCTGATGAGAGGATATTGAGAATTGTTTAATGATTGATTTTATGAACTTACAGATTTGTAAATTGTTTTAATGTACTGTTTTTGGATCTTTATAAGTGGATCTTTTACAATAAAAACATTTAGTTAACACTTGAGTTTTATTTCATTTTATGAACTTACAGATTTGTAAATTGCTTTGTGCCAAAAAAATTCTGTCATAACTGTATGACAACATTGGAGAATTTTTTTTTTCTGCCGCTGAAAGGTCCTGGCGCTGAAACGGCGGCGCTGAAACGGCGGCGCTGAAACGGCGGCGCTGAAACAGCTGCGCTGAAACGGCGGCGCTGAAACGGCGGCGCTGAAACGTACCGCACCCATTAGAAACAGAGGAGGATGCAGTGCGATGGAGAGAGAGACCAGTGGGATTAGATTTAGATTGTCTGAGCCAAGGGCTGGCATAGATACGACGGGATTTTTGCAAACCTTGCATTTTTTTATACTGTCTTTGTGTGACCTCTGTGTTTGAATCACCTCAAGCGATTAAAATCTGACTTGGTGCTGGCCTGTAAATGAGTCCTTGTATTCTGCGTACAGAGCAGTACATTCTACAAAGTTCAGTCATTTTGCTGGAGAACATTTGTTGGGATTAATTATGAAGTAATCTTTGTATGATAGTGCAAGGACCCAATATTAAATGAGTCACTTTGTGAACCAATTTTATGGAAAGTTAGATTGGGAGGTCAAGCTAGTTACTGGATTGAGGCCAGATATTCTTGATTTCTGGCAACCTCTACAGGTACTTGGTGGAATAGTACCAATCTATTTGGGGGTATTGGCTCATGCTTTTCCCTACAAAGCCCAGAGTGGGGAGGAATTTTTGGGTAATCTGGAGGATATGACAGGGTAATGTTTTTATGCACTCAGAAATTGTGGTCTATCGGAGCTTGTGTTGTAGGGAAGTGTGTGTACTTTGTCAATTTCACTTGTGCCTAAAATCTACCAATTGATGTCCAATTTTTCCAACTCCCTTGCCTGCCCTATGCTGCTTTCCACTCGCTCTTTGTCACCCAGTTCTGATTTGTTTTCGAATTTACCAGATGTTTCAACAGTTGAGTAGTTTTAGAAAGAATTAAATATTTACATTCTGTACCGCCTTCTCAGGGAACCCCAAAGCTCTTCAGAGCCAATGAAGTGCTCTTTGAAGTGTAGTCACAATTGTAGTCACAAGTGCAGCAGCTAGTTTGTGCCTGGGAAGCTCAAACAAGCAACAATGTAATTTTTTAGTGATGTTGATTGCAATATATGTATGGCCAGTGCACTGGGGAGAGCTCCCTTGCCCTGTCTGAAAATAGCATTATAGGGTCTCTTCCAGTCACCTGAGATATCTCATTAACGTCTCATTTGAAATCAACATCTCTGACTGTAGCGCTCCCTAAGCACTTCAGTGGAGTGTCAGTCTGAATTTTGTGCACAAGTCTCTGGAGTGGGACTTGAACCCATGGCCTACTAACTGAGAGGCAAGAGTGCTACCAACTGAGTAAGTGCAAAACAAATTCTGAGAAATGTTGCAACGCTATGACGGCCTTGGCAGGTACAGCTGACTCTTTTATTCAGGAGCTGAACTGGGTCTCAGCACAGCGTTGAAGCTGAGATTTACAAGGAATTGTTTTATTTTGGTTTTGCGCATCTTGGAGAGGTCTGTCTATCCGACTGTCACTACTGCAGCCAGTAATTGAAAAGATAACAGATGGTTCCATGTTACCACTTCTGTCTTTCACCCAAAAGAAGGACTGTTGATTGAAGTGTAACAGCCATTGTGAGTCAGCGGCGTGAGTGTACCTGTCAGAAGCAAACAGCATCCCACATCCTGCTCTTGGTTATAGATGTCCAGCTCATCAATAGCAAAACCTACAGAATTAAACAGGAGACCTGTAAAGCCCTGCCAGTGAATGAAAGTTTGATGTGAAGTTGGAATCCACATCTCTTGACGTGAGCAGCATTGAGTGGTCACCTGGTGGAAGGTGCCAATTTTAAGATGAGTTATTATAGAGCGAAGTTCCACTTTGGGGAGTCTCTAAACAGTTCACACTAAGAGATTTTGTCTTTGTAATACAAAGAACAAAGAAAATTACAGCACAGGAACAGGCCCTTCGGCCCTTCCAGCCTGCGCCGATCCAGATCCTTTATCTAAACCTGTTGCCTATTTTCCAAGGATCTACTTCCCTCTGTTCCCCGCCTGTTCATATATCTGTCCAGATGCATCTTAAATGATGCTATCGTGCCCACCTCTACCACCTCCGCTGGCAAAGCGTTCCAGGCACCCACCACCCTCTGCATAAAAAACTTTCCACGCACATCTCCCTTAAACTTTCCCCCTCTCACCTTGAAATCGTGAACCTTTGTAATTGACACCCCCACTCTTGGAAAAAGCTTGTTGCTATCAACCCTGTCCATACCTCTCATAATTTTGTAGACCTCAATCAGGTCCCCCCTCAACCTCCGTCTTTCCAACAAAAACAATCCTAATCTACTCAACCTTTCTTCATAGCTAGCACCCTCCATACCAGGCAACATCCTGGTCAACCTCCTCTGCACTCTCTCTAAAGCATCCACATCCTTCTGGTAATGTGGCGACCAGAACTGCATGCAGTATTCCAAATGTGGCCTAACCAAAGTCATATACAACTGTAACATGACCTTCCGACTCTTGTACTCAATACCCTGTCCCATGAAGGCAAGCATGCTGTATGCCTTCTTGACCACTCTATCGACCTGCGTTGCCACCTTCAGGTTACAATGGACCTGAACTCCCAGATCTCTCTGTACATCAATTTTCCCCAGGACTCTTCCATTGACGGTATAGTCCGCTCTTGAATTTAGATCTTCCAAAGTGCATCACCTCACATTTGCCTGGATTGAACTTCATCTGCCATTTCTCTGCCCAACTCTCCAATCTATCTATATTTTGCTGTATTCTCTGATAGTCCTCCCCGCTATCTGCAACTCCACCAATCTTCGTATCACCTGCAAACTTGCTAATCAGACCACCTATACCTTCGTCCAGATCATTTATGTATATCACAAACAACAGTGGTCCGAGCACGGATCCCTGTGGAACACCACTAGTCACCTTTCTCCATTTTGAGACACTCCCTTCTACCACTACTCTCTGTCTCCTGTTGCCTAGCCAGTTCTTTATCCATCTAGCTAGTGCACCCTGAACCCCATACGACTTCCCTTTTTCCATCAACCTGCCATGGAAAACTTTATCAAACGCCTTACTGAAGTCCATGCATATGACATCTACAGCCCTTCCCTCATCAATTAACTTTGTCACTTCCTCAAAGAATTCTATTAGGTTTGTAAGACATGACCTTCCCTGCACAAAACCATGCTGCCTATCACTGATAAGTCTATTTTCTTCGAAATGTGAATAGATCCTATCCCTCAGTATCTTCTCCAACAGTTTGCCTACCACAGGTCTATAATTCAACCAAGCCTCAGTAATACCAATAACATCATATTCCCAGGTACTAATCCAAGCCCTAAATTCATCTGCCTTACCTGCTACGCTTCTCGCATTAAAACAAACGCATCTCAGACCATCTGTCCATTTGCGTTCATCATCTCTTCCCTGTCTACTCTTCCCCTTAGTCACATTGAGTTTATTATCTAGTACCTTACTGGCTTTAGTTGCTGCCTCTTTACTGACCTCTAACTTCCTAATCTGGTTCCCATCCCCCTGCCACATTAGTTTAAAACTTCCCCAACAGTGTTAGCAAAAGCACCCCCTAGGACATTGGTTCCAGTCCTGCCCAGGTGTAGACCATCCGATTTCTAATGGTGCCACCGCCCCCAGAACCAGTTCCAATGTCCCAAAAATCTGAACCCCTCCCTCCTGCACCATCTCTCAAACCATGTATTCATTCTGACTATTCTTGAATTTCAACTCTGACTGTCTTGTGGCACTGGTAGCAATCCTGAGATTACTACCGTTGAGGTCCTACTTTTTAACTTAACTCCTAAGTCCCTAAAGTCTGATTGTAGGACCTCATATCATTTTTTACCTATATCGTTGGTGCCTATATGCACCACGATAACTGGCTGTTCACCCTCCCCCTTCAGTATGTCCTGCAGCCGATCTGAGACATCCCTGACCTGTGCACCCGGAAGGCAACATACCATTCGGGAGTATCGTTTTCGACCACAGAACGCCTGTCTATTCCCCTTACGATTAAATCCCCTATTACTATAGCCCTGCCAGTCTTTTTTCTGCCCTTCTGTGCAGCAGAGCCAGCCACGGTGCCATGAGCCTGGCTACTACTGCCTTCCCCTGGTGAGTCATCTCCCCCAACAGTATCCAAAATGGTATACCTGTTTTGGAGGGAGATGACCGCAGAGGACACCTGCACTGCCTTCCTGCTCTTTCTCTGCCTTTTGGTCACCCATTCCCTGTCTCCCTCACCAATCCTAATCTGCGGTGTGACCAACTCACTGAACGTGCTATCCACGACCTCCTCAGCATCGCGGATGCTCCAAAGTGGGTCCATCCGCAGCTCCAGAGCTGTCATGCGGTCTAACAGGAGCTGCAGCTGGACACACTTCCCACACATGAAGGAGTCAGGGGGATCGGCCGCGTCCCTGAACTCCCACATTGAGCACGAGGAGCATAACACGGGCCTGGGATCTCCTGCCATTGTTACACTTTACCTTAACTGACTACAAATATAATATCAAATAATGAATAAGTGAAAGGAATAAAGATTTTACTTACCAATCACAATATTAGGTTTGTAAGACATGACCTTCCCTGCACAAAACCATGCTGCCTATCACTGATAGGTCTATTTTCTTCCAAATGTGAATAGATACTTACCAATCACAATACTTACCAACACACGAAGAGTTGACTTTTTCCCAGCTACTGCTAATTGGAGCACTTTCCTTACCAGCCAATCAGGTCACTGCTTTGCTGTGATGTTGCATCATACTTAAAAAGCAGTCACTGAGTTAGCCACTATCTCCAATCCTCACTGGGAACTGAGACTCAATCAGGCTGTTCATATCCCTAGTGTCATGTGTGACTCCTGAAATGACTTCTGACCAACTATCCACACCATCACTAAGACCATCTATTTCCACCCCCCCAACTTCACCCATTTTCCTCCCTAGATCCGCTCATTTGTTACTGAAACCCTCATTCCTGCCTTTCTTACCTCTAAACTTGACTATTCCAATGCCCTCCCACTGGCCTCCCACGTACCACCCTCCATACACTCCTGACCTGTGCCTTGTAGATGGTGGATGAACTTTGGGAAGTCAAAGGTGAGTTATTCATCACACAATTCCCAGCCTCTACCTGCTCCTGTAGCCACAGTGGATTGGCCATGCTAAATTGCCCCTTAGTGTCCAAAGATCTGAAGGTTAGGTTAAGGGGTTATTGGGATAGGGCGGGGAAGTGGGCTTGGGTGAGGTGTTCTTTCAGAGGGTCACTGCGGACTCAATGGACCGAATGGCCTCCTTCAGCACTGTCGGGATTCTATGATCACATGAAGTGAAGTGAGGTAGCTGAAGATTGGCATTTGTGATGATGGGGCCTTCAGGAGGAGACGGAAATGGATTATCTATTTTCACATCTAGCAGAGTGTGTGGATGATTTGTTTAATTTTATGGTCCCTTTAAATTTTTTTGCACGTGGTATCTTAAAGTTGTTAACTTGAGAGGAGCCTTAATGGGAACTTTACAGTTACTGTCAGCCACACCGGAAGCATTGGCAAGGTTGCCAATGTTTCAGCCAGTCTTTTAAAGTGTCATGTTGGATTCTCCCATAATTGAGGAACGGGGAACGTGGACCTCCTATTATTTGTTTTATTGTCCACTGTTTACATGACTGGACCTTGAATTTAAAATTCTCATCCTTGTTCTCAAATCTCTTCATGACCTCACTCCTCCCTATCCCTGTAACCTCCTCCAGCTCACAACCCTCTGAAATCCCTGTATTCTTATGCAGCCCTGATTTCAATGACAAACTCAGTCCTGTTGACCTGCAAAGTCCTTCTTACTAACCTCTGGGAACTTGGGCCAAAATTGGGAGAGCTATCTCACAAACTAGTTAAGCAACAGCCTGACGTAGCCATACGAACGGAATCACACCTTCCATATGATGTCCCAGACACCACCATCACCATCCCTGGGTATGTCCGACCGGCAGGACAGATCTAGTAGCGATGGTAGCACAGTGGTATACATGCCAGGAAGGCGCTGCTCTGGGATTCCTCAGCATCGACTCCAAACTTCATAAAGTCTGATGACATCAGATCAAACATAGGAAAGGAAAACTCCTGCTGAGTACTGGGGCTGGCAAGGACACAGAATGTACTCTGGGTGAGGAACTTCAATGTCCATCACCAGAGTGGCTTGTTAGTGTTACTATTGACTGATCTGGGTGAGTCCGAAATGACATAACTGCTGTACTGGGTCTGCAGCAGGTGGTGAAGTAAAATCCTCAGCAACCTGCCTCTGCAGATGCATCTGTCCATAACAGTATCGGTAGGAGTGACCACCACACAGCCCTTGTGGAGACAAATTCCTGTCTTCCCAAAGAGGATTTATTTTCTAATTTTTCCCCATCAGGCATAGACCTTGCTGGGACTCCCAGTTTCCTTGGGTGCAGCTCAGTTTGGATCTTGGGCAGGACCCCATCCTGGTTGATGGTCACCCCTCCAAGCAGCTTTTTGAGCTCCTTGTCGTTGCAGATGGTGAGCTTCAGGTGGTGGGAACTGGAGAGGTTGTTTGTTGTCCTGGCTGCTTTGCCGACAGCTCGAGCATCGCAATAGTCAGGTACTGCAAGACAACCAGGTAGACAGGGGCCCTGGCTCCCACCCACTTGCATAGTGACCCTTGCGCAGCAGCCGGTGGATGTGGCCGATGGGGAACTGGAGACCAGCTCTTGAGGAGCAGGTCTTGGCCTTAGTGTGACCTTTACCTCTAGTTTTACCACGACTGGACATCTTTTAGAGTTCAGCTCTCATTACCGAATGCACCTGGTAGACCCAGGTGGTCTCCTATCCAAGTACTATCTCGGCCTCAGTTTGCTTAGCTTCCGAGATGTGTGGCACTAATACCACACTAAATGGAATAGATTTTGAATGCATCTAGCAACTTGACTGGGTAACCATGAGTACTTAATTGACAATAAGTTGATTTGGGAGATCCGTGGATCACAAATAGACTTTTATAAAATGCAAGTTTGTTTTTTCTTTTGTGATGTCAGCAAGGAAAGCTACAGGTTAAGAGGGAGCAACAATTGCCGAACTTCAGTCCAGGAAATGATCATGATCGACCTCAATTGACATCTCTGGAGATGGTGGCACAATGGTAATGTTCTGGTCTCATAATCCAGTAGTCCAGCATAATACCCTGGGGACATGGGTGAAAATCCCTTCACGACAGCTGGTGGAATCTAAACTAAATTAATGAATCGGGAATTGAAAACTTGACTCCGTTATGGTGACCTTGAAACTCTCATTGATTGTTGCAAAAACCCATCTGGTTCATTAATGTTCTTGAGGGAAGTGAAGAAATCTGCTGTCCTTGCCTTTTTTGGCCTGTGTGTGATTCTACGCCTACAGCAATGTGGTTGATTCTTAACTGCCCTCTGAAGGGTTCAGTGCAAAGGTAGGCTTTGCCAGGGACACCCACATCCCATAAAATAAAAGAAACAAATATCAGCCATCAACTGGATTAGGCTTGTCATGCAATGCACCCCATGGTCAAATGTCTCTTGATATAAACTCATGTACTATGAATGGGCATTTGGCAGCCCAACACATTTCACCACCATCAAGAAATGGGATGAAATCAGAAGGGAAAGTAACTCCTAATGTGAGTCTAACCTTCTTGTTCGAAAAGAAAACTTGAGGCTGTATACATAATTACTTGGTGAATTACCTAATTAATCAATTTAAAACGCTGCAGAATTTTATCTTTTCTTGATCGCTGGGCCTGCATTCTTTTACATCAGCCAAGCTGTGATTATAACCTTCTTTGACATCAATCAGCGTTGGCTGTAACTGTCAACAGTGTAATTAAACAGCTAATGAATTGGAAACTCTCCAACACAACAATTTTTTTAAAATGTATATATTAAAAGTCACTGAGCAGGGAATCAAGCTGGTAGGTAACCAGGAAGTTGTGCTGAATGAAGTTCAGGGATATTTGACACTGTCCAACCAGTTGGTTTTTAGAACGGGCCTGCATCCCTTTGCATTGCCACCAACCAATATTTTATGTCTGAATTCAAAAATTGGGCACAGTATTGGCTTTATGTATGTTAAATCCTCTTAAGCTAGCTTGGCAAGTTTGCATTAGCAATTATTTGATGACAACAAAAGGACAGAGCAATAAATTTAAATTAATGCGTGTTGAGGTACATGCAGGGTAGCCTGTGATCTGACATTTTTGCCATGGTGTTCATTTACACGGGACTAATTATTCGTCTCTCATCAATTTACTAATTTGTTCTTCTGTCCTGAAGGTTATTTTGTTAGCTTTGGGACAAGGTAGGCCAACATTTCCAGAGAAAAAGTTTGAAAACCACTGCAGCTTCAACCAAAGGTCCATAATTCTGTATATGTTTTAATGGTGCTTGCCTATTGGAAAAGTCATGAGGCTTGATTCATTAGGGAACATTTTTAGGGATGAAACTGATCCCTAAAGTTTGTGGACGTTGCTGGAGAAGCCAGCATTTATTGCCCATCCTTAATTGCCCTTGAAGGTGTTGATGAACGATTTTTTTTTGAACCACTGCCATCTATTTACTCAGTGCTGTTAGGGAGGGAGTTCCAAGATTTGACCCAGAAATGTTGAAGGAACGGTGAGTGCAATGCATCTTGCAGATGGTATGCAGTGCATCCAGATAGCATTGGAAATCATGTCGCACCAGCTATTACTCCTGTGCCATTGCTGACCGCTACCCCACATATATTGGCTCTTTCCTCCTGTTCAAGAGCATTGAGCATTTTGTCGGGAACAGGTGGACTTTACCACAAGTGGTGAAGCACAAGTCCAACCCTGGTATGAGTGAAAGTTGGCATAGAACATGATGATGCATTGACTGATTCAAACTCTGATACTTTGCGCCATCTTCAGCTGTTGTATCTGCCTGGCCTGAACACTGAATTTTCTTTAGCTTTCTTAGTTCTACATTTATTGTGCCAGAGATCATCCAAAAACTGTACCATTTTAATTCCCTCATCTATCTTCTAAAGACCATGTTCTGCGCTCAAATGGAAACATCGTCTATAGATCTCCTGTGATTGTTGGAGCTACAACGGAAACAGTTATATAGTCTGCACTCATGTATGGAATAAGTGTTTTAGAAGTGCTAGAGTGAATCACTGCTATAAATGTATTGGAAGAATCATTGAATCCAGCAGTAATTTCATGCATTACTTGTACAATGTAGATTTTTGCACTATTGAATCAGAAATATTTTGTAGAAATGAAACAATTAGCTGTAATCATGTGCCATAAATGCAGTGGAAAGACCAGTCACATCACTAATGACCTCTGATTACTGGCATTTTGGGACCTAATTTTTAATCTGAGGGCAGGAGAAATTTCTTTACACGGGTTGGAGCTTAAAATGCTTTGCCACAGCATTGTAAGGCGGCAACATTGCACTTTTAAAGAAAATAGATATTTTGGGAGGCTTGATGCAGGAATGTTCAAAGAACCAAAAGAAAATAATGTAACTTCTTTCAACTTCCACCTCATGAGGCAATTTCTGCCACCGAATATTTTTTTAATAATTGATCTGCAGTTGCTTTCATTGCTATTAAGTATCTATATTCTACTCTTCAAATAGCCAATGTTCTTATGATTTTTCTTTTAATTTTGAATCTATTCCAGCAAAAGGAAGTGATGTGATTACTGTGCTATGCATAAAGCTCTTACTCCTACAGATGTAGAGAAAAATATACTGCGCAAAAAGTGATCTCTAGGCAATCGACTGGCCTGTGTTGCAGATTAAACTGGATAGCTTGGGCTGAGATGCCAGCGTTGGACTGGGGTGGGCACAGTAAGAATTCTTGCAATACCAAGTTAAAGTCCATTTGGAATCACGAACTTTTGGAGCATAGCTCCTTCATCAGGTGAGTCACCTGATGAAGGAGCTACTCTCCAAAAGCTCGTGATTCCAAATAAACCTGTTGGACTTTAACCTGGTGATGCAAGACTTCTTAATATTTTAGCTTAGTTGGTTAGACAGCTGGTTTGTGATACAGAGCAAGGCCAGCAGTGTTGGTTCAATTCCCGTACCGGCTGAGGTTATTCATGAAGGACCCGCCTTCTCAACCTTGCCACTTGCCTGATGTGTGGTGATCCTCAGGTTAAATCACCACCTCTCCCTCTCAAAGGGAAAAGCAGCGGAGGGTCACCTGGGACTACGGCAACTTTACCTTATCTTACTTTATCTTTGATGATTTTTTTGTGTGTTTCAAGGTTGGGGCTGTCCTGAACTCACTTTGCAGAGGACCGCAGTGCAGTACTGAGGGAGTGCTGCAGCATGGGAGGTCCATCTTTCAAATAGGGCACTAAACCGTGGGCCCTGCCTGCTCTCTCAGATAAATGTGTGAGATCGTGTGGCTCTATTCAAAGAAGGGTAGGGGGAATACTCCCTGCTATCCTGGCCAAAATGTATTCCTCAACCAACATCAATAAGCCAGATTGTTTGCTCATTTTTTGTATTGCTGTTTGTGGGACTTTGCCATGCACAAATTGGCTACTGCATTTTGTACATTAAAACGCTGACTACACTTTAAACTACTTAATTGGCTGTAATCTGCTTTGGGGCATCCTGTGACTGTGAAAAGGCGCTACAGAAAGCCTGTCTTTTTTCCCTTCCAGTTTGCATTTAGAGGAGACTTTCATCCCTTGAATCGGAGCTGGACTCCATCGTGGTTTGGAAAGAAAGAAGGGGACCGCAACTCACTTGTGCATCACTGTTTTTTAATCTCGATGTGAAAACTGGCTTCATATACAATGTGCTAACCCGATTAACCCATCAGAATCTCGCTTTCGCCATAATGTAACTAGTTTATTGTGTTGGCAATATATTAGAAATCATTGTCCAAGTCCATTCCAGAGGCAAGCCACACCATTAGTTGTTGTGTTACACACTGCTTTTGCAAGCGGATTGCAGGAAGAAGCAATAAAAATCTCATTGGCAGAATAAAGACATCATCAACCACCCAGTCTGTGCTGGTTGGCAGATGCTGCCACATTAACATTCAACAGGACTTTAGTATTAAATACCATTTAGTTCAGCACCATTAAATCCATTGAGCAAAAAATATTTAGCAGCTTATAAATTTACAGGGTTACAATCCATTTCAAAGTACTATTATGGTTTTAGAAAGCAATTAAGTCTGATAATGCAATGCTTCACAACAAAACCGACAATAAGATTGCTGGGTTACTGTTGCATATCATGACATTCCCCTTTCCTTTCTGTGAAGCATCCCTGTTGTAAGGATGCAGGTCTCTATTTAAATGTGAATCCCATGAAAAGGTATAGATATGGTCAGAATATAATGTGAGCTGTGACTACATGGAATTATTTTGGACAATACATTTGAACAACCCGTATTCAATCCCGCTCAACTTTGCGATTGACCCAGTTGATAAGAATGTGTAACTGAATTGGATAGACCACAATATTTGAGTTTGATTTTTATTCTTTGCTATAGTTGACTCCCTTGGCATTATGGCAGGGAGGGTCCTACTGCCCAGCATTCCCGTTCCTCAGAAATGCCCAATGGTGCTGCTGCAAAAGACTTTGGAGTCAGCAAGATTCAAACTTGGCTATGGCTTCCCACCCTCAGTACACATGGTGCATTGTTTGTCTTCTTTCCTTCTCTTTCTCTCTCTTTCTCACTTTGTGGGTGGCACAGTGGTTAGCACTGCTACCTCACAGCATCAGGGACCCAGGTTCGATTCCTGCCTTGGGTGACTGACTGTGTGGAGTTTGCACATTCTCCCCGTGTCTGCGTGGGTTTCCTCCGGGTGCTCCTGTTTACCCTCACTGTCCAAAGATGTGCAGATTAGGTGATTGGCCATGCTAAATTGCCCCTTAGTGTCCAAAGGTTAGGTGGGGTTACGGGCATAGGGCAGGGGAGTGGGCCTAGGTGAGGGTGCTCTTTCAGAGGGTTGGTGTAGGCGTGATGGGCCAAATGGCCTCCTTCTGCACTGTAGGGATTCTATAATTGTTCTCGTAGGAAGAATTCCAGCTCTGCCTGATCATTTGAACCCTGGTCAGTGTGTACCTTCATTTAAACAATGAGCTTACAGAAGCTCCTTTCACCTTGAGCTCAGAATAACCAACATTGGACCCTCTCTGCCTGTACAGTTCAGAACGATATGGTATAGAAGTTTTAAACCTAAGGCATACAATGACATTAGTGTTTCTGCTTATCTTCTGCAGTCCTGGTGCTGATAATAGTTGAACTGAGCATACAGTAAAAAAGGCTTGATATTTGAGTATGTGGACGGACACAATCCCTGTCCAGAGGATTTTTGAATTCCTACAGGAACTTGGCTCAAAGATTGAAGAGGAAAAAGTGAGCAACAGAAGAATGGACAAAAGTGAGGGAGGTGCAAATATGCCATCAATTCTGAGGAATGAGGACATTTTAAGAATTATTTTATGGCATGTGGCATGACTGACAAGGCCAGCATTTGTTGCTCAACTCAAACGGCCGTTGTGGAGGTGGTGGGGAGCTGCCTTGTATTACTATTATGCAGGGAATTAAGGCAAATGCCAGTGAGGGATATGAAGGAGGTCTTGAAGTAAACACACTGGGATAAGGCACAAAATAAGAGGGGATATAAAATGCAAGTCTTGACCTGGCTTTACATTTACCTAAACGCTATATTTCCTGCTTCAACTTCGAGGTCGAGAATGTTTGTAACATATTAGCTTTCTAGAGACTAAGCTTATACTTTAAATGGGAAATAATATATCCTGTTAAAGAGATGATTAACTCAAGACACGATGATGCTTTTATCAACTTGTTTCAATGACATATTGTACAATGCAGGCAGAATCATATTTAATGCAAAAAGGAAGCCATGCATTTATTTAGCAAATTTCAGAATCACCAGACATCCTGAAGCACTTTTGAACTATAGTCAGAGTTGTAATGTAGGCAACCTGGCAGCCAGTTTGCACACTGTAAATCAGCATAAATGTTGAAATAATCTGTTTTGTGATATTGATTGACATTGGTCCTAACGACAGTAACATCTCCGCCACTTTTCAAAATAGTGTCAAGAAATATTTTGCATCCTCTTTAGAAAGCACAGAAGCTGTGTGTGCATGTGTCGTTCTCAGTGTGTGCGTGTGTCGGCCTCTGTGGATGTTTGTGCGTGTCATATATCTGTGCGTGTCGGCCTGCGTTTGTGTGTCAGCTTGCAATTTTGTGTGTGTCGGCCTCTGCGAGTGAGTGCATGTGTTGGCCTCCATTTATGTGTGTGTCTGTGTGTCAGCCTGTGTTTGAGTGTGTGTGTGCCGGCCTGCATTTGTGTCAGCCTGCATATTTTTGTGTGTGTGTGTGTGTTGGCCTGCGGTGTGTGTGTGTGTCTGTTGGCCGGCGGTTTTGTGTGTGTGTGTGTGTGTGTGTGCATGCGCGCGCTCTAACCCGAGGATCATAGATGTTTGTTGGGGAAGGCTGTTAAGGGTTGCAGAACCATGGAGTTGACGTACAGATCAGCAATAATCTAATTGAATCACAGAACAGCCTTGAGTGACTGAATGGCCTACTTCTGTTCCTTAGAATGAGTCCATGCTAGCCCACTTGAGGCCAGGTCCTGACCCAAGACAGTCTGAGCTGGAGAATGTGAACCCAACTTAAGCAGCAGTTTGGTTAATCATTGTCACTAAAATTCCACTCATTAAATTCTGGCCGATGCACAGTACAATAACTCATTACGTTAATTTTCCTTACATCAGAATTGATTGTATGCGCACAGTTAGGGAGGGGCAAAACACCCAGACTTTTCACTATGGCTGATCAGTAGCCTCATGATGTTTGGTTTGTGTGGATATTCGATGGGAAGAAATTCTGGATCATCCATAATTTCCCCCAACCTTTAGTATTGAGCCTCAGTTTGTCAACGTACTGTCAGGTGACTGGTGCCCATTGGAGCTGGACCTAGCATAGAGTCCAACACTTCAAAAAGGTGAGGGGGTGAAAACTGGCAGGCAAAATTCTAAATCTGCTAGTTACTTGCCCTCTTCCCCTGAAGGCATTGTCTCATGTTGGAGTACATCTCACCAAGGCCTCCCTCCAGTACTGTGCGTCAGTCGCCACTCCCCACACGTCAGAATGAACAGCACAAAGTTGATGGGCAAACACAAGTTTATCTAGTCCTGTTTCTGCACAATGTTCATTTGCATACACCTTTTTGCCAAGATCACTAGGCTATAAATACAAAGATTTCTCTTCCCCTCTGCTACTCTGCCCTCACCTTCCCTTCCCTGGAGCTTTGAAGCCAATTATAATGTATTGCTGAGATCAGCATCAACTGACAATTGTTGTTGAAATATCATTTTTATTTCAAACTTTTTGCTTTGAAATGCAGCCATTCTTGGGTTAAGTGAGAAGTGTTTTTTTCTGGGATTGTCCAGAAGTGTTAAGGTAGGATTCTGTTTTTGGCTTCCCTGCCAGTAATGTGGAGGCGAGGGGGGGGGGGGGGGGCGGGGGGAAACAGCTTGGCTCACTTTGTCATATTCAATGTCGCAGTGCAGCATTACTGCTGCATACCTCGGAGGGATAAACAGAATGTGCATTTTAAAGGAAATTAATGGCAGTAACTGATGCGCTTCATTAGCTGTCTTTTAATTTCCCAGAGTTTTACAGCCAACCTGTCCTTTTTGTTTGCTGTCACAGGCTGTGTTTTTCAATCTTCAATTGCATTAATTCTCGCTCTTTGTTTGGCTGTGGGCAAAATAAAAGCTGGCACAGCGTGTTTGTTTCAGAACATGCTCTCCGAATCAAGTGATAAAATGACTAGACAATTGCTTAATTGGAGCTTTATGTGATGCTCTTCCATAAACACTGATGTCAGACCTGCAGCTGTGGCTACAGAATTTGTCACCCGGTGTGGGGCTCGCTTTACTCCTCAAATTTACACACATTCTCCGTTTGTGTAGCTTTGAAATGGGCGCTATTGATGAGAGGGTTTTAAACATATTGGGCATAATCTATCAACTAGGGATCTTGGACTTAGTTCACAAGTGAGCATCTTTAAACGTATCAGATATATATTTAACTTCCCGCAGCAATACTCCAATAGAGCAGGGTTGTATTTTTTTTAAATCCCATTTCTTTTCCAGCAGACTGGGGCTCCCCTTGCTGCTGTGTGGCTGCACTGTATTCACAATCTCAGCTCAAAGGCCAGCAACACTTCCTAGTTTACTTCTGCCTCCTTAACCAAAGAAGAAGGAAAAGTATCAAAAAAATTGCAGACCTTGACAATAGACAGCGCATTGCAATTTTACTCCACCCAGTGTGTTTCAGTTCTATGCCGTCCAAGTGAGACAGAGCTCCAGGGAATGGACGAGTTGTGAATGACTTTGCTTGTGAGAGGATTGTGGTGCAGTATGAAGCTTTTAATGTCAGTTGCTTAGTAATGCACTCCCAGCTGTGTGATTTGTTCCCTTTTTGTCGTCTTTGATATTCCATTGGTTGTTTTTAAAGCTGCCAAATGAGTAGTCAGTAAATTATTATCATTTCACCCTCTGATCGCCACCCTGACATGGTGAAAAGGCTTGTGTGTTCTGACAACCCCTTGAGCTATGTCATTGAGGGCGCCTAGTTCTTTGTTGACTATGTCATGATATGCAAACATGCAACCAATGAACACTCAGAATAGAATTGGATTGGATTGGATTTGTTTATTGTCACGTGTACCGAGGTACAGTGAAAAGTATTTTTCTGCGAGCAGCTCAACAGATCATTAAGTACATGGGAAGAAAAGGGAATAAAATAAAATACATAATAGGGCAACACAAGATATACAGTGTAACTACATAAGCATTGGCATTGGATGAAGCATACAGGGTGTAGTGTTAATGAGGTCAGTCCATAAGAGGGTCATCTAGGAGAATGGTGACAGTGGGGAAGAAGCTGTTTTTGAGTCTGTTTGTGCGTGTTCTCAGACTTCTGTATCTCCTGCCCGATGGAAGAAGTTGGAAGAGTAAGCTGGGTGGGAGGGATCTTTGATTATGCTGCCCACTTTCCCCAGGCAGCAGGAGGTGTAGATGGAGTCAATGGATGGGAGGCAGGTTCGTATGATGGACTGGGCGGTGTTCACGACTCTGAAGTTTCTTGCGGTCCTGGGCCGAGCAGTTGCCATAGCAGGCTGTGATGCAGCCCGATAGGATGCTTTCTATGGTGCATCTGTAAAAGTTGGTAAGGGTTAATGTGGACATGCCGAATTTCCTTAGTTTCCTGAGGAAGTATAGGCGCTGTTGTGCTTTCTTGGTGGTAGCGTCGACTTGGGTGGACCAGGACAGATTTTTGGAGATGTGCACCCCTAGGAATTTGAAACTGCTAACCATCTCCACCTCGGCCGCATTGATGCTGACAGTGGGTGTGTACAGTACTTTGCTTCCTGGAGTCAATGGCCAGCTCTTTAGTTTTGCTGGCATTGAGGGAGAGATTGTTGGCGCTACACCACTCCACTAGGTTCTCTATCTCCCTCCTGTATTCTGACTTGTCGTTATTCGAGATCCGGCCCACTATGGTCGTATCATCAGCAAACTTGTAGATGGAGTTGGACCCAAGTTTTGCCACGCAGTCGTGTGTGTACAGGGAGTAGAGTAGGGGGCTAAGTACGCAGCCTTGCGGGGCCCCGTTGTTGAGGACTATTGTGCAGTAGGCGTTGTTGTTCATTCTTGTGGTCTGTTGGTCAGAAAATCGAGGATCCAGTTGCAGAGTGGAGAGCCAAGTCCTAGATTTTGGAGCTTTGATATGAGCTTGGCTGGGACACAACCAATGGGCAGTCAGGACACTCAGAGGTGGCATCACCACAAGGGGGCATGACATAAACACTATAAAAGGGATGAGGCACTCACACCTTGCCTCTTTCCACAGACAGACATCGAGAGAGTTAGGGTTGATCAGAAGCATCATACCCCAGTACAGGGGTGGGCAAACTACGGCCCGCGGGTCTTTATGCGGCCCACCAAGATCAAGTCATTTAAAAAAAATTTTTTATTTTATTTTTAAAAAATTTTTTTTATATAAGGTTAATGGGGGGGGGAGGCTGTTGGGTTACTGGTATAGGGTGGATACATTGACTTGAGTAG
Organism: Scyliorhinus canicula; assembly: GCF_902713615.1. Classification (NCBI taxonomy): domain Eukaryota; kingdom Metazoa; phylum Chordata; class Chondrichthyes; order Carcharhiniformes; family Scyliorhinidae; genus Scyliorhinus; species Scyliorhinus canicula. The sequence goes on from NC_052160.1 coordinate 26,473,678, forward strand.
GGTGATCATTGTTCGGCACAACATCGAGGGCCGAAGGGCCTGTTCTGTGCTGTACTGTTCTATGTTCTATATGAGGCGCCCAGAATCATAACCGGGTGAAGCGCCATTTTTGAAAAGTAGAGAAAAAGAGGGCTAAAGGCAGGATGCCGCCGGGGGAAGCGCTGAGGTATATGGCGCACGCTAATTGGTTACAACCGGGACTATTAATTAATATACTATGCGGCCCTTTAAAATTGTGAATTTCTGAATGTGGCCCTTGCACGGAAAAGTTTGCCCACCCCTGCCCCAGCATGTGGCTTAGAGCAAGCTGGTACAGTTAGACTGAGTTACTACAGTTAGATTAGCAGAGAGTTAAACTCATTAGAGAACTGTGTTAATAGTTCAATAAACACGTTGAACTCATTTCAGTGTCTGGAGCATCCTTTAGTTAAGACTACATCAAGTAGCAGCCTGTGTTATCCGAATAACACAACAGACTATACCCATGTCAGTGGAGTTGAGGGCAGTGGGAGGTGCTAGACAAGGCACGCTCCAAAAAGTTCTCAATGGCTGAACAGTCAAAGGAAAACTGCAACCCACCAGTTGCGAATGCGAAAGAAGGCTACGGCAGCAAGCTGGTCTTAGTTATCGTGGTTCGACAAGTCACCAAAATCTGACTGTCTGCTTGTCAAGATCGTGCAGACAATGATCGCTCCTCAAAGTCTGCAGATTAAACAAAGTCATGTGCAGACTTCTACAATGGTTAATTTGCCGAGTCCTTTGGTGATAGAGAATTGGCAACAGGGACAGTGATGTGAACCTGGGAGTCCCTAGTCCAGAAATTCATAATTTTTTGAATGATCCATGGAGGTCATTGGACACCTGTATTGGGACAGAGATGTCTTTGGGCAACAGCATTTGTGATTCAGCAATGGTCTTCAGGATACCTTTGCATTCTGGATCACTGTCCGTGTGGAGTTTGCACATTCTCTCCGTGTTTGCGTGGGTTTCACCCCCACAACCCACAAGATGTGCAGGATAGGTGGATTGGTCACGTTAAATTGCCCCTTAATTGGAAAAAATTAATTGGGTACTCTAAATTTATTTTAAAAAAGGATACCTTTGCAGATCCCAAATGGAGAGGGAGATGGAAATGGTGCCCTAAAAATAGGGGCCGAGATTCTCCATCCTGCCACACCTGTATTCTGGTGCGACGTGCCCCCGCTGGCAGTGGGATCCTGGTCCTGGCAGCCAGTCAATGGGGCTTCCCATTGTGGACACCCCCGTATTGTCGGCAAATTTGCGGATGTGAGTACACTGCCGCCGAAATGAAGGATCCCGCCGACAAGAGACTCCAGCCCAGGCAGTCCCACTTTCTCTTTGCTGGGGACCACATCTGTGGGATCACCATCCTTGTGGTCAATAAAATAAATAACATTTTTAAACTTGGAATGTAACAACACTCGTAGATAATCTCAAAAGTGACTGTCTGGGAAGAGGAGTGGCAATCATGTCATATGAGCCATCAAGACTACAAGTTGACATCGCTATCCTCAGTGAGACCCACCTTCCTGGGGAAAGGCAGCTGAAGGAGGAAGCCGAGAAATAAACTTCCTACTGGGAAACTTTTTTTTTAATAAACAATTTTATTGAGGTAGTTTTTGGTTTTGTAAACAGTTACAGACATCAACAGAAAGAAAGCAAAAAAGGCAAAAATGTGCAAACATCCACGTACATTCAATACTTCAATCGTAACATACTGCACAAGCCCGCTCCTCTCCCACCGGTACTACCCGCCATTTTATCCCTCCTACTCTACTCTACCGCTCCCCCCCCCCTTGCTGACGCTCACTCTCCCGCAAAGAAGTCAATGTTGCCACCTCCGGGCGAACCCCGTACGGATCCCCTCAAGGCGAACTTAATTTTTTCCATACCCAGGAAACTCGACATGTCCGCAAGCCACAACTCAGTCTTAGGGGGCTTTGAGTCCCTCCACGCTAATAGTATTCGTCGCCGGGCTATCAGGGAAGCAAAGGCCAAAACATCGGCCTCTTTCTCCCCCTGGACTCCCGGGTCTTCCGAAACCCCAAAAATTGCCATCCCTGGACCCATCGGCACCCTTGTTTTTAGCACCCGGTACATGACGCCCGCAAATCCCTCCTTGTACCCCCTAAGCTTAGGGCATGTCCAAAACATGTGAACGTGGTTCGCTGGTCCTCCCGCGCACCTAGCGCATTTGTCCTCTATCCCAAAGAATTTGCTCATCCGAGCCACCGTCATGTGGGCCCGGTGAACGACCTTAAATTGGATCAGCCCGAGCCTGGCACATGTCGCTGTTGAATTTACCCTACTTGGCCTCTGCCCACAGCCAATCCTCCATTTCCCCGCCTAGCTCCTCCTCCTATTTAAGTTTCAGTTCCTCCGTCTGGGACCCTTCCTTCCTCATGAGCACCTTATAAATATCACAGACTCTACCCTCCCCTTCTTCCCCCCTAGAGACTATTCTGTCATGGATCCCCATTGGCGGGAGGCGTGGGAAAGATGCGACCTGTCTACGAACAAAGTCCCGCAACTGTAGGTACCTAAAATCATTTCCCCTTACCAGCCCAAATTTCTCCTCCAAGCTCCTCAAACTCGCAAAGCTCCCTTCCAGGAACATATCGCCCACCCTTCCCACCCCCGCCCGCCGCCATGCCCGAAATCCCCCATCCATACTCCCGGGGGCAAATCGATGGTTGTCGCAGATTGGCGCCCAAACCGACGGCCCCGCCTCCCCTACATGCCTCCCCCACTGGCCCCATATCTGCAGGGTCGCCACCACTACCGGGCTGGTGGTGTACCTGGCCGGCGGCAGCGGTAGAGGAGCCGTGACCAGTGCTGCCAAGCTGGAGCCCCTGCACGAAGCCGCCTCCACCCACTCCCAGATAGACCCCGTACCCACCATCCACTTCCTTATCATAGCGATGTTGGCCGCTGGGAAAGGCTTTTTAAAAGCTGACAGTGACCCTCATGCCCACTGAGTTGGTTTTGCCATCCAGAATAGATCTTAGATGTGCTGCCAGAACTCCCCAATTTATTTTTTTTATAAAATATTTTTATTATGGCATTTATACATTTTTAACAACAATTTTCAAGAGGGAAAAATACACACCAAAGTAAATAACACCCACCCAACCAACAACCACACCCAGCCAACATGACTTACATACACAGTTCGCCAGTCCCCCTCCCCCACTAACTATTCCCGCCTCAACCAACACCTCCCCCCCCCCCACTACCAGCACCACCACCCAATGGCTGCCACCTCTGGGGAAAACCCAAGCATCGATCCTCTCAGGACGAACTTGATCTTCCCAAGCCTGAGAAACCTGGCCAAATCGCTAACCCATAACCCCGATTTCGGGGCTCCGAGTCCCTCCATGGCAATAAGATCCGTCTCCAGGCTATCAAGGAGGCAACAGCCAAACCATCAGCCTCTCCTACCCCCTGGACTCCCGGGTCTTCCGACACACAAAAAAAATCGGAACCACCTTTGGCTTCAATACCATGGACATGACATCAACAAATCCTTGCCAGAATCCCATAAACTTCGGACATGCCCAAAACATGTGGACATGATTTGAGGGCCCTCCCGCACAGCGCCTGCACCTATCTTCCACCCCTTCAAAGAACCTGCTCATTTGGGTCACAGTGAACCGCTTTGAATTGTGTCAAGCTAAGCCTGGCACACGACGAGGACGCGTTAACTCTACTCAGGGCATCCTCCTACAGTCCCGCCTCTAATTCCTTGCCGAACTCTTCCTCCCATTTACGCTTTACCTCCCCTAACGGGGTTCCCTCCCATTCCTTGAGCCCTTTATAAATTTCCGAGATCTTCCCCTCCCCCACTCACGTTTTCAACACTACCTTGTCCTGTATCCCTTGGGGTCGGTAGGAGCGGAAAGGTTGAAACCTGCCTCCGTGCAAAGTCCCTCACCTGCAGACAGTGGAACCCATTCCCACTTGGCAGCTCAAACTCCTCTCCAAATCTTCCAAGCTCGGAAAGCTGCCGTCAATGAATAGGTCCCCTAACCGCTCAATCCCAGCTCGCTTCTACCTCCGAAACCCCCCATCCAGCCCCCCTGGTGATTGCCATAGATAGGTGTCCATACCGACGCCCCCTCCACTCCCATGTGCTTCCGTCACTGTCGCCGCACCCTCAAAGCTGCCACTACCACCAGGCTTGTGGAGTACCGAGCCGGCAGGAACGGCAGAGGCACCATTACCAGTGCCCCTAAACTTGTGAGAACTCCCCAGTTTATAAATGAAAGACTCATAACACTTGATCTACAACTTTCCATAACCAATATGTCACCGTCATCAAGGCCTGTGTCAGGGCAGCACGGTGGCGCAGTGGGTTAGCCCTGCTGCCTCACAGTGCCGAGGTCCCAGGTTCGATCCCGGCTCTGGGTCACTGTCTGTGTGGAGTTTGCACATTCTCCCCGTGTTTGCGTGGGTTTCGCCCCCACAACCCAAAGATGTGCAGGGTAGGTGGATTGGCCACACTAAATTGCCCCTTAATTGGAAAAAATTAATTGGGTACTCTAAATTTATATTTAAAAAAATCAAGGCCTGTGTCCCTCCACTTGACTCCAATGAAAATGTTAACGAAAATTTCTAACCTGACATTGATGAAGTCCTCATTACCATCCCGAAAGAAGAAAAGGTTATCCTTCTGGGGGATTCTACTACCAGGGTTCGCCGTGAGTACGATGTCTGGAGCAGAACCATTTGGAATAATGGGGTAGGAAAAGCCAGCGCAAATGTGGCATGTTGGTTAGCACTGCTGCCTCACAGCAGAGACCCAGGTTCAATTCCGGCCATGGATGACTGTCTGTGTCCACATTCTCCCGTGTCTGTGTGGGTTTCCACCGGGTGCTCCGGTTTCCTCCACAGTCTAAGGATGTGCAGGTTAGGTGGATTGGCCATGCTAAATTTCCCCTTACTGTCCAAAAGGTTTAAGGTGGGGACACGGAGATAGGTTGGGGATCTAACCCTAGGTAGGGTGCTCTCTGAGATTGGTGCAGACTCGATGGGCTGGATGGCCCCCTTCTCCACTGTAGGGATTCTGTGACCAAGTGTGCTCACCACCTGCGCTCTCCCGTGCTCCGTCAGCCAACCATATTTATATCCGCAATCCTGTCATCCCATTCCACATCCGGGAGCAGCAACCACTCCAACAGGGTATAATCTGGTGACTTGGGAAACCCCCTCTATTCCTTCTGCACAGTCACTCACTTGCATATACCTGCACTCACAACTTTTCGGCAGCTCCACCCTTTCCCACAGCTCTTCCTGACCGGCAAACCTTTCCTCCACGTATAGATCCCTCATCCTCACCAGCCCCCCCCCCCCCCCCCCGATCGCATCTCCAACCTGCCGCATTCATCGGAAACCCCTTGATCGTTCCGACATACTTCTTACCCGAGACGGCCCTGAACCTCTCTGTGTCCATAATCCCCCCCATACTCTCCAGTGAGTCTAACATGAACAGCAGCGGGTTGTCCGCATATACTGACACGCAGTGTTCCCTGCTCCTCCTCACGATCCCCAGCCATTCTACTCAATTCATTATTTCCAATTAAGGAGCAGCTTAGCATTGCCAATCCACCGACTCTGCACATCTTTGGGTTGTGGGGCGAAACCCACGCAAACACGGGGAGAATGTGCAAACTCCATATGGACAGTGACCCAGAGCCGGGATTGAACTTGGGACCTCAACGCCGTGAGGCAGCAGTGCTAACCACTGTGCCATTGTGCTGCCACTGGTTTTCTACTTTGGATGGGATTCATTTCCTGGGGCTTTACCATTGGCCAAGATGGGTAATAGCCATGTTGAGCTCTACTATGGTGGCCTTGCGGCCCCTCTCCTCCATGACAAAAAATGCCTGGAATGGCGCTGAGCGCTTCTTCATGTCAACGTAGAGTTCACGTTAATGCTCTCCTCGACATCATGGAATTGGCCCTTGACAACTGGGGTGGAGGTGAGTATTTTAAAAATAAATTTAGAGTACCCAATTAGTTTTTTTTCCAATTAAAGGGCAATTTAGCGTGGCCGATCCACCAAGCCTGCACATCTTTAGGTTGTGGGAGTGAAATCCACGCAGACACGGGGAGAATATGCAAACTCCACACGGACAGTGACCCAGGGCCGGGATCGAACCTGGGTCCTCAGCGCCATAGGCAGCAGTACTAACCACTGCGCCACCTGCCGCTCCTGGGGCATTGGTACATGAAGTTAACTGGGCCCTTGCTTGTTGACAAGCAAAATGTAAGAAGCGTCCCTGAGTTTTGGGGGGGGGGGGCGTGGGATTCCATTATCGAGAGTATAGTCTATTTTGCTGATAAACCCACTCCATGCTGATGTGTTGCCTCTTGAGTTTTTCCCTGCCTGAAGAACATGTAGTGTTTCTTGTTAAGAGATCCACTTTGAGCAAGCCTAGTTTTTCAGCGTGGCAGTATCCACATTGAGACATTCTTTGCTCACAGCTGTTTTGTGTGCATTATAAACCTGCAGGCAATTGTTGGTGTTGTATCTGTCCAAATCAGATACTTTCGACAAGTTCACTTAAAGGTTTTACCTAGGTGTCTTTTGATAGCGAGGAGAACAAAGGACAAACACAAATACAAGTTCAACAATTTTTATTAAACACACATTAACCCGTAAATTAACCCAGACTAGAAACACCCGAGATTCGGTTATACTACCCGCAAAGATGGCTTGTTTGAACTATGGGACTGAGGAGTCCCTCTGGTCTGTCGTTGTGAAGGAGAGTATCGCACACTGTTTCTTCCTTCCTTCCTTCTCTGGTCAGTCGTCTTGATTGCCTCTGCATGAAGTCTTTGCTCCTGATGTACCTCAGGTGCCTGTTTTTATCCCCTCCCTTCGCCATTTCCTCTGGCTTTTTGCCATAATGCTGCAGGAGGGGGTCTCAGCACCCAATGGTCCGGTTGATGACCATTTGACAGGATACCTGAGCCCGCCCCACAGGCATCTCCCCCACCCCAGGTCCTGTTTTCTTAACTCTCAAATGGCCACCATTCTGGGGAGATCAAAGAAAATGAATCAAAGACATTTTGAAGCTCTCCTTGAAGCATGGCAGCTTTGACATTGATGACTGAGAATTAGCTTGCTATCAGTCATTCAAAGTGATGACAACTTGTCCATCAAGCTGCAATCCGTTTTGAGTCACAGAGTCTTAAGGATGGAGCAGAGCAGTAGCGGAGAAGGAAAGAAAAGGATACCACTATTTTGTGAGACATCCTGCCTCATGTGCCCAAAGACCTGTGGATGATGAATTGGCCTGTTCAGTCACCTGACGGCCCAAGGAAGAAACTTGATCCTGACTGGACATCATCCTCTAATTGTGGGATTTTGTTGCTCCTGTGAAATGCTTTATAAAAGATGTTGAAGGCACTATATAAATGCAATTTGTTTAATTTCCCATTCATCCACTGAAAATATTTGTAGACAGTTTGACTGGCTACATACACTTACTGTATAAATGCATTAATGTGATCCCGACAGACCAGGCTGAGGTATAATACATAATACATTTTTACATATTTATAACCCGGAATATCTAAAGGTTTTCTAACCTCATTTAATTTGTGTGTTTGTGCACATGTGTGCAGTTCTGGGCACTTTCTGTAAATTAATTGGAGCTTTAAATCGATGATTTTAGGAAATGGAATAATGCAACTTCCTGTACATAATCGCTTACTTTTGTTTAATCAAACCAGATTTAAAAAGGTCATTTCTAAGTTCCTACTTTGGATCTTGTCCCTCCTTTGGGCCTGTTTGTTAATCCAATTCTGTCATTTTGTTTAGACAAAAACAAGAGGTTACAATTTCCATGTGCCAGCTAATTACTTCAATGCCTGTCAGATGATGTGTTAAATTAAGACCGTGTTAATTTTTTATTCATTCTTTGAATGTGTACATGTCTTTGGCCAGTATTTATCACCAAGCTCTAATTGCCCTTGAGAAGATGGCGGTGAACCAGTTCCTTGTAACTTAGCGGCTTTCTACGCTGTTTAAGAGGGCAGTTAAGAAGCAACCACATTGCTATGAGTCTGGAGTCACATAGAACAGGCCAGGTAAGAGCAGTAGATTTCATTCTCTGAAAAATGTTAGTGAGCCAGATGAGTTTTAATGAAAGTCCATGGGTTTCATGGTCACCATTAATGATGGTTTTATCCCACATTTATCTAATTGAATTTAAATTCCCCAGCTACTATCTGATTTAAACTCATATCACCAGATTATTAGTCCTGGCCTCCGGTTTACTGGCTGAGTAACATAACCACTATCTTCTGTATACCCCTCTGACAGCTTGGGTTGGCAGTAGAGATCACGTGATACTATTTGAAGAACAGGAAGTCCTCCTGTGTCTTGGTTAGCATTACTTCCTCTGCCAACAATATCAGAGCACAGATTAGCTTGTCATTTAATGGTTGGTGTGGTAAACCACTGTTGCACCTCTATTAGAGGATGTATGGTAGGACCTGTACTACAGGTACATTGGTAGTTCCTGCCTGCTGGCTCCGCCCAGTAGGCAGAGTATAAATATGTGTGTCCCCCATGATGCAGCCATTTCGCCAGCTGCTGTGGGAGGCCACACATCTTAGAGCAATAAAGCTTCAGTTGTACCCAACTTAAGTCTTTGTGCAATTGATCGTGCATCAATTTATTGCTCTAAGATTTTCAAAAGATGGACCTCCATATCAAACCGGATCACCTGCAGCTGGATCCGCATTCAAGCGACACCAAAAAGGACTTTCAGTACTGGCTAGCTTGTCTCGAGGCGTACATCAACTCGGCGTCCAGCCCTGTCTCGGAGGCTCAGAAGATACAGATCCTGTACTCAAGGTTGAGCTCCAGCGTCTTTCCGCTAATCCAGGACGCGTCAAACTACGTCGAAGCCATGACGCTTCTCAAAGAAAACTACGCTCCGAAGACGAACACGCTCTTCGCCAGGCACGTACTCGCCACTCGCTCTCAACTCCCTGGTGAGTCCATAGAAGACTTCTTATGGGCCCTAATCCCACTTGTCCGGGACTGTGACTGTCAGGCCGTTACGGCCACTGAACATTCAAACCTCCTCATGCGGGACGCGTTTGTTACGGGGATTGGGTCAGACCTCATACGCCAGAGACTATTAGAAGGGGCCACGCTCGACCTAGCAGAGCCAAAGAAGCTAGCGCTCTCTATGACGGTCGCCTCGCGCAACGTTCAGGCCTACACCCCTAGCCCACCCCTCCTACGCATCGTGGACCCCACAGACGGCCGCCCCAGCTGGGGCCTTACCCAGCCAATATGCCTGCGCCACGTGTCAGCCAGCGAACCCCGGGGGTCTCCGGTGCTACTTTTGCGGCCAGCAGAAACACCCCTGCCAACGCTGCCGGGCCCGTGCTGCCCTTTGTAAGGCCTGCGGCAAGAAGGGGCACATCGCCGCGCTGTGCCAGGCCTGTGCAGTCGCCGCTATCGCCCCCATCCCCCTCGTTTATGGACAACGGGCGCCGCCATTTTCACCTCCCCGGACTGCGCGCGGCCAGTGGGCGCTGCCATCTTCACCTCCCCGGACTGCGCGCAGCCAGTGGGCGCCGCCATCTTCTCCCCCTCAGACCACACGCGGTCAGTGGGCGCCGCCATCTTTTCCCCCTCAGACCAAGCGCGGCCAGTGGGCGCCGTCATCTTCCCCTCCGAGCAACACGTGTGGCCCATGGGCGCCGCCATCTTGTTCCACCCCCGCCGCATGCTGCCCGCAGGCGCCGCCAATTTGTCCTCCTCAAGATCTTCAGACGCCGCCATCTTGTCTCCCCCACAGCACATGGGCACCGCCAGCGTTCCAGGACCTGTGCCCCCCCCCCCCCCTTGCTCCCCATCATCCAACACCAGAGACGACCGACCACGACTCGCCTCAGTGACCATTGACCAGTCTCGTCCGCACAACCTGGACACCCCATCAACCAGTGTTAAAATCAACGGACACGTGACCTCTTGCCTGCTGGACTCCAGGAGCACCAAAAGCTTCATCCACCCGGATATGGTAAGGTGCTGCTCCCCCACGGTACACGCCGCCAACCAAAGAATCTCCCTGGCCTCCGGATCCCATTCCGTGGCGATCCGGGGTACTGTACGGTAACACTTACGGTCCAGGGCGTAGAATTCAGCGGCTTCCGCCTCCAAGACCTCCCTAACCTCTGCGCACGGCCGTCAGGGGAACCAGTGCAATCTCCAGAGCCTAACCCTGAAATTCGGCGGGCCCCTACCGCCCCTCACTGTGTGCAGCCTCGCGACCCTATTCGCAAATCTAACCTCGGACTGCAAACCCGTCGCCACCAGGAGCAGACGGTACAGCACCCAGGACAGGGCTTTCATCAGATCCGAGGTCCAGCGGCTGCTTTGGGAAGGCATCATCGAGGCCAGAAACAGCCCTTGGAGAGCCCATGTGGTCGTAGTTAAAACTGGGGAGAAACACAGAATGGTTGTGGACTACAGCCAGACCATCAATCGGTATACGCAGCTCGATACGTACCCCCTCCCACGCATATCTGATATGGTCAATCAAATTGCACAGTACCGGGTCTTCTCAACGGCAGACCTCAAATCCGCTACCACCAGCTCCACATTCGTACATCGGACCGTCCATACACTGCCTTCGAGGCAGACGGCCGCCTCTATCAGGATTCCCTTTGGCGTCACCAACGGGGTCTCGGTCTTCCAAAGGGAGATGGACCGAATGGTCGACCAGTACAGTTTGTGGGCCACCTCTCCGTACCCAGACAACGTCACCATCTGCGGCCATGATCAGCAGGACCACACGCCAACCGTGCCAAATTTCTCCACACCTCCACTCTCCTAAACCTCACCTACAACAAGGAGAAGTGCGTATTTAGCACGACCGCGTAGCCATCCTCGGCTATGTGATCCAGAACGGAGTTCTGGGGCCCGATCCCAATCGCATGCACCCCCTCATGGAACTCCCCCTCCCCCACTGCCCCAAGGCCCTCAAACGCTGCCTGGGGTTCTTTTCATACTACGCTCAGTGGGTCCCAAACTATGCGGACCAGACCCGCCCACTCATACAGTCAACCCATTTTCCCCTGAAGGCCCAGGCACAACAGGCCTTCGCCCGTATCAGAGCCGATATCGCCAAGGCCGGGATGCACGCAGTAGACGAGACACTGCCCTTTCAAGTAGAGAGCGACACATAAGACCATAAGACATAGGAGTGGAAGTAAGGCCATTCGGCCCATCGAGTCCACTCCACCATTCAATCATGGTTGATTTCAACTCCATTTACCCGCTCTCTCCCCATAGCCCTTAATTCCTCGAGAAATCAAGAATTTATCAATTTCTGTCTTAAAGACACTCAATGTCCCGGCCTCCACCGCCCTCTGTGGCAATGAATTCCACAGACCTACCACTCTCTGGCTGAAGAAATTTCTCCTCATCTCTGTTCTAAAGTGACTCCCTTTTATTCTAAGGCTGTGCCCCCCGCGTCCTAGTCTCCCCTGCTAATGGAAACAACTTCCCTACGTCCATCCTATCCAAGCCATTCATTATCTTGTACGTTTCGATTAGATCTCCCCTCAACCTCCTAAACTCCAATGAATATAATCCCACGATCCTCAGACGTTCATCGTATGTTAGGCCTACCATTCCTGGGATCATCCGTGTGAATCTCCGCTGGACCCGCTCCAGTGCCAGTATGTCCTTCCTGAGGTATGGGGCCCAAAATTGCTCACAGTATTCTAAATGGGGCCTAACTAGTGCTTTATAAAGCCTCAGAAGTACATCCCTGCTTTTATATTCCAAGCCTCTTGAGATAAATGACAACATTACATTTGCTTTCTTAATTACGGACTCAACCTGCAAGTTTACCTTTAGAGAATCCTGGACTAGGACTCCCAAGTCCCTTTGCACTTTAGCATTATGAATTTTGTCACCGTTTAGAAAATAGTCCATGCCTCTATTCTTTTTTCCAAAGTGCAAGACCTCGCACTTGCCCACGTTGAATTTCATCAGCCACTTCTTGGACCATTCTCCTAAACTGTCTAAATCTTTCTGCAGCCTCCCCACCTCCTCAATACTACCTGTCCCTCCACCTATCTTTGTATCATCGGCAAACTTGGCCAGAATGCCCCCAGTCCCGTCATCTAGATCGTTAATATATAAAGAGAACAGCTGTGGCCCCAACACTGAACCCTGCGGGACACCACTTGTCACCGGTTGCCATTCCGAAAAAGAACCTTTTATCCCAACTCTCTGCCTTCTGTCTGACAGCCAATCGTCAATCCATGTTAGTACCTTGCCTCAAATACCATGGGCCCTTATTTTACTCAGGAGTCTCCCGTGAGGCACCTTGTCAAAGGCGTCAGACGTCACTCTAGCCGCCACCCTCAATCAGGCAGGCAGACCCGTGGCATTCTTTTCCCGGACCCTTCATGCCTCAGATATTCAGCACTCATCCGTCGAAAAAGAGGCCCAAGCTATCGTTGAAGCTGTGCGGCATTGGAGGCATTACCTGGCCGGCAGGAGATTCACTCTCCTCACTGACCAACGGTTGGTAGCCTTCATGTTCAGTAACACACAGCGGTGCAAGATCAAGAATGATAAGATCTTCAGGTGGAGGATCGAGCTCTCCACCTACAATTACGAGATTTTGTATCGCCCCGGTAAGCTCAGGGTCTCTCCATAAAGATATAGGCCTGAACGTGAACATCTAGCTGAAGGCCCAGTTTGAAAATAAATAAAGCTTCTCTCCAAAAACCTGCTGCCAGTGAGGTTGGAAATTTTCTATCCTGTGGGGATCCTGAATGAATGACTCTGCAAGGAAGACCATTACTAGCTGTAAACAAGAAACTTTAATCAGCAAGAGTGCTGCGATCAATGCGTGCAAAAGAACCACCATTGGGAGCAAAGACTCTTATCTTCTGACCATCCTTTTATTTTTACTGTTTGCCCCTATGTATGTGCCTGTCTTGTGTGTGTGGGTAGAGGGTGGGACTGTTAAAGGGGGTAGTAGGCTGGCTTGCTGTTATCCAGTTGTATTTATTGCATATTTCCTCATTATTCTTGTTCTACATAAACCGCAATTATGTTTCAACTTACAACCTGGCGACTGTAATTGTTGGGAGCTAAGGGCCAAAGACTTGTGGAATTTTCATGAGAATTGGTTAATTCACTTGTATTGTGATTCCGGGACGAGTGGGACTGGAATTAACCGCGCACTTGCCCAAAGTGTCGTAACACAAATAAAAATTAGAGATAGTATTAGATCCAAGGAAAAGACATACAAATTGTCCAGAAAAAACAGCGGACCTGAAGATTGAGAGCAGTTTAGAATTCAGCAAAAGAGGACAAAGAGATTGATTAAGAAGAGGAAAATAGAGTACAAGAGTAAGTTTATGGGGATCATAAAAAGTGACTGTAAAACCTCCTGTAGTATGTGAAGAGAAAATGATTGGTGAAGACAAATACATTCGGAAACAGGGGAATTTATAATGGGGAACAAAGAAGTCGCTGACCAACTAAATACATACGTTGTTCTGTCTTCACGAAGGTGGTCAAAAAGAAGATACCAGAAATGCTGAGGAACATACGATTTAATAAGAGGGAGGAACTAAAGGAAATCAGCATGGTATTGGGATCGTCCGGTGCCCGGGATGTGCTGAGTAGTCGCACATCAGATGGCTCTCCTCCATATGTCAGAAAAATAGGCACTTTTGGCTGAATTTATTTTTTTAAATATAAATTTAGAGTACCCAAGTCTTCACGGACAATTTAGCATGGCCAATTCACCTACCAGGCACATCTTTTGGCTTCTGGGGATGAGACCCACGCAGACACGGAGAATGTGTAAACTCCACATGGGCAATGGCCCTGGCCTGGGATTGAATCCGGGTCCTCAGCGCCGTGAGGCAGCAGTGCTAACCACTGTGCCACCGTGCCGCCCAACTTTTGGCTGAATTTAGCCTGAAAAGTCAGACTTAAACATCCCCTCACCTTCAAAAATAGTACGAATGCTAAAATGCCAGGGCATTGACACCGGGAATTGCGGCAAGGGGCAGGAGTGGTGAGCAAGTAGGTCGGTGGACCACGATGTGAGGGATCCCTGGCCTCCCCCATCATGGAAAACAAGCTTCCCCCACCCTGGCCAGGTGATGGATGGAGGATGTTCCTAACCAAGGAACTCGACGCAATGAAACACGGCATTAAGGCTGAGATAAAGGCGACAGTCAAGTTGGCAGTGGTAGAGGCGCTAGCTGCCATGCAGACGGCGCTCAATGGCATGGGGAGGAAACTGGAAGTCCAAGGGAGCATGATGCGAGAGCAGGAAATCATCGCCCTGGAGGCCGAGATCAAGAGGTTGGTGGTGACCCAGGGGAGCCTGAAAGGGAAGATCAAGGACCAGGAGTATCAATTGAGCAGGCAGAACATTCAGATAGTGGGCCTGCCAGAGGGAATCGAGGGCAGGGACCCAACTGGCTACATGGCCCAAATGTTGGGCAACCTGGTTGGAAGGGACAGCTTCCCTAAACCACCAGAGAGCGACAATGCAACAGTTGAGGCCAGAAATTGTCAGTTTTCCAAAAAGGAGATAGATCTAGCTCTTGGGGCAATGGGGATCAAAGGATATGAGGGGAAAGTGGGAACATGTTACTGAGTTGGCTGATCAGCCGTCATCATAATGAATGGTGGAGCAGGCTCAAAAGGCCAAATGGCCTTTTCCTGCTCTTATTTTCTATGTATAGGAAGGACTATTTCAGCAGAGAGATCAAGAACTGGGGGCATTAAATTTAAACCAGGAGGATGAGAATCTTTTTTTTTGCAAATTTAGAGAACCCAATAATTTTTTTCCAATTAAGGGGCAATCCACCTACCCTGCAATCTTTGGGTTGTGGGGATGAAACGCGGACAGTGACCCAGAGCCGGGAATGAACCTGGGACCTCGGCGCTGTGCGGCAGCAGTGCTAACCACTTCGCCACCGCGCTGCCCAACAGTGGGGGGGGGGGGTTGATGAGATTTTTTTTTCATGGTCTGGTGCTTGCTGCCTGCAAGGGTCTCAAAGGCAGAAACCCTCATCACACTTTAAAAAAAAATTGATATGCACTTATACTACAGCAACCTGTGGACTAAAATCTGGGAAGTAAGATTAGGATCAATGGTCCTTTCTCAACTGGCATAGACATGATGACTTGAGTGGCTTCATCCTTTGCTGTAAATTTTCCAGGTTAGAATGAAATTGATCTCCTCAGCCACGGTGCTGGATTTACCTCTTTGACTACACCGGCAAGTATTTGCACTGAAGTATCAACACAACGACTCTCGGACAAGCAACCCTATTTTATCTGTATGTAAAAGACTGCTGTACCTCTGGGGGCATATGTGTGGCACCTTATTATGCCTTCATTGTGTCCTGAGGCGTTTTATAGCCTTTTTGAAGTGCAGTTACGGTTGGTAATAGAGAAACACAAGAGCTAATTTGTGGTAAGCAAGATCTCACAAATAGCAAATTAGCCAATTGACTCGTTGGTTTGCATTTTGTCTGGGTTTTCACAGCTGCCAGCCAGACTTGACGAGTTTGACAGGTTTACTTTTGTATTGTCACTGAGGGCAACGTGTCATCAGCCAGTAGTACTAACCAGGCATAAAACCAATACAAAAGGAGATGACATAAAGTCGAATTTTTTAAACACTATTTTTCAGTTGTTGCCTTGTGCTCTGTCTCAGATCCGCTAAAATATTCCCCCCCCCCCCCCCCCCCCCCCCCCCCCCTGCAGAAATACACAACCATACAAAATCCAGAAAAGTTCATCATGACCCTTGGAGGTTTTTAAAAATAAATGTAGAGTACCCAATTCATTTTTTCCAATTAAGGGGCAATTTAGCGTGTTCAATCCACCTACCCTGCACATCTTTGGGTTGTGGGGGCGAAACCCACGCAAACACGGGGAGAATGTGCAAACTCCACACGGACAGTGACCCAGAGCCGGGATCAGAACTGGGACCTCGGCGCTGTGAGGCAGCAATGCTAACCCACTGCGCTGCCCTATGACCCTTAAGAGTTAGTGGAAACTCGGCCTCCTGCAATTTTTCAGCCGAGGCCACCTTGTCTTTGCATCGCAGCACCAGTTCGACAACTGGGCATGTGTGGCCATGCCATCCAGAAATTGAACATACAGCAGATTAGTGAGTCTGATAGCCACTTCCCCCGCAGTATGTACTACCACACACTGATGTTAATAAGGAACTCATTATGAAGCAGCTGATCCTGTACACTTCAATGCCAAGTGTCTATGCCTTATCAGGCTTGATATGTAAACCCCAATCCATCAGCTCTGCAGTTTATTTATTCTGAGCCTCAGGCACAGCCTTATCTTCAGGTTTTTCTGTAGTCATTCCACAGACATTATGTTCCTTTTTTAAAAACACTGGGACACTGCACGCTGGTATATGTAGAATTTTTTAACACAATGAATCATTGGTGAAAATCCGACTATATTTTTTGAGAATGTCTGACTGAACTTGGCATCTATGATCCACCCGAACTGAAAAACCTGAGCGGTCAAATAGTGGCTACTCAAATTGTAGATTCTGGTTGAACTCCACATTCTAGAGATTACACTAAAACACGTTGAAGTCTGTTTTTTCTCTTGAATTTTGAAACAGCTGCAGATGTTCTTGGTGAAACACCTGACACACTATGTTGAATGGTGTTACTATGGAGAAAGAGCATAGCTTGGGAAACGTAACAGTGAAATAACATTTCTTATTCCCTGACTTCACTGTCTGACTTCACTCCTGTCTCTTAAATGGAACGTAGGTAAAACAAGGAGCTTAAAATATTGATGGTTTTTGTGTTCTCTCTGCCACACTCCCCGAAATGGGGACACACAGACTGCCTCTAACATTCTCACGAACTAGCTATCTTTTTTAAAGTATTTTTATTCTCCTTTTTCACATTTTCCCCCAAATTTTCACCCAACAATAAACTAGAATTAGTAACTAATGCAATGTCAATCCCCACATCAATAACAATGATCCCAACCTCCCACCAAACCCCCAAACATTAGCATGCATGTTAACATAAACAAATAACAAAAAGGAATCAGGAATCACCCATAGTCACCATTAACACATGCAATCCCCCTCTCCCCAACACCCCCTCATGTTCGAAGCAATCCAATTCTCAAAAGTGCATAATGAATAACACCCATGAATTATAGAACCCTTCCATCCCTCCCCTCAGTTTGAATTTGACCGTCTTAAGAATCAAGAATTCCAGTAGGTCCCCCCAAGGCACAGGGTGGAGAAGTTGATCTCCATCCCAACAGGATCCGCCTTCCGGCGATTAACAAGGCAAAGGCTACAACATCTGCCTCCGCACCCGTTTCCAACCCCGGCTGATCCGACACCCCGAATATGGCCTCCCGAGGGCCTGGGTCCAGTTTCATGTGCACTGCTTTAGAGATTATCCTAAAAACCTCCTTACAATAATCCTGGAGCTATGACAGGACCAAAACATGAACATGGTTTTCAGGGAGCCCCCCCCCCCCCCCCCCCCCCGGCAACGATCACACACATCTTCTACCCCCTCAAAGAGCCAGCTCAGCCTCGCCCTTGTAAGGTGTGCTCTATATACCATCTTCAGCTGTATCAGCCCCAACCGCGCACACGAGGTGGAGGCGTTCACCCTCTGGAGCACCTCACACCAGAACCCCTCCTCCATACCCTCTCCCAACTCTTCATCCCACTTTGTCTTGATCCCATCCAGTGGTGACTTCTCCTCTTCCAAAATAGTCCCATAAACGGCCGACACTACCCCCTTCTCCAGTCCCCCTGTCGTCAGCACCTCCTCCAGCAATGTGGAGGCCGGCTCTACCAGGAAGCTCTGTATCTCCTTTCTGGCAAAGTCTCGAACCTGCATGTATCTAAATATTTCCCCCTGCTCCAGCCCATACTTCATTCCCAACTCCTTCAATCCTGGATTGGATGCCGGACTGTTAGCGGATGAGGTGGTGTGCGGGCGGGTGAGGAAATGTATCTAGAAGTTAATGACATGGGGGAAGTCTCGGCTGCAATGGTCTGGGAGGTGCTGAAGGCGGTGGTCAGAGGGGAGCTGATTTTGATACGGGCCCACAGGGAGAAGGTAGATAGAGCAGAGATGGACCGACTGATAAGGGAAATGCTTCAGGTCGACAGGAGTTATGCGGAGACCCCAGAGGCAGGGCTTTTAAGGGAATGACGGAGGCTACAGGCAGAGTTTGGCTTGTTAACTACAGGGAAGGCAGTGGAGCAGCTGAGGAAGGCGAGGTGGAAGATATATGAATATGGAGAGAAGGCCAGTAGAATACTTGCGCAGCAGCTCAGAGGGAGGCAGTCAGGGAGATAGGGAAAGTGAGGGAAAGAGAAGGGAACCTGGTCGGTGATTCAGCAGGAGTTAATAGGGCGTTCAAGGAGCTTTATAGCAGGCTGTATGAGCCAGAACCCCAGCTGGGCCGGAGGGGATGTGGCAATTCTTAGGGGGGGTCTGAGGTTCCCGAAGGTGGAGGAAGGGCTGATAGAAAGGATGTTGGCCCCAATCTGGATGGAAGAAATAGCAACGTGGAGTTTTATAAAATGTTCTCTGGGATGTTGGGGTCTCTGTCGATGAGGACATTTAATGAGGCAAGGGAGCGAGGGATGCTCCCCCGACGATGTCACAGGCCACGATCTCACTGATCTTGAAGCAGGATAAGGACCTGGAGCTATGTGGGTCCTACAGACCGATATCCCTATTAAATGTGGACGCCAAACTGTTGGCCAAAATCTTGTCCTCTAGGATTGAAGACTGCGTTCCGGGCGTGATTGGGGAGGACCAGACGGGATTCGTTAAGGACAGGTAATTGGCGGCCAACATTAGAAGGTGGCTGAATGTGATCATGATGCTTCCAGAGGGTAGGGACGTGGAGGTAGTGGTCGCAATGGACGCAGAGAAGGCATTTGACCGGGTGGAATGGAACTATCTGTGGGAGGTGCTAGAACGGTTTGGGTTTGGATGGGGCTTCATCGACTGGGTTAGGCTGCTGTATCAGGCACCCGTGGCGAGTGTACGGATGAACAGGTTGACATCAGGCTATTTTAGGCTGCACCGGGGTCGACCAGGGCTGCCCCCTTTCCCCACTGCTGTTTGAGCTGGTCATAGAGCCGCTGGCAATTGTGCTAAAAGCCCCAAGGGGCTAGTTCAGGGAGGGGTGGAACACAGAGTCTTGCTATAGGCAGACGACCTGCTCCTATATGTTTCTGACCGACTAGAAGAGATGGGAGAAATTATGAGGATTCTGGGGGAGTTTGGCCGGTTTTCGGGTTACTAATTGAACATGGGGGAAAGTGAAATGTTCGCGATACAGGCACGGGGGCAGGAGAGGTGGCTAGGGGGGCAGCACGGTGGCGCAGTGGGTTAGCCCCATTGCCTCACAGTGTCGAGGTCCCAGGTTCTGGGTCACTGTCTGTGTGGAGTTTGCACGTTCTCCCTGTGTTTACATGGGTTTCACCCCCACAACCCAAAAAGTGTGCAGTACAGGTGGATTGGCCACGCTAAATTGCCCCTTAATTGGAAAAAATGAATTGGGTATCTAAATTTTTTTTTAAAAGGAGAGGTGGCTGGGGGAGCTGCCATTTAGAGTGGTGGGGGAAGCTTTCGGTATCTAGGCAGTCAGGTGGCACGGGAATAGGAACAGCTCCATAAGCTAAATTGGCGCGACTGGTAGACCAAATGAAGGAAGACTTCCAAAAGTGGGACATGCTCCCGCTATCACTGGCTCGGAGGGTACAGACAGTAAAAATGACGGTCCTCCCGAGATTCCTGTTTGTTTTTCTGTGTCTCCCCATCTTCATCCCACAGGCCTTTTTTAAAGCGGGTAAACAAGGTGATCTCTGGCTTTGTATGGGCCTCGAGTTAAAAAGGGGACGCTGGAGCATAACCGGGGGAGGGCGAGCTGGCGCTGTCGAACTTTAGCAATTACTATTGGGCAGCAAATGTAGCCATGATTAGGATGTGGTGGGGGGGGGGTCGATGTGGGAGCGGGTAGAGGCGGCATCTTGCAAGGTCACGTGTTTGGGGGCATTGGTTACAGCGCCTCTGCCGTTCCCACCGGCACGGTACTCCACAAGCCCGGTGGTGGTGGCGGCCCTAAGAGTCTGGGGGTAATGAAATGAAAATCGCTTATTGTCACGAGTAGGCTTCAAATTAAGTTACTGTGAAAAGCCCCTAGTCGCCACATTCCGGCGCCTGTTCGGGGAGGCTGTTACGGGAATCGAACCGTGCTGCTGGCCTGCTTGGTCTGCTTGGTTTGCTTTCAAAGCCAGCGATTTAGCCCAGTGTGCTAAACAGCCCGAGGCATGTGGAAGCAGAGGGAGCATCAGTCTGGTCTCCAAAATGCAATAATCATCGGTTTGCCCCGGGGAGGCTGGATGGAAGGTTTCGGAGATGGCAAAGAGCAGGGATCGAGGGGATGGGAGATCTGTTCATAGAGGGGAGCTTTCCCAGCCTGAGGGAGCTGGAGGAGAAATTTGAATTGACGGGAGGGAATGAGTTTAGGTACCTGCAGGCGCGGGACTTCCTAAGCAGGCAGGTCGCAACCTTCCCACTCCTACCGCCAAGGGGGATACAAGACAGGGTAGATTCCAGAGTGCGGGTGGGAGAAGGGAGAGTTTCGGACATTTATAAAGAACTCATGGGGTCAGAGGAAACGCAGACCGAGGAGCTGAAATACAAATGGGAAGAGGAGTTAGGAAGAGAGATGGAGGATGGTCTCTGGGCGGATGCGTTGAGAACAGTCAGCGTCTCCACATAATGCGCCAGGCTCAGCCTGATACAGTTTAAGGCCGTTCACTGGGCTCACATGACAGTGGCCCAGATGAGCAGGTTCGTTGGGATAGAAGACAGGTGTGCAAGGTGTGCGGGAGGACCAGCGAACCATGTTCATGTGTTCTGGGCATGCCTGAAGCTTAGGGGATTTTGGCAGGGGTTTGCAGATGTCATGGCCACGGTGTTAAAAACAAGGGGGCACCGAGTCCAGAGGTGGCGATTTTCGGAGTGTCGGAATATCCGGGAATCCAGGAGGAGAAAGAGGCAGACGTTCTGGTCTTTGCCTCCCTGGTAGCCCGGAGATGGTTACTATTAGCATGGAGGGACTCTAAGCCCCTGAAGTCGGAGACCTGGCTCACTGACATGGCTCGCTTTCTCTGTCTGGAGAAAATCAAGTTCGCCCTGAGAGGGTCAATGTTAGGGTTCGTCCGGAGGTGGCAGCCGTTCGTCGACTTCTTCAGAGAAAATTAACCGTCAGCAGAGAGGTGGGGGTTTTAGTTTAGTTTTGATTAGTGTGTAAGAAAGGGGGTCCTTTGAGGGAGGAAGACGGCCCTTGCACTATGTTTATATTTGTATGTACACTGTTTCTTCTGTAATTGTTACAAAATCACAAATACCTTAATAAAATGTTTATAAAAAAAGAATCTTGGTAAAGAGCCCCCAATTTTATTATGAACTCGACCAGACCCCAACAGCGGCTAGGATACTGGACCGAAACCCCAATATTTAATTTTATCTGTTAGACTTTGTGGAAAGGAGTGATTGCATGAAAAAGTATGGTTTGGTTACTTTTAAAATAAAACTTTATTATGAGGCACAACATTAAACTGATTTTAACTTCAAACTCAAAATGAACAGCTACAATTATACCTTTACACGACTACTTCTTCACTAATGAGGCATCAGTTGTACACCAATCGGCTACCAAGAAAACCTGTTTGTATTGCCTCGCTTTGGATAAAATTGCAATGGTGCTGTGCCTGATCCAAATTAGGCATGCTTCCTCTGTGATTTTAGATACTAGCTATTCAACTATGAAAGTCATGGACTGATGCAAACAGGTATTTGAATGTAAAGAAAATAAATGTAAAACCACATGAAATTTCATAAATGAATTGGTAAAGGCACAGCTTGGTGGGACTGAGTCTGCCTTGGCTTTGGCCTCTGGCCTCTCCTTAGTCTGTTGTGCTGCAGTGGCTTCCATAATATACTTCAGCGTTGTCACTTAGCCCAAGTACTGCCCCATTCTGCTCTGATGTCCAGACACATGGAATGCAGTCAGGAGGAGTGGCCTTGGCTAACTTTGCTTTTCACTCATTTAGGACGCTGATATAAATCAAATCTGCACCCTCTCCCTCAACGCCATTCTGAAAGGGCCAGATAGCCATCCTACACAAAAGCCTCATAATTGCCACATTACATTGCTCAGGGACAGTGTAGTAACATAAATTAGCCCATCCTGCTTTTACTTTTGGCTCAGGGACCCACTGTGAAATGCTTTCCTGGTTGCAGCAAACGTACAAGGGTATTTACAGCAATAGAACTGAACATAACCCATTTTCCAAGCAGTCATTCACAGCCATTTTTTCTGGTCACAGCGGGGCTGAGGGTTAGTGGCTGTAGGGTCGGAAATTGGAAGTTCCAACTGCAACACCTAGGTTGCTGACTTCTTCAACTATTGCTGCTAGGTTGCTATATTATTCATCTGTTGGTACTAGGCTGCCGTGCTCTTCATTCTTTACTGCTCGGCTGCTGTGCTCTCCATCCATTACTACTAGGCTGCTGTGCTCTCCATCCATTACTGCTAGGCTGCCATCCTCTTCATCCATTACTGCTAGGATGCTGTGCTCTCCATCCATTGCTGCTCGGCTGCCGTGCTCTTCATCCATTACTGCTAGGCTGCCGTGCTCTTTATCCATTACTGCTAGGCTGCCATGCTCTTCATCCATTACTGCTAGGCTGCCGTGCTCTTCATCCATTGTTGTTAAACTGCCATGCTCTTCATCCATTACTGCTCGGCTGCCGTGCTCTTCATCCATTACTGCTAGGCTGCCGTGCTCTTCATCCATTGCTGCTAGGCTGCCGTGCTCTTCATCCATTACTGCTAGGCTGCCGTGCTCTTTATTCATTACTGCTAGGCTGCCGTGCTCTTCATCCATTGCTGCTTGGCTGCCGTGCTCTTTATCCATTACTGCTAGGCTGCCGTGCTCCTCATCCATTGCTGCTAGGCTTCCGTGCTCTTCATCCATTACTGCTAGGCTGCCGTGCTCTTCATCCATTGCTGCTAGGCTGCCGTGCTCTTCATCCATTACTGCTAGGCTGCCGTGCTCTTCATCCATTACTGCTAGGCTTCCGTGCTCTTCATTTATTACTGCTAGTCTACTGAGTTCTGTATTGCAAATGGAGCAGAGAACAGTAGCTGCTTCTTTTAAACTATTCCAAAATCATTTGAATGGTGGGTGGAGATGAAGAAACACAGATTTGCATTTGTATACCATCTTTCATTCCCTCAGGAATTAATTTCTTTCGAATTATTGTCATTCTTGTAATACAGACGCTACCACCAAGAAAGCACAACAGCGCCTGTACTTCCTCAGGAAACTAAGGAAATTTGGCATGCCCACATTAACTCTTACCAACTTTTACAGATGCACCAGAGAAAGCATCCTACCTGGCTGCATCACCAGGAGCGGGCTGGTATGGCAACTGCTTGGCCCAGGACCGCAAGAAACTTCAGAGAGTCGTGAACGGCCCAGTCCATCACACGAACCTGCCTCCCATCCATTGACTCCATCTACACCTCCCGCTGCCTGGGTAAAGCGGGCAGCATAATCAAAGACCCCTCCCACCTGGCTTACTCACTCTTCCAACTTCTTCCATCGGGCAGGCGATACAGAAGCCTGAGAACAAGCATGAACAGACTCAAAAATAGCTTCTTCCGGCAGCATGGTGGTGCAATGGGTTAGCACTGCTGCCTCACGGCGCCGAGGTCCCAGGTTCAATCCTGGCTCTGGGTCACTGTCGTGTTTGCGTGGGTTTCGCCCGCACAACCCAAAGATGTGCAGGTTAGGTGGATTGGCCATGCTAAATTGCCCCTTAATTGGAAAAAATGAATTGGGTATGCTAAATTTTTTTTAAAATTCAAAAAACAGCTTCTTCCCCCGCTGTTGTCAGCGTTAAAAAATAACAGTTAATAAATAACTAATTCCAAACAAAGCCAAAATGCAATTTATCATTTTGGTTAAAGTTGTGCCCATCAGCAACTCTTGAGGAGCTGAGGTTTGACTTGCTGTTGCAAGATTGTATGAGCCCTGCACAATGGGTGCAGGATACTGGCAATCATATTCCTCCAATTAATTTCCAGAAACATGGGATACCAGCTGCTGTCAGAATGGTATTACAGGGAAACACACACTTTTGAAACTAGCTGAGATTGAGGGACCATTCTGGCATGCTTGCTCCTGAGTGTCTGGGAACTCTTCAGTTGTTATCATCACTGAGTTAACACACGGGGCGGCACAGTGGTTAGCATTGCTGCCTCACAGCGCCGAGGAGACCTGGGTTCGATCCTAGCCCCAGGTCACTGTCTGTGTGGAGTTTGCGCATTTGACCCATATCTGTGTTTGCGTGGGTCTTGTGGTGTTATGCATCACTGTAGATACACAAGGGGTTAATGTAAGTACACGCAGACTAGCTACACACTAGAGGGAGCACCAGAGACATGACACACAGACACTCAACCAATAGGTCAGTAAGATAGGACACGACCAATGGGCATTCACGATACACACAGAGGTGACACTACCACAGGGGGGCATTACACCAACCTATATATAAAGGACACAGCACACATGATCTTCCTCTTTCCAGTGGGGACACTCAAGTGAACATCAAGGAAGCAGCTTATGCTACGCCAAGAGTATAACAAGACATTGTACCAGTTGAGTGACTGTTTCAATCCATATAGTTACAACTCATCAAGCAGTGACAACTAGCAACAACAGCCAGGCAAGATGATGTTCGGGATTCCGGTTCCGCAGCAGCTCAAGAATTCTGCCAGGAGAATACAAGAAAAAACAGTAAAAGAAGCACCAAAACTCACCACGAGGTAGGCTTGCAGCAGAAATCTGCAGTTTTGAATTGCAGCCACCTTGGTAAAGGTGCTGCACGTGCGCAGTGGAGAAAAAGGCCCCAAGTTAAGGAACAGCGATTTGAGCATGCCCAATTACTTCCTACAACCTACGTCACACACTTTGTAACGTCAGAGGCCCCAGACCACGGTCACTTAAAGGGGAAATGTCCCAAAACAAGAAGAAAAAAAATTTAAAGTGGTAAAACCCGATTCTTTCACCTGGAACGACAGCACAATGCCTGAAATTCGACCAGTAGCTGAAAGTAACCTCCGCAGAACCCTGTAGCAAGCAGTTAACTCCGCCCAAAGAGATGATGCAGTCCTTGAATACTACGACTCCGACCTTTATTTCTTCTTTGGACATCACGAGCCCAATGCCAGCTCCGACACAAAAATTTATGATATGTCCCTAGAAGACTACAACTCAGATGAAGATTTCATCATTCGAGATGGCGACCCCAATACCAAATCCGAACCGCAACGAGATGTGTTCTGCAACGAGATGTGTTCTGCAGTGAAGAATCCGACACAGACGCGGATGTGTTCTTCGGATTTGAGGATCTTCAGCCCAGCATATATGACATCCCGACTCGCGAGTGCAGGATTATGCTGCGGCCTGACACCAAGAGACAGAGAGCGGTACAAGCCCACAGAGAGCAGCCTGCTGCCACACAGAGAGTGGTCCACGCATCGCGAAGGATCCCTGACTCCACACAGAGTGGTCCACACATCACAAAGGGTCCCAGCCTCTACACAGGAAGCAATGAAAGACTCAACAGCGAGACAACTGCATGTCTCAACACATGAAGTGACTCCAGTGACACAAGCCTCCACAGCGAGCACATGGACAGCCTCCACGATAGAACCAACGCAAGACTCCACAGCGCAGTCCTTGCATGAACAAGACCATGAGGATCTAGCAACCTCCTCTAAGCAACCAGCAGCAGACGATGCAAGTCTGCCATGCTCAAGTGAACAACAGAAAGACCATGACAGTCTGCCATGCTCAAGTGCACATCAAGAAGACTATGACAGTCCACCCACATTGTTTGAGCCACCAGAAGAAGACTCTGACAGTCTACCCAACCCAAGTGATAAACAAGAAGCTACTGAGGCTCTATCCACTGTATGTGAGACAAGTGACGACGGCATCCCACTCCCCATACAAGATGTGCAATGTGACAGACCTCAGCTAGTGTGTACAGAGGCACTCGACAATCACAGTGAGACTACTGGTGACTCCGGTGACACCACGTTACTTTAAACCTCATTCGCTCGAGCCTCTCCACAAGCAAATGCATTCCTGAATGTTTTGACTCCAGACATGGAGCATCAAGAAATCTCAGCTGACTCCAGTGAACCTGCTATGACTCCAGACGGGGAGCATCGACAAACCAAAACTGACTCAGGTGAAACAGACCAGACTCCAGATGGGGAGCAACCACAAGCCAAAGCTGATTCAAGTAAGCCGGACTTGACTCCAGACGGGGAGCGCTGCGAAGTCAGTGCTGGCACGCTCAAGAAAACAGCAGATGCCACAAAGCACGCTGACACGAATAACTGTGTGAAGGACTCATATTATCCACAGAGTGTGGTCCTTGAGCGCAGCAAACACGGCAACAAAACCAACCAACACAACATCACAACCTATGAAAACCATATCAAAGACAACGACACGACGTGTACCAAAGACAACGTCGTCGACAGCAAGCACGACAAAGACTACACCAATGGACTACGACTGGTACGACATGGTACAACTCTGCCCATGAGGGACACTGTTAGTGCTCAGCTCAGTGCAATGACAGACTATGGCAGGACGATGCATCTTCCCAGTTCACGTGTGCTGCACTACCAACAGGCAACCTGGCTTTCAGGACAGATGCCATCCAACATCGCTATCACAAGCATTGGAAGAAAAAAGGACTCCAAGTCAGACAACAAAAGGATTTGACCACTTCTTGGTTCCTTATGCACAGGGACATGATGGCGTTCACACGGACATGCCACCATCAACATCACCAACTCACCAACCCAACAAGAAAGACATTCAGCCATGATAATTGATGGGTTTTGGACTCATACATATGAGTTGGACTTATTGTTTAATGATCACTGTTATCATAACTTGTACAGAGCATCGATTATCTACCTTTTTTTTGTTCAATTTTCTTTAACAGTGTACAGAAAATATGTAACACGGAAAAAGGGGGATGTGGTAATATGCATCACTGTAGATGCACAAGGGATTAATGTAAGTACACGTAGACTAGCTACACACTAAAGGGAGCACCAGAGACATGACACACAGACACTCAACCAATAGGTCAGTAAGATAGAACACGACCACTGGGCATTCACGATACACACAGAGGTGACACTACCACAGGGGGGCAGTACACCAACCCATATATAAAGGACACAGCACACATGATCTTCCTCTTTCCAGTGGAGACAAGTGAAAATCAAGGAAGTAGCTTATGCTACACCAAGAGTATAACAAGACAGGTCTCACACCCACAACCCAAAGATGTGCAAAGTAGGTGGATTTCCCCTAAATTGGAAAACAAGAATTGGGTACTCAAAATTTATTTAGTTTTAAATCACTTAGTTAATACATCTTGATGCTTTTTAAAAATGGATTGTTTGAAACTATGCAAAATTCAAAAGTCATTAGTTGATCAGGAAAGAGATTGAAGGTATCCAGTGTTCAATCTGAAATTCTAATGCTATGTTTAGGGAATCAAAGAGTTAAATAGGAAGAGTACTGGCGTATGCAACAAGTTAACCAGGAAGTGCTTTTGTGCAGTCACGATCGTGTTTCCATTGCTGCCTTTCTGGATAAAACAGCTATCACATTCTATGTAAATTGGAAAGCAGATGGTCTGAAGTGCTTTGTGAAATTATTTAATATATTTGAGGAGAGGTAAGTTCTTCCTGTGATGGATATTTTGATAAGATTGCGCTGGAGATTGAGTTTGCTGTATTGAGCTTTGCTTCAGGTCCCAGTGAACAATAGAATGAGGAACAGCAGTCAACTCTGTCATGGTTTACAGAAACATATCATTTTTACTCATCTATTTCCTGTTCTTTTACTGCTCCTCACCTGTTGAATCTCTTAACTAGCTCTTTGCCCACAGAATCAGTGAGTTTGCGACTCAAAATACTGACTGTCATAAGCTATGGTGAACACCTTTAATGGCTGCTAAGATCTGATTTTATTTTTATCTAATGTGGTCCGAGAGCAATCAGCAAGGTACAACAATTTGGGACATTTTGCATTGCTTCTCCAGCAAGGGTAGGCGTATGATAGAATTTTGATAGAATGAATAAGGGGGGACGGTCAGTAACCAAGAGGACAGATTAATTATAATTGCAAAAGAACAAAAGTGGAGATAAAGTGAATTACTTTACACATTACTTTACACATTGAGTTGTTTATGATCTGCAGTGGCCTGTCTGACAGAGTGGTGAAAACGGTAACGTTCAAAAGGAAATTGGATAAATGTATAAATTTGCTGGGCCACAGTGAAAGATCAGGGATTGTGACAAATTGGATAGCTCTTTCAGACAAGAGGCAGGATGTGTCAAATGGCCTTCTGTTTCGTTTTGGGATTCTATGACTGGTGTACACAGGTACACTAAAAATGTAGCAGAGCCACTGGAGGTCATAATTCTCTACTTGTCTTAATCCAAACACAGCTGCTTCCATTTATAAATGTTTTTACACATAAAGAAGCATCCCAATGTGCTTCAGACATGCGTTTCTGGAAATGTAACTCCTGGATATAATATTAAGACGAACAGACTGGAGTGTGTAGTCAGGATCTGGTTTGAGTAGATATCAATAAACAGTTTTTTATAATGTCAATCTCAATCACTCAATGTTTTTTAAAATAAATTTAGAGTACCCAATTATTTTTTTTTCCAATTAAGGGGCAATTTAGCATGGCCAGTACGCCGAGCCTGCATATCTTTGGGTTGTGGGGATGAAACCCACGCAGACACATGGAGAATGTGCAAACACCACACGGACAGTGACCCAGGGCTGGGATTCGAACCCGGGTCCTCAGTGCCGTAGTCCCAGTGCTAACCACTGCGCCATCTCCCTCACGATGTTACTGGTTAGTACTGCAGAACCGCCCTGTCAGTTTCTTTTTTTTTAAATAATTTTTATTGAAAAATTTTGAATTTATACAACAACATCAAACGATACTAAAATACCAACCATACCAATAATGACAACAATCGTGAACCTTCGCCCCTCCTCAATGAACAACCCAACATATTAACAACAACTTAAATTAACACAATGTTAAGTTACATAACCGTAGCGAAAAAAAATAGAAACTATAATAAGGAACCCCCCCCCCCCCGGGTTGCTGCTGCTATTGACCAAGATACCTATCTTTGAGCCAGGAAGTCCAGAAAAGGCTGCCACCGTTTATAGAACCCTTGTACTGATCCTCTCAGGGCAAATTTTACCCTTTCCAACTTTATAAATCCCGCCATGTCATTGACCCAGGTCTCCACACTTGGGGGCCTCGCATCCTTCCACTGCAGCAAGATCCTCCGCCGGGCTACTAGGGACGCAAAGGCCAGGACACCGGCCTCTTTCGCCTCCTGCACTCCCGGCTCCGCCCCAACCCCAAAAACTGCGAGTCCCCACCCTGGTTTGACCCTGGATCCAACCACCCTCGACACCGTCCCCGCCACCCGCTTCCAGAATTCTTCCAGTGCTCGGCATGCCCAGAACATATGGGCATGATTCGCTGGACTCCCCGAACATCTGGTGCACCTGTCCTCACCCCCAAAGAACCTACTCATCCTAGTCCTGGACATGTGGGCCCGGTGCAGCACCTTAAATTGGATGAGACTAAGCCTCGCACATGAAGAGGAAGAGTTGACTCTCTCCAAGGCATCCGCCCAAGTCCCGTCCTCTATCTGCTCCCCAAGTTCCCCCTCCCATTTAGCCTTCAGCTCTTCCACTGACGACTCCTCCACCTCCTGCATTACCTTATAGATGTCAGACACCTTCCCCTCTCCGACCCACACCCCCGAAAGCACTCTGTCCATCGTCCCCCGTGAGGGCAGCAAAGGGAATCCCTCTACCTGTCACCTAGCAAACGCCTTTACCTGCAAGTATCTGAACATGTTCCCTTGGGGAAACCCAAATTTATCTTCCAGTTCCCCCAGCCCGCAAACCTCCCGCCAATAAACAGGTCCCTCAATTTACTGATGCCCACCCTTTGCCACCCCCTAAATCCCCCATCCTTGTTCCCCGGGATGAACCGATGATTGCCACCCAATGGAGCCTCCATCGAGCCCCCTGTTTCCCCCCGATGCCGTCTCCACTGCCCCCAGATTCTTAGGGTCGCCGCCACCACCGGGCTTGTGGTATACCTCTTAGGGGAGAGCGCCAACGGCGCCATTACCATGGCACCCAGGCTCGTACCTCTACATGACGCCATCTCCATTCTTTTCCACGCCGCCCCTCCCCCCTCCCCCCTCCATCACCCATTTACGCACCATTGACACATTGGCTGCCCAATAGTACCCCAAAAGGTTGGGCAGCGCCAGCCTGCCTCTATTCCTCCCTTGCTCCAGGAAAACCCTATTCACTCTCGGAGTCCCATGTGCCCACACAAAGCTCAAGATACTGCTAGTCACTCTCCTAAAGAAGGCCCTGGGGATGAAGATGGGCAGGCACTGAAAGAGGAACAAGAACCTCGGAAGCACCGTCATTTTGACGGACTGCACCCTCCCCGCCAACGACAATGGCAGCATGTCCCACCTCTTGAACTCCTCCTCCATCTGATCTACAAGCCTGGTGAAATGATGTTTGTGAAGAGTCCCCCAGTCCCTGGCCACCTGCACCCCAAGGTACCTAAAACTCTCCCCTGCCCGCCTAAGCGGAAGCCTACCAATTCCTTCCTCCTGGTCTCCAGGGTGCACCACAAACACCTCACTCTTGCCTAAATTTAATTTATAACCTGAGAAGGTCCCAAACTCAGCTAGCAACTCCATCACCCCCGGCATCCCTCCCACCAGGTCCGCCACATACAGTAACAGGTCATTGGCATACAACGACACCCTATGTTCCTCCCCACCTCGCACCAAACCTCTCCACCTCTCTGAATCCCTCAACGCCATCGCCAGCGGCTCAATGGCCAATGCAAACAACAAGGGGGACGGGGGCAACCCTGCCTGGTCCCTCGGTAAAGCCGGAAGTACTCCGACCTCCTCCTATTCGTGGCCACGCACGCCATCGGGGCCTCATATAGCAGCCTCACCCATCTAATAAGCCCTTCACCAAATCCAAACCTCCCCAACACCTCCCATAGGTACCCCCACTCCACTCTATCGAAGGCCTTCTCCGCATCCAGCGCCACCACTATCTCTGCCTCCCCCTCAATCGCCGGCATCATGATGACATTCAACAATCTCCGCACATTCATGTTCAGCTGCCTTTCCTTCACAAACCCTGTCTGGTCCTCGTGTACAACCCCTGGCACACAGTCCTCTATCCTGGTGGCCAGGATTTTTGCCAGCACCTTAGCATCCACGTTGAGGAGAGATATGGGCCTGTATGAACCACACTGCTGGGGGGTCCTTGTCCCTCTTTAAGATTAACGAGATCAGCGCCCACGACATCGTCGGGGTCAAAGTCCCCCCTTCCCACGCTTCATTAAGTGTCCGCACCAGCAAGGGGCCCACTAGGTCCACAAACTTTTTATAAAATTCCACCGGGAACCCATCCGGCCCCGGCGCCTTCCCTGACTGCATCTGCCCGATCCCCTTAACTAGCTCCTCCAGCTCAATCGGCGCCCCCAACCCCTCCACCTGCTCCTCCTGCACCTTCGGGAAAGAAAGCCCGTCGAAGAACCTCTCCATTCCCCTCCTCTCCTCTGTTGGCTCCGACCGGTACAGTTCCCCGTAAAAGTCCTTGAAGACCTCATTCACCTCTACCCCCTTCCGCAACACATTCACACTCCAGCAATTTCCTTAGCCGCATCCCGCTTGCGAAGCTGATGAGCCAGCATCCTACTCGCCTTTTCACCATGTTCGTACACTGCCCCTTGTGACTTCCTCCACTGTGCCTCCGCCTTTCTAGTGGTCAGCAAATCAAATTTAGCCTGCAGGCTGCGCCTCTCCCCCAACAGTCCCTCCTCTGGTGCCTCTGCATACCTCCTGTCCACCTCCAGCATCTTTCCCACCAGTCTATCCCTCTCACTCCTCTCCCTGTGTGCCCGGATGGATATCAGCTCCCCACGAATCACTGTCTTCAGGGCTTTCCAGACCACCCCCACCTGAACCTCCCCCGTATCATTCACCTCGAGGTACCCCTCAATACTTGCCCGGACCCTCCTACACACCTCCTCCTTCGCCAACAACCCCACATCCAACCGCCACAACGGGCGCTGGTCTCGCTCATCCCCCATCTCCAACTCTATCCAATGCGGAGCGTGGTCGGAGATTGCAATGGCCGAATACTCGACCTCCTCCACTCTCGGAATCAGTCCCCTACTCACCACGAAGAAGTCTATCCGAGAGTAGACCCTATGTACATGGGAGAAGAAAGAGTACTCCCGTGCCCTCGGCCTCACAAACCTCCATGGATCCACCCCACCCATCTGGTCCATAAATCCTCTCAGTACCTTGGCCACCGCCGGCCTCCTACCCGTCCTCGAGCTGGACCAATCCAGTGAAGGATCCAACACCATATTGAAGTCCCCCCCCATGATCAGACCTCCCGCCTCTAGATCCGGGACCCGTCCCAGCATACGCCTCATAAAGCCCGCATCGTCCCAATTTGGGGCATACACACTAGCAAGTACCACCTTCTCTCCTTGTAGCCTGCCCCTAACCATAACATACCTACCCCCCTTATCCGCCACCACCTCCAATGCCTCAAACGACACATTTTTCCCCACCAGAATCGCCACTCCCCGGTTCTTCACATCCAACCCAGAGTGGAAAACCTGCCCCACCCACCCCTTCCTCAGACGGACCTGGTCCGCCACCTTCAGGTGGTCTCCGGAAGCATTGCCACATTTGCCTTTAGCCCCCTCAGATGAGCAAGTACCCTCGACCGCTTCACCGGCCCATCGCATTCCAGGTGACCAACCGGATCAGAGGGCGTCCCTCCCCCGTCGACTAGCCATAGCCCGTCGACTGCCCGCCCCAGGCCAGCACCCCCCCGCCTGACCCAGTCCCCACAGCGACAACACCTCACCTCTGTCCCCCCGGCCCCCACCAGCTCCTTCCTGACCCTGCCAGCAGCAACCCGGTATTCCCCTTTCCCCCCCTCCCTTCCCCCCAGGCTAGGAACCCTCCCAGCCGCGAACCGTCCTCCATTGTACTTCTGTGGGTCAGCTAACTTCTGCTGACCCCGGAAACTCCCGCCAATAATCCGATCCCTCCCAAAGTGGGATCATCCCCCATCATATCCCTCCTCCAGGCACCGCTCCAGCGCGGGGAAGAACCAGTTAAGGCCCCGCCTCCCCCCGTCATCGTCTCCAGCCCCGCAGCGCGGGAAACCAGAGGAAAGCCCGCGCTTTCGCACTGTCCCACCACACTCTTCTGACGCAGCTCCCAAATACCAGCCCCCCTCCATACCCCCAACCCGACATAGAATACAACAAACCCCCCCAACCCTCCCCGCAAGATACAAAACTGAAGCAATGCCCCACAGCAAAAAAAACCAGAACAACACCCCCATAAATAACCATATCAAAATTGCAAAAGTACAGAAAAAGAGAACACAGCAACAGCAGAAACCAGCAATAAAGTATTACAACCGACCCCGCAACCCCCAACCCCTAGTTCAAGTCCAGTTTCTCCGTCCGCACAAAGGCCCACGCCTCCTCCGGGGAATCGAAATAATAATGCCGGTCTGAATAAGTTACCCACAGGCGCGCAGGCTGCAACATTCCGAACTTTATCTTCTTCTTGTAAAGCACCTCTTTCGTCCGATTAAACCCGGACCGCCGCTTAGCCACCTCCGCACTCCAATCCTGGTAGATCCGTACTACCCCATTCTCCCAGTTGCTGCTCTTCACCTTCTTGGCCCAGCGCAGCGCACACTCCCGATCACTGAACCGGTGGAACCTCACCAGCACCGCACGCGGGGGTTCATTCTCCTTAGGCCTCCTGGCGAGTACCCTGTGGGCTCCCTCCAGCTCCAGGGGCAGATGGAAAGACCCGGCCCCCACTAGCGAGTTCAGCATCGCAGCCATGTAGGTTGTCAGGTCCGACGCCTCCGCAAGGCCCAAGATCCGCAGATTTTTCCGCCTCATGCGGTGATCAAGCTCCTCGAAGCGGTCCTGCCACTTCTTGTGGAGTGCCTCGTGCCCCTCCACCTTACTCACGAGGACCACGGCCTCCTCCTCTCGTTCAGTGGCCTTGGTCTGCAACGCCTTGATGGCAGCACCCTGGGTCGTCTGAATCTCTGAGAGCCTTTTGTTTGTTTCCTGCAGAGAGCTCAGTACCTCAGCCTTGAAGTCTGTAAAGCAGCGCAGGAAAGCAGCTTGTTGCTCCTGGGCCCACTGCTTCCACTCCTCTGGAGCTCCGCCGGCCGCCATCTTGGATTCCTTCCCCCGTTTTTTCTGGGGAGCTGCTGCCGTTTTTCCCCCTTTCCACTCCGAGTTCGAGTCATGAACTGTGGAGAAAGTCGATCAGCACACGGGAGACGTCGAAAAATTTCCGTTTTGGGCTCTAAAAAGAGCCGAAAAGTCCGTTTGAAACATGAGCTCCCAAATGTGCGGCTTCCTACGTCATCGCCGCCACCGGAAGTCTGCCCTGTCAGTTTCAACATCCT
Organism: Scyliorhinus canicula; assembly: GCF_902713615.1. NCBI lineage: Eukaryota > Metazoa > Chordata > Chondrichthyes > Carcharhiniformes > Scyliorhinidae > Scyliorhinus > Scyliorhinus canicula. The sequence goes on from NC_052160.1 coordinate 26,508,510, forward strand.
CCCACACCTGCAGGGCTGTGAAACACAGTGCTGTCTGAAATTAATGTTTGTGGGGGTGACTGGAGTTATAATGGACAGAGTCTTGTACATTATCAGTCAAACTTGGTCATTGACTGCCCTTGGATATTCCTAATTCATTTTGTGTTCATCAGATTGATTTTTACAATTGTGAGAACCTGCTAAACAGTGGCCCATAACTACCTGGTCTCCAGCGCCGCGTTTGAGGACACTCCAATGATGTGTTGTGGAATCCCTCTGGGAAGTTCCCACGTAAGAGTTTAACTGGCAATTGCTCAGAAGTGGTAATTTCCTCTGGACAAATGCGCTGGGCTGGGAACCATCCAACAGAGTGATTAGATCTCTAACTTTGAATGGTTCAGCCAATTTTACCCTGATCGTTACTCTGAAAGAGTTAGAGGAAAAAAGTCACTTCTGACTCCAGAGTAACTATTGAAACACCCAGAGCCAGCCTCATACAGGCTACCCCACTCAAACCCCCCCCCCCCCCCCCCCCCCCCCCCCCAGGGGACCCACCGCACTATTCCTTCCAACTCGATTGTGGTGGCATTGGATGCGGAGAAGGCCTTTGACAGGGTTGAGTGGGGGTACTTGTATTAATTTTACTAGGCTGGTGGAGCAGATGGAGGAGGAATTTAAAAGGTGGGACATGTTGTCGTTGGCGGGTAGAGTACAGTCCGTTAAAATGACGGTGCTCCCGAGGTTTTTGTTTTTGTTTCAGTTCCTCCCCATTTTCATTCCGAGGGCCTTTTTTAGGAGGGTGAACAGCAGCATTCTAGGATTTGTTTGGGCGCACGGGACTCCGAGGGTAAGGAGGGTCATTTTGGAGCGGGGCAGGGATAGAGGGGGGCTGGCGCTGCCCAACCTCTCTGGGTACTATTGGGCGGCTAACGTCTCTATAGTACGTAAGTGGGTAATGGATGGGGAGGGGGCAGCATGGAAACGGATGGAGATGGCGTCCTGTGGAGGCACGAGCCTGAAGGCACTGGTAACGGCGCCGTTGCCGCTCCCTCCAACGAGGTACACTACGAGCCCGGTGGTGGCGGCTACCCTCAAAATTTGGGGGCAGTGGAGGCGACACAGGGGGGAAGTGGGGGGCTCGGTGGAGGCCCCGCTGCGGGGGAACCACCGGTTTGTCCCAGGGAACATGGATGGCGGGTTCCTGGGGTGGTACAGGGCGGGCATTAGGAAGTTGGGAGACCTGTTCATTGACGGGAGGTTTACGAGCCTGGGTGAACTGGAGGAGAAGTTTGAGCTCGCCCCGGGGAATATGTTCAGGTACCTTCAGGTCAAGGCGTTTGCTAGGCGGCAGGTGAAGGGGTTCCCTTTGCTGCCCCCGTGGGGGGTAAGGGATAGGGTGCTTTCGGGGTGTGGGTCGGGGATGGGAAGGTGTCTGACATCTACCAGGTGATGCAGGAAGTGGAGGAGGCGTCGGTAGAGGTGCTGAAGGCTAAGTGGGAGGTGGAGCTGGGGGAGCAGATTGAGGAGGGGACATGGGCGGACGCCCTGGAGAGGGTGAACTCCTCCTCTTCATGTGCGAGGCTTAGCCTCATCCAGTTCAAGGTGCTGCACTGGGCCCACATGTCCGGGTCTAGGATGAGTAGGTTCTTTGGGGGCGAAGACAGGTGTGTCAGGTGTTCGGGGATCCAGCGAACCATGCCCACATGTTCTGGGCATGCCCGGCACTGGAGGAGTTCTGGAAGGGGGTGGCGAGGACGGTGTCGAGGGTGGTAGGATCCAGGGTCAAGCCAGGTTGGGGACTCGCAGTTTTTGGGGTTGGGGCGGAGCCGGGAGTGCAGGAGGCGAAAGAGACCGATGTTTTGGCCTTTGCGTCCCTAGTAGCCCGGCGGAGGATCTTGCTGCAGTGGAAAGATGCGAGACCCCCAAGCGTGGAGACCTGGATTAATGACATGGTGGGATTCATTAAGCTGGAGAGGGTCAAATTCGCCCTGAGGGGGTCGGTACAAGGGTTCTTTAGGAGGTGGCAGCCTTTCCTCGACTTTCTGGCTCAACGATAAGGAACTAGGTCAGCAGCAACCCGGGGGGGGGGGGGGGGGGGGGGGGGGTCTTAGGGGGATAGTGTTTAAGTTAATTTGCTTATTGTTAATTTATTTTGTTGTTTATTGGGTTTGGGGGGGGGGGGGGGGTTTGTTATATGCGTTGTTACGGGTGCCGGGGGGTGTTTATTATTGTTATTATTGTTCTGTTGAGATATATTTTACAAAAAATTCCAATAAAATTATTTTTTTAAAAACAGGGCCTCCAATGAAAGGTCACAACCTGGATGTTAACTATTTCCCTGTCTATAGATGCTGCCAGACCTTCTGAGTGTTTCCAGCATCGGGCGGCATGGTGGCTTAGTGGTTAGCACTGCTGCCTCATGGCACCGAAGATCCGGGTTCAATCCCCACCCTGGGTCACTGTCCATGTGGAGTTTGCACATTCTCCCCGTGTTTGCGTGGGTTTTGCCCCCACAACCCAAAGATGTGCAGGTGGATTGGCCACGCTAAATTGCCCCTTAATTGGAAATTTAAAAAAAGATTTCCAGCATCTGCAGTATTTTGCTTTTGAATTAGTGCATGTACTGGCTCTGGATATCCCTAAACATTAACTTATTTATTGTAGAGTTCAATCAGCGATGTTCTGGTATGAATGCAGATATTTTACAAAAGGATGTGTCAGATGTTTGAAGTTATTACTTCACAGTAACACATTCTTCTTGGACTGCATAGCAGTAGATGTGGCTTACTAGCCAATTATACGCCATTGCTAGGAAAGAAAAGAGAATCACTTTAGAACAGTAAATTAATGTGTAATCTGAGCTATATTAGCCTCCAATTAAGTGAACAGCGAAGCAATATTCCTGCTTTAGTCTTCTGAAGGGCTGTGAATGAACATATCTACAGTCGTTTCCTCCTTTAAACATACCTCAGGAGATAGTGGATTAAGTCATTTTTATTTCCATGAGTATATTGACTGGCTGTTACTTGTTCATATCCCATGTACCAATGTTTTCAGTAGGGCGAGCATGCTGGATTTTATTTCACAAGGTTGTTGCAAATGCAGCTGTTCTCTCTCCATCCCACCCCCCTGTAATAATGGGATTGAGAACCACTGCATGGAGCTTTTGTTCCAAGTTGCTCATCTGTGTGTCTGGGCCAAGAGTGCATTCTCTTTATTCTGCCTGATAACTGCTGAAGAATATTACCACAGTCTTCTCTGGTGGCTCAGTTACTGCTCTCTGTGGAACTGACCATAACTGTCCCAGCCAAGATTCTTGATCTATTGGAATTAGCTGATTTGATGAAAATTACAAAGGGCTGCTTTTCCTGATCATTGTCTTGTGATTTGCTGAAAAGCATTGTGTGTGGTTATGTGGTGAGAACAGGATAGACTCCGCTGGAATGCCCTTCAAGAGCCAGTGAGCTGACTGTCTAGACTTGGAATGGCTATCTGAGAGACCTTATTGGAGAGTTTCTGGTCATTCTGAGTTGATAAATATCAGTGCCTTGGTGGGTGGGTTGGGTTGAGAGGAGATGTAGAAAGTTTTAGAATATTTGAGGATATATCACTCCATTTATTAATCGTTGCTTATTTTTTCTCCCCCCAGTACGCCCCAGTCGCCTAGTGCCATGGCAACAACAAATGAATGGCCATGTACCCGATGCACTTTCTTGAATAATGACCTGCTGAGGCAGTGTTCCATATGTGAGGCTCCCAGAGAGAGGCCGGACTTCAATGACATCCTTCGGCTTAGCACAGAAGAGCAGCAGTGGGCCTGCACCCGATGCACTTTCAGGAACTCAATCAACAAGAGCCAGTGTGAGGTCTGTGGGACTTCCCAAACCCTTACTCCTGTCACACCTCCTGTTCCCACAACAAATGGACACACCAAAAATCAACCGACTCTGGTCGAACACCGAGGTTCTGCTGCACAGGACTGTGGGAGATCAGCCAATGGTGACGTCAATGGCAACTGTTGCAAGAACAGTACACTGGATGCCTCGAAAGCTTGGGCCTGCCAACGTTGCACTCTCCACAACACACCGTCAGCTAACTCATGTTCAGCATGTGGGGGACCTCGCAAACTTTCTCTGCCTAAGATCCCACCGGAAGCTCTGGTTGTGCCTGAGGTTGTGACCCCTGCTGGCTTCCAGCTACCGTCTGGCTCGTCATCGACGACACCCCAGCTCAGTGATTCAACCGAGCCAATGGAGGCTGATGTGTCACCAATTAGGGATGCAGCCACAGAGGCAGAGAGTCCGAGGTCTCCAGTTGTCAGTCCACTTTCGCCAATGATCCAGAATAACCCGGTGCCACGGAGCCGCAGAGAGGTGCCACCAGCTGCCAAATTCCAGCCGCCGACTGCAGACTCGCCAGTTCTATCTGGCAGTATGGTCACCATGTCTACCTCCAGCACCTCGGTTCCAGTGTCTCGAGGTTCTCCCCAGGGTCAAGTGAAACCCTCCACTAAGTTACAAGAACTCTTTTGTACTAAGAGGCTCAGTGTTTTAGATGAGGAAATGGAGTCATCACCCAGCCAGTGGAAGTGTGCATCTTGCTCACTCATCAACTCTGCTGCAGTGTCGAAATGTGAAGCTTGCAGAACCATGAAAGGCGGAGACATTATTGACCTAACTGGAGAAACTGTGAGGTTCACCCCCTTTAGCCCCTCCAGTCCAGATTTTACCATATGGACTTGTTCAAAGTGCACTCTGAATAATCCGACTACCGTCCAAAAATGCAGTGCCTGCAGTTCCTCCAAACTCCACGGCTTTCAAGATCATAGTTACACAGAGCGAGGGCCAAGGTGCCCAGACTGTAACATGGAGAGGGGCCTGAATGGGTCTGCGTGCACCACGTGTGGGGGAAAGTCTGCAGGAATACGGAAACCTATTAAACTATTCCCTGTCCAACCACCTTCGTCTCGTGAGAAATCCAACGAATGGTCCTGCCCCGCTTGCACTCTCCTAAATGACTTAAAGGATAAACATTGTGCAGCTTGCCATACTCCACAACAGTATTTCACACTGAGGAAGGGCTCAAAGCCACTGAAGAGACGAGAAAGCATACTTGTGGAAGCACGAAGGAAGACTGATGAGGGGGAGGCCAAAGAGTTGTGGGAAAATATTGTGAAGTTTTGCCAGGAGGTAAGTCTGATTTGTAAAATGAGCATATAGTGGTCCAGTTAGACTCCAATGATATACTGCCCCTTGTAACTTGTTAGGCAATTAACTACTGAGTAGATTTGTAAATGAGCCAAGTTGCAGCAGCTTTGCAGTTACCCATTGAGCCCTGGACTATCAGCTTTCCTCTCTAATTCAGGAGGAGGCCATTCAGTCCCTCGAGCACCACTCGTCCCCCACTACAGGATAAATAATCTGTCTCTACCCTGCCAAATCCTCTAGTTATCATAAACAACTTGATTAGATCACCTTTTAATCTTCTATACTCAAAGGAGTGCAAGCCTTGTCTATGCTTGAATCTATCCTTAATTACAGTGCGTAGTCAGTAAATGGAGAATTAATATTGGTCACTTGATGAAATACAGTGTATTATTAACCAAAGTAAACAATCAATAGTTATCATCTGCTTATTTTCTAAGTGAGGGGAAGCATGAGTGAATTCCAACACCATTCTTTATTTATTCTACTGGGCAACATAACCAGGCAAGCCTTTTATTGGTACAATTCCTAGACAGTGATTTATTTTGTACAGTTAATATTCGTCTTGCTATGTACTATCCTACCCTATTCCATGTAATATACTAAGAATAATGAAGGAATAATGAATTAGATGAGAGTAATATACCTAAGGATGTCAGAAGATGTCACAAAGTAAAGGTTGAGCAGTTTAGAAATACTCTCAGAATTCAGGTTTTTAAATCTGTTTTAGCATTTTGGTTGCAAACATTATCAGGTGACATGAGGTGTAAAACGTTGCTAATTTAGTGAAACGTTGCTGTAAAATCCAGAAAGAAAGACTAAGATTTATATCGCGCTTTTCATGACCACCAATAGTGACAAAATACTTTACAGTAATTGAAGTACTTTTGTAAGTACTTTTGTAATGTGCTTCCTACGGAGGCAGCTTTGTGCACAGCGCACTCCCATAATAGCAATGTGACAATGACCAGTCATTGCTTTTGTAATTTTGATTGAGGGATGAATATTGGCTAGGACACTGGGGATAATTACCCTGCTCTTTGAAAATTGCACTGTAGGATCTTTTGCATCCACGCCAGCAGGCAGATGGGGCTTTGATTTAATGTCTTGTCCGAAATATAATTATGGGGAACAAGGAAATGACAGAAGAGTTAAACAGATACTTTGTATCAGTCTTTCCAGTGGAAGGTACTTTGAACATCCCATTAATGCTAAAGAATACAATGGAGGAATTAAATACCATCACCATCACTAGAGAAGTAATATTCAACCAACTAATGGAGCAAAAGGCAGATAAGTCCCCTGGTCCTGATGGCTTGCATCCTGAGATCCTAAAAGAAGTAGTTACAGAGGTAGTGGATGTATTGGTTGTAATTTTCCAAAAATCCTTGGTGTTCTGAGGATTGGAAAACTGTCAATATGACGCTCCTATTCAAAGAGGGAGTGAGTCAAAAAGCTGCTAACTACAGGCTGATTAGCCTAACATATTTTGTTGGAAAAATGTTGGAATCAATTATTAAGTGATAGCAACACATTTGGAAAATCATAATCTAATCAGGCAGAGTCAGCATGGCTTCATGAAGGGGAAATAGTGTGTTGACTAATTTGGGCAGCATGGTAGCACAGTGGTTAGCACAGTTACTTCACAGCTCCAAGTTCCCATGTTCGGTTCCCGACTTGGGTCATTGTCTGTGTGGAATCTGCACGTTCTCCCCGTGTCTGTGTGGGTTTCCTCCGGGTGCTCCGGTTTCATCCCGCAGTCCAAAGATTACATGGATTGGCCATGTTAAATTCCCCTTAAATTAGGTGGACTACTGGTTTACGGGGATAGGGTGGAGGTTTGGGCTTCAGTGCTCTTTCCAAGAGCTGGGGCAGATTTCTTCTGCACTGTACAATCTATGAATTTCTATGATCTATTTTATTAGAGTTTTTCGGGGAAGCCTTAACCAGAGTGGATAGAGGGGAACCTGTAGATGTGTTGTATTTGGACTTCCAGAAGGCATTCGACACAAAAGGGAAAGCCATAAGATAAGAGCCAATGGTGTTGGAGGGAGTATATTGGTATGGATGGAGAATTAGCTAATGGGCTGCAAACAGCGAGTGGGGAGTAAGAGATTCTTTTTCAGATTGACGAACAATAATCAGTGGGGTTCCACAGGGATCATTGCTAGGACTGCAACTGTTTACAATTTATATTAGTGACTTTAGAAGAAGGAAATGAATGTTCTGGAGCCAAATTTGCAGCTGACACAAAGGGAAAGTTGCGAGAGGGATACAAAAAGTTTGCAAAGAGATATTGGTAGGCTGAGTAAGAGGACAAAAAGTTGGCAAATGGAGTATAATGTGGGAAAATGTAAAGTTGTGGGAAATTGTGAAGTTTTAGATGGGACAACAAAAAATATCAGCTTTTTCTTTTTTTTTATAAAGTACCCAATTCTTATTTTTTCCAATTAAGGAGCAAGGTAGCATGGCCAATTCACCTTCCCTGTACATCTTTGGGTTGTGGGAGTGAGACCAACGCAGACACGGGGAGAATACACACGGACTGTGACCCGGGGCCGGGATTGAACACGGGTCCTCGCGCTGTGAGGCAGCAGTTCTAACCACTGCGCCACCATGCCGCCCAAAAGTTGATTACATTAAAGTAACTTCATCAGAATGTTCAACATGCCAGCCATTCAGGGCAGCGGGGTTCTCTGGCCTTGTCGGTTCCCGTTTCTAAATTGTTAGAATGGCATTGGAGCTGTGAAAGGAAAGAGAAGGGTGAGGACCCAACCCCTGCACACATCATCAGAGAACAGGTTCCTCTGGATTACCAAAGAAAAATGCGATTAGCCTAAAGGGGAATCTATTTTTGGGAGCTGTTGGTCATACCTACCAATCCTGCTGATTTAGAGGTGGAAATCCAGCCATAAATATGATTGAAGATTTGGAAATCAGGAGTTTGAGCAAGTTGAGAACTGAATATGTTGCCACATATAAAGGTTACGGTAAATATGACACAAATTTAACCGGAACTGTGTTTTGGTATTGGCAATTGCCCACCAGTGAATGGGTCCATATGGTATGTCCCCAAAATGCATTCTCTTTGAAAAAAGAAATGGCTGGAAAGCTTAATCAACAATGTCCACTTTCTGGCAAATAACACCAAGTATTTTAAATGCAAGAGTGCGTTACTGTACCATCCGTCAGGGTTCAGGATGACTTGTTTCCACTCCCGGGAGGTGGGTTCTGCAGTTGCTGAATCGTCCAATCCTGGATCCACAGACTCTGCCATAGGTTTGGCTGGTAGTGTTTGATGAGATAGATGGGTGGGACGCTCTGGGGTTCTGTACTCTCTTTCCGCTGTGTACACTTGGCCTTCGGGTGCTCCATCCTGTGACACTCCAGATAATTGGCGCCTTCTTCAGTTTGTTCCAAGGGAATTGATTCCCACGTGTCGAGGGGATGTTGTATTTATTTAGGGAGGCTTTTAGAGTGTCCTTGTAGTGCTTCCTCTGCCCTCCTAATGACTGAATACAATCTAGGATGAAATCCCAAATGAATTTTTAAAATTCTTTCAAGAGATGGAGGCATTGCTGGCAATGCCACCATTGTTGCCCATCCTATTGCCCTTGAGAAAGTGGTGGTGAACCACTGCTTCAAGCTGCCGTAGTTCATCTGGCACAGGTTCGTCCACAGTGCTGTTGGGCAGGGAGACCCAGGATTTTGAAGAAACTGGGATGTAGTTGCAAATCTGGATTGTTTGTGGCTTAGAAGAGAACTTGCAGCTGGCAGTGTTCCCACACACCTGCTGCCCTTATCTTTCTAGGTCATAGAGCTCATAGGTATGAAAGGTTCTGTTGAAGAAGCCTTGATGAGTTGCTGCAGTGCATCTTGTATATAGCACATATTGATGCCACTGTGTGACAGTCGTGGAGGGAGTGAATTTTTAAGTTGGAGTACCAAGAAATGTTTTGTCTTATCACATGGCTTCATTGATGCCATTGTGTGGGTGGAGCTGGGCTGTGGCTCTGTGTTTTACATTCGTTTTGGCTTGGGCTTGTTTTGTTGGCTCTGATTTTTTTGCTTTATTTTTCACATTCGGCTGCTGTATTCAGACAGACAAGTATCTTGGAGTCTCCCTACCTTCAGTTTAAACGTTGTTTCCAGACTGCTTGATAATTTGAAAAGAAATAACTGTTTTCTGGAAGGAATTCAAACCTGTTTTGGGAAGAAAACATGAAGTATCCATACCACAGCCTTAAAGATACCAGGTCTTGAGTGCTGTGTGCTGGGCCACACCTTTGAAAAGGTTTTTTTGGTTGATAGGATCTTGTTATTAAATTGGAACAGCTTAAAGGGAAAATTTATTAAGGGTTATACATAGAGCACTGTAGCTGTGTGGGGTATTTATGTTGGTAGTTGATAAAAATGCTTACTGTGTGTGTTTATAAAAATGTTCACTAAATTCGTAGAATAAACTGTTTTTGATTAAAAGTGCTTATAAGGCCTCTGTTGAATAACACCTGAAAGAAAGGCCCTTGTGCTCATCGTAACCAAAACAGCTGCCAGCCTGGTACTGTGGAGGGAGAATCTCTCTCTCTTCTCCTCCTCCCCCCTCTCTCTCTCTCTCTGCTGCCCCCCCCCCCCCCCCCCCCCCCCCCCAATGGTGGAACTCCTTCTGTTCCCTCCTCCACAGCTAAACTATCCATTGTAATAAACTTTACTGGAAAAATGTCTGTCAGTATTCTCCCATCATTAAGCCTTTTGATAACAATATGGCTGTGGTCAGCTAACACAAGAAAGACTTGGAATTGGTTCCCACTTCCAAATGGCAGCCTTTTAATTCCCATTTAGTGAGCCAGTATTTGACAATGGTAGCAGATTTTATTTGCCTGTTCTGACACAACACATAGAACATAGACATAGAACATTACAGCGCAGTACAGGCCCTTCGGCCCTCGATGTTGCGCCGACCTGTGAAACCACTCTAAAGCCCATCTACACTATTCCCTTATCATCCATATGTCTATCAAATGACCATTTGAATGCCCTTAATGTTGGCGAGTACACTACTGTTGCAGGCAGGGCATTCCACGCCCGTACTACTCTGAGTAAAGAACCTACCTCTGACATCTGTCCTGTATCTATCTCCCCTCAATTTAAAGCTATGTCCTCTCGTGCCAGACATCACCGTCCGAGGAAAAAGGCTCTCACTGTCCACCCTATCTAATCCTCTGATCATCTTGTATATCTCAATTAAGTCACCTCTTAACCTTCTTCTCTCTAACGAAAACAGCCTCAAGTCCCTCAGCCTTTCCTCATAAGATATTCCCTCCATACCAGGCACCATTCTGGTAAATCTCCTCTGCACCTTTTCCAATGCTTCCACATCCTTCCTATAATGCGGCGACCAGAATTGCACGCAATACTCCAAATGCGGCCGCCCCAGAGTTTTGTACAGCTGCACCATGACCTCATGGCTCCGAAACTCAATCCCTCTACCAATAAAAGCTAACACATCGTACGCCTTCTTAACAACCCTCTCAACCTGGGTGGCAACTTTCAGGGATCTATGTACATGGACACCGAGATCTCTCTGCTCATCCACACTACCAAGAATCTTACCATTAGCCCAGTACTCTGTCTTCCTGTTATTCCTTCCATAAAAACTGGATCTCTGACTCTGCTGCCAAAATAAGGGAGACAGATTCAGGAGTGTGAATGTTGGAGGGCCAAGTCAAAATGAATTGATTTCACTGAATCAGATTTAAAGCATTGTCGATGTGAAAGCTGCCATATGAGCATGGGTTGGAGTGCATCTTCAGTACTGTTAATTCAACTCCCTCTCATTGTAAACCCCAGGTATTTATTAGCCTTGCCAGCGCTCTGTTTTATTTTCATATGGAGTCAGAAGGAAAAGATGTGGGCTGAAACTTTGGAAAGTAGAGAGAAGGTGGTGGAGTGCTGAAATTTAGAAAAGGAAATCGGGAGGGTAGAAGCTTGGTGAATGAAAGATTGGCCCTCATGGAGCAGAGGAACACAACAGAAAATGTTCTGCCGAGGAATTTCTGAAAGGGGGGAATGAAAAGTTAACAGAGCACTGCAAGAGAAACTGGGAGAGGAAGAATACCAAGTTTGTTTCCATTGACACTAGCTTATGATGTCTTTATCAGTTAGTACTTTCACTAGTGTTAATGATGCTTGTCATTTTGTTGGAATAATGTGCATCCGAAAAAAGCACCAAAATTGTAAATGGTTGATTTATTGCTGAAAAATTTGTGGTTTTCGTTATATTCCTGGGTTCAGTCAAGAAAATAGCCACCCAGTACCCACACAAGTTAGAATGTGTACTGAAGTGTTTGATACACACCACAATGAGCTGTGAAGTACTAACCCATCATCTGAACTCTTGAGTTGCTTGCATCCATGAAGCCTACCTTAGCCGTTGTCATCTTTTGTTATGTGATTCACTCGGGGAAGGTCAGTAATTTGTCCTCCCATTTCTGACATGTTATTGCTTCCCCAGCCAAAGGCATCATTCCGTTGGACAGTGATGATAGATAGCCAAAGTCCTAATTTTTATGGTTGTTTTACTGTGTGACCTAGATTGTAGTGAGATCTGAATGACATCTCATTGCATGTCCTAGTGTATGTACATTCTCTTTATATTTTGAGGTTGGGGAAGTGGCAATCTGGGAGTGACAGTATTCTTTTTTTAATACAAATTTAGAGAACCCAATTAATTTTTCTAATTAAGGGGCAATTTAGCACGGGCAATCCACCTACCCTGCACATCTTTTGGGTTGTAGAACATAGAGCATAGAACATACAGTGCAGAAGGAGGCCATTCGGCCCATTGAGTCTGCGCTGACCCACTTAAACCCTCACTTCCACCCTATCCCCGTAACCTTTTTGGACACTAACGGCAATTTAGCATGGCCAATCCACCTAACCTGCACGTCTTTGGCCTGTGGGAGGAAACCAGAGCACCCGGAGGAAACCCACGCACACATGGGGAGGACGTGCAGACTCCGCACAGACAGTGACCCAGCGGGGAATCGAACCTTGGACCCTGATGCTGTGAAGCCACAGTGCTAACCACTATGCTGCCGTGCTGCCCAAAACACAGTGCCAACCACTATGCTACCATGTTGCTGTGGGGGCGAAACCCACGCAAACATGGGGAGAATGTGCAAACTCCACATGGACAGTGACCCAGAGCCGGGATCAAACCTGGGACCTCGGCAGGAGTGACAATATTTTGACTGGGGATTCACACGGTTTATGTTTAAAGAATACAGTAGTAGGAAGAATAGTGGGAGTAAGTTGCAGATTATAATGAACTGGTGTCCTGATAAATATTCATCCCTCATCACTTAAAGGAATAAAAACAAATTACTGTGGATGCTGGAATCTTTAAACCAAAAAGAAAATGCTGGAAAATCTCAGCAAGTCTGGCAGCATCTGTAGGGAGAGAAAAGAGCTAACGTTTCGAGTCCAGATTCCAGGCAATTGCGACACCTACATCCCAAGAACTAATAAAAGTATATATGTAAATGCAACTACTTTCACTTTTCAGATTGTTGGATTCATATTTGCTTTTTGGGTTTAGTGACTCCTTAGGTAAGTCCTAATGATTTCTGTTCCTTGAGAGTGTTTGTGTTTGCCCTGGTAACTCTCATTGCCTTCCCATGAGCATGGACCATTACATTACCACTGGAGGAGAAAAAAATCAAAAGCTGGTATTACTGCTCCATACCTGGGATAATCACTGAACTGTTTGCCATCTTTCCATTTCCAAGAGATTCTTTTATTTTATTAATTTCGTCCAGTTTGTGGGCTTCGCTGGCTAAGCCAGCATTTGTTGCCTGTCCCTAATACAGATAAAAGCTGCCTTGTTGTTAAAAGCAGTCTCTTTCTCTTTTTTAAAATTTAAAGTAGTCAATTTTTTTTTTTTTTGCAATTAAGGGGCATTATAGCATGGCCAGTCCACCTACCCTGCACATTTTTGGGGTTGTGTGGGGTGAGACCCGCACAGACCTTGAGAAGCGCAAATTGCACACGGATAGTGACCTGGTAAGGGCAGTCACTCTCATCTCACCTCTGGAGTTCAGCTCTTTTGTCCATGTTTGAACCATGGCAGTAATGAGGTCAGGAACTGAGTGACCCTGGTGGAACCCAAATTGAACGTCAGTGAGCAGGTCTTTGTTAAGTAAGTGCCTCTTGATTGCTCTGTTTATGACCCCTTCTATCACTTTGCTGATGATTGAGAGTAGATTGATAGGGCGGTAATTGACAGGCTTGGATTTGTTCTGCTTTTTGTGTACAGGACGTATCAGGGCAATTTTCCACATTACCGGGTAAATGTCAGTGTTGTAGCTGTACTGGAACAGCTTGGCTGGGGTGCAGCAAGTCCTGGAGCACAAATCTTCAATACTATTGCTGGAATATTGTCAGGGCCCACTGCCTTTTCAATATCCAGTGTCTTCAGCTGTTTCTTGATATCACGTGGAGTGAATCGAATTGACTGAAGACTGACATCAGTGATGCTGGGGATCTCTGAAGGAGAACAAGATGGATTATCCACTCGGCACTTCTGGTTGAAGATTATTACGAATGCTTCAGCCTTGTCTTTTGCACAGATATGCTGGGCTCCTCCATCACTGATGATGGGGATATTTGTGGAGCCTCGTCCTCCAGTGAGTTGTTTAATTGTCCACCACCATTGATGACTGGATGTGGCAGGACTGCAGAGTTTTGATCTGATCCATTGTTTGTGGGATTGTTTCGCTCTGCCTACCACTTGCTGCTTATGTTGTTTGGCATGCAAGTAGTCCTGTCTTATAACTTCACCAGGTTGACACCTCAAGAGATGATGGGAATACAGCCTCAGAATGTTGATGAGGCCAAATGAGATAATCTGCAAGCCAATTCTGGAAAGACAGTCTGTCACACAAGCTGTCCCTTGCCAGTGTTTGATAGGATCTTAAGTAGGGTGCTCTTTCCAAAGGCCAGTACATACTCGATGGGCTGAATGGCCTCCTGCACTGTCTATTCTATGATTCTGAAACTAAATCTCATTGAGATAGCAAACTCCTGCTTGCAACTGATGTACATCGATTGTCAGCTTGAGGTTCCCACTTCTGGTGATTGATGTTGAAGGCTTTCATTTCTCTTGTGACGGCATCCTTGAATCAGAGTTTTGAGTGGCCTGCTGGTGTCTTGGCACGGGTTACTTCCCCATATAGTGTCTTCTTGAGGATGCAGCCATCTGTGCACATGCCCAAGCATGCCTCACCATCAGTGTCAGGAAAACTGTAGTTATGGGACAAGATGTTGTGTCTCTTTCGGTAATCAGACTCACCCACACATCACTGGAAGCAGTCATCAAATTCTGCTAACTTGGATCTATGGTGTAAAGAACCTGTTTCTTGACAAAGAGCTCAGTACAGACATTGAAAAGGTATCTACCAACTGTGACCAACAAAACGGACATGGAAAAACAACAAAGTGACTTGCAGCACCAAGATATTTATCTGCATGACCTGCATCATCAGCATATTATTGTATGGTAGTGAAGCCTAGATAACTCACACCTATCAGGAACTAAGTCTCAGTAAGTTCCATCTCTGGTGTCTACAACGCTGCCGAGGCATCACCTAGAACGACAAAGTGACCAATGAAGCATTCTAGCACGAATAACGCTAAACTACATAGTGGAAACCCTGCACCAGGTATCATCTCCTCCTGAAAAGATCTTTTAGGTAATTTATCCAAAGGAGCCAAATTTCCCCTCTTGACAGCCTACCTGGATGTCCCTCTGAAGACAAGTGCTGCTATCTGTAACATTTGTCCCCCATGCGTCCTGTGGGCAACTGCTGAAAGTTATTGCCAAGCTGGACTAATGTGTCCAGTGCTGCATCGTCTTGCCAAGAGACACTATCGCCTCTCCACAGTGCAGGTACTGAGCAGGCTACAAGATCGTCCCACTGTATAGCACAATGCTTGTTTGCTGTCCTGCTTGGAACCACTTATATTACACCTGCTTGGGACAAATCACATGAAGGAAGGGTTTGTCTTCTCTCAAAGGAAAGAGACGGCTCTGATCTCGGGTTCCTTGTCTGTAGTTTATGAAGCTGGGAAATTTGTATCTGTTACCTTTGTATCCGAATTCTGGCAGGTTCTCCTGCAAATGGACCAGGCTGTATTGTATTGTCTGCAAAGGCACTGTAAGAGTTGATATAATATCCTGTCAAATTAACTGAAAAGGCAATTTGTCACAGTGTGTAATCCAGACAATTCTTCACCCGCTGAACAAGCAGTTCCTCCTGACTAGCTAGTTCTCAGCGTAAAGGATGAGACATTAATTAATCACTGAAGCAGACAGGTTGTAATAATGATGGTGGATATATCAATATTAGAACTCTCTGTGAGGATTCAACTGGAAGCTCTATGTACATTGGAAAGTGCTGAAGTATTTTATTTTTTTTGGTCAGATGTATTAATTTTGAAATTCTGGCATGAGGGTCTGGAAAACACAAAACAGCAATGGGGCAAATTCCCATTCCAATAGATGGGTAGATAGATCATCAGGAACTGTGAATCATCGATGAATTGCCAATCACTTCTTCGCAAATGGCAAACTGGGGTGGAATTCTAAAAGAAACACTGTTGAATGAAAGGCTGGCATTCCCTCGAGCAGAACTATGATGTTTCCTGTGGTTTTGGAGAACACGGCCAGGTTATCAAAGGATGGGCTGACCAAGAACAAGAGCCATCAATGCAGCCTCGCAGAGGCAGAACAGGATGGAATCGATACGGAGGAAGTGGAATTTGTAGCTGGGTCAAAGATGGTGGTTTTGGTTTTCACAGAATCATAGAATCCTTACAATGCAGAAAGAGGCCATTTGGCCCATCGAGTCTGCACCGACATCTTGAAAGACCACCCTGCACTCTAACCCCATCCTCGGGGACAATTTACCATGGCCAATCTACCTAACCACATCTTTGGACTGTGGGAGGAAACTGGAGCACCCGGAGGAAACCCATGCAGACACTGGCAGAATGTGCAAACTCCAACCACAGTTACCGAAGTCGGAATCAAACCTGGATCCCTGGCGCTGTGAGGCAGCAGCTCTAATCACTGTGCCACCGTGCCGCTCATTGCTGAGCTGGAGAAATTATGACTGATCTTGATGACAACCTTAATTATTTGAACCTAAGGTTCACTTCTATCCTGATACCCTCTAGGTCGTTCAGAACGTCCAAATCATTTAACAGCATGTTTTTTGGGACTTGTGGGAGGAAACTGGAGCACCCGGAGGCAACCCACGCAGACACAGGGAGAACATGCAGACTCCGCACAGTCAGTGACCCAAACTGGGAATCAAAGCCGGGTCCCTGGGGCTGTGTAGCAACAATGCTAAGACACTGGGGGAATTGTATATTAATTAATAGTCCCGGTTGTAACCAATTAGCGTGCGGCATATACCTCAGCGCTTCCCCCGGCGGCATCCTGCTTTTAGCCCTCTTTCTCTCTACTTTTCAAAAATGGCGCTTCACCCGGTTATGATTCTGGGCGCCTCATATGGAACATAGAACAGTACAGCACAGAACAGGCCCTTCGGCCCTCGATGTTGTGCCGAGCAATGATCACCCTACTCAAGTCAACGTATCCACCCTATACCAGTAAACCCACAGCCCCCCCCCCCCCCCCCCCCCCCCCCCCCCCCACACACAATTAACCTTATTAAAAAAAAAAAAAAATTTTATGACTTGATCTTGGTGGGCCGCATAAAGATCTTTCGCGGGCCGTAGTTTGCCCACCCCTGCCCAAGGCCTATTTCATTACTCTCTCTCTCTCTCTCTCTCCTCCCCCCCCCCCCCCCTCCCCCACACCTCCGCCACACACACCATGATTAGTTTGTTGGCTGTAATGAAATAGGCCTTGGGGATGTAAATTGGGAGGATTTAAAAAGGAAGAGGAACCTGGGCAGCAGGTTAATTCTGATCATCTGTATTCTCCCTGCGAGGGAGAGTGGGAGTGGGCCCCACCACTGCAGCTCCCTTAACTTCCTCCACCAGACTCATCAGGTTCTATTTGTGGCCCCGTGTCCTGTTGTGGGCTATTTGGATCCCCAGATAGTGGAATTTTGTCTCGGCTTGCTCAGACGTCAGTATCTCCTGCTCTGTCCCTCCCCCCTGCGAGTTCATAGGGAAGATCTCGCTCTTGCTCAGGTTAAGCTTGTGACCTGAGAAGGCTCCAAAATCCTTTAGGAGTTTCATTATCCCTTCTATGCTTGTCTGGGGGGTTTGAGAGGTAGAAGAGCAGGTGATCCGCATGGAGTGAGACTCTATGCTCTCTGTACCCCCTTTGGATACGTCTTCACCCCTTCGTCATTCTAAGGGCAATCACCAGCAGCTCTATTCAAGAAGGAAGGGAGGCAGAAATGGGGAAATCAGAGCATAAGACTGTACGACATAGGAACAGCAGTCGGTCATTCAGCCCATCAAATCTGCTCCACCATTCAATCAGATCATGACTGATCTGATTCAATATGACCAGTTAGCTTGAATTCTGCCATGGGAAAGATGCTAAAATTGATCGTTGAAGAGGTTATAGCTGGGCACTTCAAAAAATTCACGACAATTGGGAAGAATCAGCATTTTTTGTGAAAGCGAAATAATCTTTAAGCAATTTATTAGACTTCTTTGAAGGAGTAACGTGCTGTGGATAAACCTGTGGAGGTTCGGTACTTGGATATCCAGAAGACATTTGATACGGTGTGTTGCCTTTTCTGTGGATCTGCTGTAAATATGGCAGTCAGTGAGGTTGCCCTCCTTCCTTTGCATATCTATATTCTAATGCTCAGTGTCACCAGGTATCAAATGATACCACCACAAGGTTCAACCGGCTATCGATCAAAGAGCCAAACACCAGTTAGTTAGTTCAAGGTCGAGAGTAGTTTATTTACACACACACAATCAGTCATGCAACATAAACACTACTAGTTAAACTGCACCTATCGACTAAGACAACCTGTACTTAACTTCAGGCACCCAGCTTCGGTCAGAGGAACAGTGGCCGTTGTTTGATTCTGGATCTATCGAGTCTGTAGAAGTAACTGCTGCTCAGCTAGGCTGATCCGTCTGGTAGGAAGCATTGAACTTGGACTTGCTTCTGGTGGTGCTGCGATTGGAGATGGTCGTTGCCGGGACGCCAGGCCCAAAAGAGAACGAACACATGGTGGACTCTCTCCTTATGCTTGGGGGTTTTTGCGCTCTTTTGGGCGGTCCTTCAGTTTGGACCCCACTAATTGGGTGATCTCTGATCACTATGTTCGATTCGAACCAATAAATGGGCGGGTGCCTGGGTGGCTGGGCGTGTCCCAAGCGGTCACTAACCCTGTTGTTTACACTTCCCTAGTACAGGGAGTGTCGCTGAAATGTCTGGGACTGTACCGGTCGCTCAAGTACCAGTACCTTGTCTGGCGGAGATGGGCCATCAAATGCTAATTGGTCCATCAAATGCTAATTGGTCGGGGTTTCAATACCATCTGGATTCCTCACTCGCAAATATACATTTCAGGCTCTGAGCCTGCCTGAATTTCGCATTGTCCATTTTACCCGTCATGCTTTGTGAGCTTCTCTGTTCCTGGTTGTAAGTGGCCATCCCAGATGGTTACAGGTGCCACATCAAAGCTTATTACAGAAAATAAAGGCTCATTGTGTAGGATGTAGCATATTAGCATGGATAGAGATTGGCTGACTGGCAGAAAACAGAGAGTATGAGAAAAGGACTCTTTGTCTAATTGGCAGGATGTGACGAGTGGACTCCCGCTGGGATCTATGCTCAGATCTCAACTTTTTACAATTTATATCAATGACTTAGATGAGGGGAGCAAAGGCATGATGGCTAAATTTGCAGATGAGACAAAATTAGGTAGGAAAATATGTCGTGAAGACAAGAACTTTGGCAGACATAGATAGGTTGAATGAATTGACAAAGATCTGGTCAATGGAGTATAATGTGGGAAAATGCAAAGTTGGCCACTTTGGCAAGAATAATTAAACAGCCGTATTCATTAAATGGAGAACGGCAGCAGAATTCCGAGGTGCAAAGAGGTCTAGGTGTTCTATAATGCATGAATCACAAAATGTTTGTATGCAGGTACAGCATGCAATGAGGAAGACTAATGGAATGCTATCCTTCATTATGAGAGGAAGTAAACATAAAAGCAATGATGGTATGCTTCAAATACTGTATGCCATTTTGGTCTCCTTCTTTAAGATGTGGAAATGCTGATGTTGGACTGGGGTGAGCAAAGTAAGAAGTCTTGCAGCACCAGGTTAAAGTCCAACAAGTTTGTTTCGAATCACTAGCTTTTGGAGCACAGCTCCTTCCTCAGGTGAATGAAGAGATGGGTTCCAGAAACATATATATAGACTTAGTAAAGAGCGCAGAGAGAGAGAGAGGTGGGCAGCACGGTGGCGCAGTGGGTTAGCACTGCGGCCTCACGGCGCTGAGGTCCCAGGTTCGATCCCGGCTCTGGGTCACTGTCTGTGTGGAGTTTGCAAATTCTCCCCGTGTCTGCGTGGGTTTCGCCCCCACAACCCAAAAATGTGCAAGCTAGGTGGATTGGCCACTCTAAATTGCCCCTTAATTGGAAAAATGAATTGGGTAATCTAAATTTATAAAAAAAAAGAGAGAGAGAGAGGGCGAGACTTCAGTAAAGAGCGCGGAGAGAGAGAGGGCGAGACTTCAGTAAAGAGCGCGGAGAGAGAGAGGGCGAGACTTCAGTAAAGAGCGCAGAGAGAGAGAGGGTGAGACTTCAGTAAAGAGCGCGGAGAGAGGGCGAGACTTCAGTAAAGAGCGCGGAGAGAGAGAGGGCGAGACTTCAGTAAAGAGCGCGGAGAGAGAGAGGGCGAGACTTCAGTAAAGAGCGGAGAGAGAGAGGGCGAGACTTCAGTAAAGAGCACGGAGAGAGGGCGAGACTTCAGTAAAGAGCGCGGAGAGAGGGCGAGACTTCAGTAAAGAGCGCGGAGAGAGAGAGGGCGAGACTTCAGTAAAGAGCGCGGAGAGAGAGAGGGCGAGACTTCAGTAAAGAGCGCGGAGAGAGAGAGGGCGAGACTTCAGTAAAGAGCGCGGAGAGAGAGAGAGGGCGAGACTTCAGTAAAGAGCGCGAGAGGGAGAGGGCGAGACTTCAGTAAAGAGCGTGGAGAGAGAGGGGTCGAGACTTCAGTAAAGAGCGTGGAGAGAGAGAGGGTAAGACTTCAGTACAGAGCACGGAGAGAGAGAGGGTGAGACTTCAGTACAGAGCACTCTCGGGTAAGACAACTGTTTGTTTCAAAATTGAAAAAAAAAAACGTTATTGTGATGTCACACACGACTGGACCTGATTGGCTGAAAGTCAGACTGGGCTAAATTTGAATATCTGGAGTTCCTGATTTAAATACTAGTTTTGATTTGACTTAGATTACCATTATTAAGTTGATTTGAATTACTATTTTTTTAATTTTTAATTTGACTTAAATGACTATCTTGGGTTGATTTAAATTACTATTTTTAATTTGATTTAAATAACTTTTTTAATTTCAATGAAATAACTTTTTAATTTGTTGTCAGATCAAGAGTGATAAATACAAAAAAAAATCTACTTAAATAGTACACGTGGATTGGATTTAATCTGACACAAAAACATTTTTCTAAAGTTTAATTTCAAAAGGTTTAATTTAAAGGAATAATTCATGGCAGGACAGCTCCAAAGCATGGTCTTCTCCTCTTGTTCCATGTGACAGACAGGGGACAGTTCCAGTCCCCAGAGTCAGTATGTGTGCAGGAAGTGTCTCCAGTTGCAGCTCCTGGAAGCTCGAGTTTCAGAGCTGGAGCAGCAGCTGGAGACACTGTGGAGCATCTGAGAGCCGGAGAGCATCGTGGATAGCACGTATAGCGAGGTGGTCACACCACAGGCTCAGACTCTGCAGGCAGGTAGGGAATGGGTGACCACCAAGACAGCTGGAGAGTGAGGCAGGTAGTGCAGGAATCTCCTGTGGCCATTCCCCTACAGAATAGATATACCGCTTTGGATGCTGTTGAGAGTAATGGCCTCTCAGGGGAAACCAGCAACAGCCAAACTCGTGGCACCACGGTTGGTTCTGCTGCAGAGGGGAGGGGTGATAAGTGTGACAGTGCAATAGTTATAGGGGATTCAATTGTAAGGGGAATAGACAGGCATTTCTGTGGCTGCAAACGAGACTCCAGGATGGTGTGTTTCCTCTCCAATGACCAGTTGAATGCGTTTAGTGTTCCTCTCGGAGCGGGTACAGGACATTCTGGAGGGGGAGGGTGAACAGCCAGTGATCGAGGTACACATCGGTACAAATGATATAGGTAAAAAAAAGGATGAGGTCCTAAAAGCAGAATACAGGGAGCTGGGAAGGAAGTTAAGAAATCGGACCTCGAAGGTAGTGATCTCAGGATTACTACCGGTGCCACGTGCTAGTCAGAGTAGAAATGACACGATATATAGGATGAATACGTGGCTGAAGGGATGGTGTCGGGGGAGGGTTTCAGATTCCTGGGGCATTGAGGCCGGTTCTGGGGGAGGTGGGTCCTGTACAAATTGGATGGGTTACACCTGGGCAAGACTGGAACTGATGTCCTCGGGGGGCTATTTGCTAGAGCGGTTGGGGTGTGTTTAAACTAATGTGGCAGGGGGCTGGGAACCGCTGCAAGAAGTCGGAAGGGACAGAAACAAAAGGCAGTAAGGGGGAAAGTGTAAGGCAGAGAAGCCATAGTCAAAAATCAAAAAGGGCAACAGTACAAGGTACAGTGACTGAGGGGAGCTCAGTGAATAGGCCCAGTAATACTAAAAGGAATAAAACAGGAAGTAAAAACATAAATCGAAAGTGACTTGGCAGGTTGTTACATGAAGATAGATAGAACATTACAGCGCAGTACAGGCCCTTCGGCCCTCGATGTTGCGCCGTCCTGTGAAACCCCTCTAAAGTCCCTCTACACTATTCCCTTATCGTCCATATGCCTATCCAATGACCAGTTGAATGCGTTTAGTGTTGGCGAGTCCACTACAGTTGCAGGCAGGGCATTCCACGCCCTTACTACTCTCTGAGTAAAGAACCTACCTCTGACATCTGTCCTGTATCTATCTCCCCTCAATTTAAAGCTATGTCCCCTCGTGCTGGACATCACCATCTGAGGAAAAAGGCTCTCAATGTCCACCCTATCTAATCCTCTGATCATCTTGTATGCCTCAATTAAGTCACCTCTTAACCTTCTTCTCTCTAATGAAAACAGCCTCAAGTCCTTCAGCCTTTCCTCATATGATCTTCCCTCCATACCAGGCAACATCCTTGTAAATCTCTTCTCTACCTTTTCCAATCCTTCCTATAATGTGGCGACCAGAACTGCACGCAATACTCCAAATGCGGCCGCACCAGAGTTTTGTACAACTGCAACATGACCTCATGGCTCGTCTACCAATTCCTCTACCAATAAAAGCTAACACACCGTACGCCTTCTTAACAACCCTCTCAACCTGGGTGGCAACTTTCATGTTCATGGGTTCAACGACATGGAAAATTAGGAGAAAGGTTAAGAGGAAAAATAACTTAGGAGAGGTGACAGGTCAAGGTGTTAAGATTCAAAATAGAGCTATAAAAGCCAACATAAGGATACTTTACCTGCATGCTCGTAGTATTCGGAATAAGGTAAATGAGTTGATGGCGCAAATCATCGTGAATCACTATGATTTAGTAGCCATTACTGAAACATAGTTAAAGGATGGTCACGACTGGGAGTTAAATATCCAAGGGTATTAAACTATTCGGAAGGACAGAGTGGATTGTAAGGGAGGTGGTGTAGCTCTGTTATTTAAGGATGACATCCGGGCAATAGTAAGGGATGACATCGGTGCTATGGAGGATAAGGTTGAATCCATTTGGGTGGAAATCCGGTATAGTAAGGCGAAAAAGTCACTGATAGTGGTCTATAGGCCACCAAATAGTAACATTATGGTGGGGCAGGCAATAAACAAAGAAATAACTGATGCATGTAGAAATGGTACAGCAGTTGTCATGGGGGATTTTAATCTACATGTCGATTGGTTTAACCAGGTCGGTCAAGGCAACCTTGAGGAGGAGTTTATAGAATGTATCCGCGATAGTTTCCTAGAACAGTATGTAATGGAATTTACGAGGGAACAACCGGTCCTAGATCTGGTCCTGTGTAATGAGACAGGATTGATTAATGATCTCATAGATAGGGATCCTCTCGGAAGGAGCGATCACAATATGGTAGAATTTAAAATACAGATGGAGGGTGAGAAGGTAAAATCAAACACTAGTGTTTTGTGCTTAAACGAAGGGGATTACAATGGGATGAAAGAATAGCTAGCTAAGGTAGACTGGGAGCAAAAACTTTATGGTGGAACAGTTGAGGAACAGTGGAGAATCTTCCAAGCGATATTTCACACTCTCAGCAAAGGTTTATACCAACAAAAAGGAAGGACGGTAGAAAGAGGGAAAATCGATCGTGGATATCTAAGGAAATAAGGGAGAGGATCAAATTGAAGGAAAAAGCATATAAAGTGGCAAAGATTAGTGGAAGTTAGAGGACTGGGAAATCTTTAGGGGGCAACAGAAAGCTACTAAAAAAGCTATAAAGAAGGGAAAGATAGATTATGAGAGTAAACTTGCTCAGAATATAAAAACAGATAGTAAAAGTTTCTACAAATATATCAAACAAAAAAAGAGTGGCTACGGTAAATATTGGTCCTTTAGAGGATGAGAAGGGAGATTTAATAATGGGAGATGAGGAAATGGTTGAGGAACTGAACAGGTTTTTTGGATCGGTCTTCACAGTGGAAGACACAACTAACATGCCAGTGACTGATAGAAATGAGGCTATGACAGATGAGGACCTTGAGATCACTAAGGAGGTAGTGATGGGCAAGCTAATGGGGCTAAAGGTAGACAAGTCTCCTGGCCCTGATAGAATGCATCCCAGAGTGCTAAAAGAGATGGCTAGGGAAATTGCAAATGCACTACTGATAATTTACCAAAATTCACTAGTCTCTGGGGTGGTCCCGGCGGATTGGAAATTAGCAAACTTGACACCACTGTTTAAAAAAGGAGGTAGGCAGAAAGCGAGTAATTATAGGCCAGTTAGCTTAACTTCGGTAGTAGGGAACATGCTGGAATCTATCATCAAGGAAGAAATAGCGAGGCATCTGGATGGAAATTGTCCCATTGGGCAGACGCAGCATGGGTTCATAAAGGGTAGGTCGTTAACTAATTTACTGGAATTTTTTGAGACATTACCAGTGCGGTAGAAGACGGGGAGCCACTGGATGTGGTATATCTGGATTTCCAGAAAGCCTTTGACAAGGTGCGACACAAAAGGTTGCTGCATAAGACAAATATGCATGGCATTAAGGGTAAAGTAGTATCATGGATAGAGGATTGGTTCATTAATAGAAAGCAAAGAGTGGGGATTAATGGGTGTTTCTCTGGTTGGCAATCAGTAGCTAGTGGTGTCCCTCAGGGATCAGTGTTGGGCCCACAATTGTTCACAATTTACATAGATGATTTGGAGTTGGGGACCAAGGGCAATGTGTCCAAGTTTGCAGATAACACTAAGATAAGTGGTAAGCAAAAAGTGCAGAGGATACCGGAAGTCTACAGAGGGATTTGGATAGGTTAAGTGAATGGGCTAGGGTCTGGCAGATGGAATACAATGTTGGCAAATGTGAGGTTATCCATTTTGGTAGGAATAACAGCAAAAGAGATTATTATTTAAATGATAAAATATTAAAACATGCTGCTGTACAGAAAGACCTGGGTGTGCTAGTGCATGAGTTGCAAAAAAGTTGGTTCACAGGTGCAACTGGTGATTAAGAAGGCGAATGGAATTTTGACCTTCATTGCTAGAGGGATGGAGTTTAAGACTAAGGAGGTTATGCTGCAATTGTATAAGGTGTTAGTAAGGCCACACTGGAGTGTTGTGTTCAGTTTTGGTCTCCTTGGCTGAGAAAGGACGTACTGGCGCTGGAGGGTGTGCAGAGGAGATTCACTAGGTTAATCCCAGATCTGAAGGGGTTGGGTTATGAGGAGAGGTTGAGTAGACTGGGACTGTACTCATTGGAATTTAGAAGGATGAGAGGGGATCTTATAGAAACATATAAAATTATGAAGGGAATAGATAGGATAAATGCGGGCAGGTTGTTTCCACTGGCAGGTGAAAGCAGAGCTAGGGGGCATAGCCTCAAAATAAGGGGAAGTAGATTTAGGACTGAGTTTAGGAGGAACGTCTTCACCCAAAGGGTTGTGAATCTATGGAATTCCTTGCCCAGTGAAGCAGTTGAGGCTCCTTCGTTAAATGTTTTTAAGATAAAGATAGATAGTTTTTTGAAGAATAAAGGGATTAAGGGTTATGGTGTTCGGGCCAGAAAGTGGAGCTGAGTCCACAAAAGATCAGCCATGATCTCATTGAATGGCGAAGCAGGCTCGAGGGGCCAGATGGCCTACTCCTGCTCCTAGTTCTTATGTTCTTAGGTTCTTAAGTTAAAGATGCAAGACGGTACTTTGAATGCGAGTCTTTGCAGGTAATTAAGTCTTTATAGGTCCAGATGGAGCAACTGGAGAGAGGGATAATCACAGGTTAAAGAGGTGTGAATTGTCTCAAGCCAGGACAATTGGTAGGATTTTGAAAGCCCTGGCCAGATGGTGGGGGGGTGAATGTAATGAGACATGAATCCAAGGTCCCGGTTGAGGCCATGCTCATGTGTGCGGAACTTGGCTATAAGTTTCTGCTCGGCGATTCTGTGTTGTCGCGCGTCCTGAAGAACGCATAGCCGAAGATCAGAGGCTGAATGCCTTTGACTGCTGAAGTGTTCCCCGACTGGAAGGGAACATTCCTGCCTGGTGATTGTTGTGCGAAGTCCGTTCATCCGTTGTCGCAGCGTCTGCATGGTCTCGCCAACATACCACACTTCAGGACATCCTTTCCTGCAGCATATGAGGTAGACAACGTTTGCTGAGTCGCACAAGTATGTACCACATATCTGGTGGGTGTTGTTCCTGTGTGGTGGTGGTACCCATGTCGATGATCTGGCACGTCTTCCACCGATAGCTGTGGCAGGGTTGTGTGGTGTTGTGGTCGCTGTTCTGAAGGCTGGGTAGTTTTCTGCAAACAATGGTCTGTTTGAAGTTGCGCAGTTGTTTGAAGGCAAGTCGTGGGGGTGTGGGGATGACCTTGACAAGATGTTTGCCTTCATCGATGACGTATTGAAGGCTGCGAAGAAGATGTCGTAGTTTCTCCGCTCCGGCGAAATATTTGATGAAGAAGGGTACTCTGTCGGTTGTGTCCCGTGTTTGTCTTCTGAGGAGGTCGGTACGAATTTTTGCTGTGACGTGTTGGAACTATCGATCGATGAATCGAGCGCCATATCCCGTTCGTACGAGGGCATCTTTAGAAATAAGGTATAGTTTTAGTGGGTTTAATTTAATATTTCTGTGCCTGGAACGGTAAAACCTATCGTTGGATTCATGCTGGACAATGGTGTTGGTATGTGTGGAGGTTGGTTAAGTTCCAACTGTGATTCTATTGTGTTTAAAGAGGGTTATGGTGGGGCAGCGCGGTGGCACAGTGGTTAGCATTGCTGCTCACAGCACCACGGTCCCAGGTTCGATCCCGGCTCTGGGTCACTGTCCGTGTGAAGTTTGCACATTCTCCCCGTGTTTGCGTGGGATTTGCCTCCACAACCCAAAAGATGTGCAGGGTAGGTGGATAGACACGCTAAAATTGTCCCTTCATTGGAAAAAATTAATTGGGTACTCAAAATTTATTTTTTTAAAAGAAGGTTATGGTGTGAAAAATAACTAGACTAGCAGAAGCATGTAACCGTTGCAAGGTAGAAAGGTTTTTAATTTAGTTTTAGCTGAAATTTTTGGCAATTGGACATAAGGTAATGAGAGAGAAGGCGGAGCTCTCAACGCTCTGCCAGACGCAGTTGGTAGAAGGCTACAGAGGGAACATCCTTCTCAGCGTTTCTGTAAGAAAAGGCATACCATGGAGTCATCGTTAAGAAAACAAGTGCAGAGATCTCAAGAGCAGCCATTGAGAACAACTAAAGAAATGAATAGAAGTTTTCCAGAAGTCTGTGGTTAGCAGAATAGAGGAAACTGGGAACCAGAACAGATTACTGCTCATTGAAGTTAGAGAGTTGAAAAGGCACTGGATTGTGAGAGGCCAGAAAGATATCTGCAGTGGTGCTAAGGTTTGTTTTGTGAGGGCCACGAAGAATCCAGCACGAGTCTTCAGGATACAAAGAAATAACATTTATTTACAATAACATATATATACACAACAGCAACAACCTCCCTTGCAGCTAACTCCGCTAACTCCTTCCTCTTCCTTCCTCTCGCTCTCGCTCTCGCTCTCTCTCTCTCTCTCTCGCTCTCTCTCTCTCTCGCTCTCGTTCTCTCTCTCTCTCTGTCTGTGCTGGTTCCACACTGGCCAGCGTTAATTATGCAGGGGGTCTGCTAATGATTTCTCCGCCCCCCTCATTGGGGAAGCTCATACTCCCACAGGATTGTGGGATTGTCATTAGTCCCCAGCCAATGGTAAGCAGGCAGGTTATAACAGTTTGTAAGACATTATTTGATTGAAATAATTGAGGAAATCGGTGGCTGTATTGTTTTGGAGCCTTTGAGATAAAATAAATCCTGAAGAGGAATGTGCAAAACCTGAAAGCAAAACTTTGATGGAAACAGCTGAGAGAAAGCATTGTTTAACACAAGAGTTGAAAGTGTGTATTTTTGAAAGTGGAATTTGAAATCATTCATGTGGAAGGCAGAGTTCATTGAAACAAGGTGACTCATGGTATAAAAATCATCTGGGGGATTTTGAGGAGAAATCGACAGACATTCACTTGGGTTGAGAATGGAGTGTGTGTTTTGCTACAGCAAACTTGTGTGTTTAAAGGGACTTTGTGTTACTGAGACCATTGAATTTAAGATGTATTTTGTAATCCATGTTAATCTTAAAATCTGTATGTATTTGTCAAGCAAATGGGGGAGTAGCACGATTCAACTTTTCATATTAAATTTTTTTTTTGTTGTTGAAACTAATTAGCAGTCCTGTGACTCTCTTCCCCTACATTTACTTTTTTAAAGAAGTAAACATCTTGGTCTTTTGAGCCAGGGTTCCATTATGGGATTGCCCCGTCTAGTTATAACACCAACTGGGATTGTAACAACGGAAGAATGTAAGCCTGTTGGAGGAGGTTTACTAGATTGATACCTCGATTAAGCAGGTTGTCTTATGAGGAAAGGTTGGACAGGTTGAGCTTGTTTCCACTGGAATTTACAAGAGTGAGGGGTGACTTGATTGAAGTATGTAAGATCCTGAATGGTCTCTACAAGAATGTGGAAAGGATGTTTCCTCTTGTACGTGAGTCCAGAACTAGGGGCACTGTTTTAAAAATTACGGGTTGCTCTTGTAGAACAGAGACAAAGAGAACCCTCTCAGATGGTTGTGCAACTTTGGTATTCCTCAGAAGGTTGATGGAAGTTGGGTCATTGAATATTTTTAAGGCAGAGGTAGATAGATTCTTTTAGGCAAGGACATCACAGGTTATCAGGAGTAGATGGGAATGTGGAACTGGAAACACAGCAGCAGATGTTATTGAAAGGTGCAGCAGGCTTAAGGGGCCGAATGGCCAACTTCTGCTCCTATTTCGTATGGAATGCTACATGCTTTTCTGGCTGCACTGGATCCAGCCCAATTTTATGCCTCCAGCTTGGGTTCACCTCAGAATCCAAGTGACCAGCCCAGCTCTTAGTCAGTAACTTCTCACAGGGGATTTCTACTGTTGGAAAGGTAATTGTATGGACATCTTGGTGTAAGAACTGCAGAATACCTGGTGTGAGAACTGCAGCATATCTGGTGCAGTGTCTCTTTGAATTTGCTAGACTCGTTCTGGGCCTTGCTCAGGTCATTCATTTATCACGATACTTAGATTAATGCATAGCCTGAGCATGTTTAATGCACAGAAATGCATGCTGTGAATCTGTAATCTGCCATTACACTGTTAGATATTGTCAACTACCCTCTGTGCGTATGATTAAGTGACCAGATTGGATATCTATGTCTGTCTATCTTCTCTACCAATGTAAATATATAATTTGGAGCTTAATATGGGTACTATCCGTTCTAAATACAATGATGCCAAAGTGTTCTTTCTTATATTCTTTTCGCTTTTTACCTCCCCATAACCTATTTCTCCATTTAAAAACATTCTATCCATTAGCAGACACTGTCAAATTCTCTGTTTCATCCCTTAAGAATGATGTTTCTGACCAAAGTGGCTCTAAATAGACTTGGCCTAAAAAGATGCCGGATTCAGATCTGCAATTAAATGAAAGCATCCATTTCCCTCTCTGGAGTTATTTGTTATTGATCTTGGAGCACTGTAATGACTCAGAACACATCTTTTGGTGTACAATGTAGAAATGTGCGTGACTGCTTGAATATTGGTGGTACTATCATTATAATCACTAGCTACTGTAATAAGACTGCATTATCTTGATTTCAGAGCAGTCTGCTAGTCTAATGGAACTTTACCTTTTTTACGTATTCCTTTTTGATCTGAACGTTATATTTTTCCATTATGCTTGATTTCAGAGTAAGGCAAGTCTGCAGTGGGGTGCTGCCAATTGCCTCATGCACTCGAGCTGTTTGTAGCTTTCGTGTCTGACTTGGAAACCCAAGAATCTCCTGGTCTCCCCTCCTAGCTGGTTAGATGAGCTTG
Organism: Scyliorhinus canicula; assembly: GCF_902713615.1. Lineage (NCBI taxonomy): Eukaryota > Metazoa > Chordata > Chondrichthyes > Carcharhiniformes > Scyliorhinidae > Scyliorhinus > Scyliorhinus canicula. The sequence goes on from NC_052160.1 coordinate 26,538,508, forward strand.
ATTGAGGTCTGATGATGTTTGTCTGATGCACAGAAACCTCGCCAGGAATTCACGGCAGTAACACTTTTCTACATTCTAGTCACCATGGCTTTAGTAATTATATCAAATATTCAAAATCGCTATCTCGATATGGAACCCAGAAAAAGCAGCCAAATTAAACAGTGGGTTTGGGAGACATTTATTGGCAAAATTCAGGTTGCCCTGTCTCAAACCTGGACATTTACGGTGAGGGAAGTAACTCCTTTGACCTTTATTTAGACCTCTGACCATTAAAGTTTCTTTAATATGGTCTAGTCAATTTTGCCATTCAAAGAGCATGACTCGGAGATAAATGCTTAATTAATTTCAGAATGTGGACATTGGCATACTGCAGTTATTGCCTATCTCGGGTAGCACGGTGGAGCAGTGAGTAGCATTGTTGCCTCACGGTGCCGAGGTCCCAGGTTTGGTCCCGGCTCTGGGTCACTGTCCGTGTGGAGTTTGCACATTCTCCTCGTGTTTGTGTGGGTTTCGCTGCCACAACCCAAAGATGTGCAGGCTAGATGGATTGGACATGCTAAATTTCCACCTTATTGGAAAAAATGAATTGGATTCTCTAAATTTATAAAAATAGAAATTATTGCCTTTCTCTGGTTGTCAGTGAACCATTTAGGTTTTAATAACAATTTAGCAGCTTTGTGCTTATCTGTAAATTGCCAGATTTATTGAGTCCAATTTTGCAACCTGCAGTGGTTAGATTTAAATTTACTGCCTCAGTGCCATAACTACCAGAAGGCCTTAGCCAATCTCAGCCAAAGTCGTAGTGTTCCCACAACTGGCCCTGGCATTCTTGATTTAAGGATGGGAGATAAGCTTGCATTACAGCTGGTGGAATTTGTACACGTCATTTCCATCCAAGGCAGGAACAGCTTGGGCTTTGATGCCCATCACCCCTGGGGTGGAATGTCCACCAACATTCATTAGGCTCACTCACGAACAATAGGCACTTGGATGAGCTACCAGAAGGCGCAAATGGCACCACACTGCAGCACAAGCCACTGTCATTAGAAGACAGCCAAAGGTGCTTATTCTTACCCAATTAATCGGCTCCATTGCACGTTGGAAGCACCAACTAAGTTATACAAAACCTTTTTTACCACATTGGTTAAGTCCCAGGTGGAGCTGTTACAACCCCTGGGTTAGTGCGCAGTAAATTCCAGCCCCACTTTTTTAAAAATATAAATTTAGAGTACCCAATTCTGTTTTCCAATTAAGGTTTTAATTTAACATGGCGAATTCACGTACCTTGCACATCTTGATGGGTTGTGGGGGTGAGACCCACACAGACACGGGGAGAATGTGCAAACTCCACACGGACAGTGACCCGGGGCTGGGATCGAACCTGGGTACTCGGTGCTATGAGCAGCAGTGCTAACCACTGTGCCACCATGCTGCCCTATTTCTAGACCTACTTGACGCAGATTTGCAACAGAATTATAATTAATAAATAATTCTTAGAAAAGCACCCAAAGACTTTGGCCCTTGGCTGCCCAATAACTACAGTTACCGGGTTTGTACATTTAAATACAATAATTTTTATTAATAACTATGATTAAATATACAGCCGATACAACAGTTTAACTATCATCTAATTCCTCGCCCACACACTCTGTAATACACACACACAAAAGACGGATAAACAAACAGAGAGGAGAAAAGAGGGGTGAAAATGAATGATAAAAGTAAAAAGGATAAGAGTCTTTGTTTCAGATGATTGTTTTCTAGCACACCTTTCTTCATTCCAGGGTTTCAGTTCAGGGTTTCTATTTTCAATCTGTAATTGTTTTCACTGTAGATTCATTTTCTGGAGAAAACGAGAGAGAGAGCAAGTCCATAAGACATAGGAGCAGAATTAGGCCACTCGGCCCATCAGGTCTGCTCCCCCATTCAATCATGGCTGATATTTTTTTCATCCCCACTCTCCTGCCTTCTCCCCATAACCCCTGATACCCTTAAAGGTCAAAAACCTATCTATCTCTGTCTTAAAGACACTCAGTGATTTGGCCTCCACAGCCTTCTGCGACAAAGAGTTCCACAGATTCATCACCCTCTGGCTGAAGAAATACCTCCTCATCCCTGTTTTAAAGGATCGTCCCTTTAGTCTGAGATTGTGTTCTCTGCTTCTAGTTTTTCCGACAAGTGGAAATATCCTCTCCATTCCACTCTATCCAGGCTACGTAGTATCCTGTAAGTTTCAATAAGATCCCCCTTCATCGTTCTAAACTCCAACGAGTACAGACCCAGAGTCGTCAACGGTTTCTCATTCGGCAAGTTCTTCATTCCAGGGATCATTCTTGTGAACCTCTTCTGGACTCTTTCTAAGGTCAGCACATGCTTTCTTGGATACGGAGCCCAAAACTGCTCACAATACTCCAAATGGGGTCTGACCATAGCATTACATAGCCTCAGAAGTACATCCCTGATCTTGTGTTCTAGCCGTCTCGACCTGAATGCTAACATTGCATTTGCCTTCCTAACTTCCGACTGAACCTGCACGTTAACCTTAATAGAATCGTGAACAAGGACTCCCAAGTCCCTTTGTGCTTCTGATTTCCTACGCATTTTCCCATTTAGAAAATAGTATATGCCTCAATTTCTCCTTCCAAAGTACATAACCTCACACTTTTCCACATTGGATTCCATCTGCCACATCTTTGCTCACTCTCCTCGTCTGTGCAAGTCCTTCTGCAGCCGCCTGCTTCCTCAATACTACCTGCCCCTCTACAGATCTTTGTATCATCTGCAAACTTAGCAACAGTGCCTTCGGTTCCTTCTTCCAGATCATTAATGAGCTTCCAGGAACCAACTGCCATTACCTTAATTCTGTGAAAATCATCCCACTAGGGTAGGATAGAATCACCATCTTTTGCAGAGCAGAATACAACCTTTTGGCCAATTCGTTGGCCACCAGCCAACCCATCGAAACAAGTCCCACCGATCTCTCGGGTGCTGAAAGTCTGAGTTATGCCGTCCAATGGCTAGCTCAGTGTTCTCTTTTGTAACTTTTCAATTCCCCACTTCCCCTGCGCAACTTAAAGAAATATGGTCATTAATCATCCATAGATCAAAATGATAACAGCAAATATGGAAATGGGAAATTAGGGGATCAACAGGAAGGGCCCTTACAGAGCATTATGGCCAATTCTAGACACCATACTTCATAAATGATGTGAAGTTCTTGGAGAGAGTGCAGAGGAAATATTCTAAAATGGTCCCAGGGACAAAATAAATCAGTTATGTGGAGAGGGTGGAGGGGCTGGCGGTTGTTCTTGGAGCAGGGTATATTAACAGAAGGTTTGATTGTTTTTTTATTTGTAATTTACAATCATTTCTTTTTCCTAATTCAGAGGCAACTTAGCGTGGCCAATCCACATACCCTTCACATCTTTTGGGTTGTGGGAGTGAGACCCACGCTGACACTGGAGGAATATGCAAACACCACACGGACAGTGCCCGCGGCCAGGATCGAACCATGGTTCTTGGCACCATGAGGCAGCAGTGCTAACCATTGCTCCACTGTGTCGCCAGGTTTGATAGAGTTGAGGAAAAACTGTTCCCAGAGACAGCAGAGTTGGTAACTAAAATCATAGAATCCCTACAGTGCAGAAGGAGACCATTCGGCCCATCGGGTTTTCACCGACCCTCTGAAAGAGCACCCTACCTAGGTCCACTCCCCTATCCTATTCCCGAAACCCAACCTATCCTGCACATCTTTGGGCACTAAGGGGCAATTTTATCATGGCACATCTTTGGGCACTAAGGGGCAATTTTATCATGGCCAATCCACCTGATCTGCACATCTTTGAACTATGGGAGGAAACCGGAGCATAAGGAGGAAACCCACACAGACACGGGGAGAATGTGCAGACTCCACACAGTCACCCAAGGCCGGAATTAAACCTACGTCCCTGCCGCAGTAAGGCAGCAGTACTAACCACTGTGCTGCTAGAGGGCATGGATTTAAGATAATTGATAACAAGAAGTAATTGAGAGTAAAAGGTGTGCAGTGAGTTTCTGTGATCTAAAATGCACTGCCTTAAAGGGTGGTGGAAACATAAAATAGTGACTTTCAAAAGAGAATTGGATAAATACTTGAAGGGGTAAATGAATTAGGGAGCAGGACCACTTGGATAACACTTTCAAAGAACCAGCATAATGGGCTGAATGGCATACTTCTATGCTGTATAAGTCTGATAGTCTAAAATTCTATTAGCATGTCACAAATGATCAGTTGCAGCAGTAAAGCAGAACTGTAGACATGATAAATGTGCCGTTGTGACTTGTCGGTGGGGGAACTGCTTTGTTTTTGGCTCCTTCACAGCCAGTAACTTCCGCAGTGCAGCCGGCCAGGGGAATTTTCAGTTTATGATTGGCTCATTAGCTAGCCCAAGCACAGCGTCCTTTGGGAGTTTCCATTAGTTAGCACTGTACACAATCAGATTATCCATCAGCGGACGTTTTTAACATTCATATCCTGAAAGCCATTTCACTGGAAGTTAGATTGCCATTTTGTTTATGGGGAACTGTAACTAAATCGCTGTCTGTACAGTTACAATCCATTTCTATAAATCAATATTTTATTTTAAGAACCAAAGAGACACAAATTCATAAAACTATTAATGGAGATGTAATGATGAAATGAAATGAAAATCACTTATTGTCACAAGTAGGCTTCAAATGAAGTTACTGTGAAAAGCCCCTAGTCACCACATTCTGCCGCCTGTTCGGGGAGGCTGGTACGGGAATTGAACCGTGTTGCTGGCCTGCCTTGGTCTGCTTTAAAAGCCAGCTCTTGATTCACATCACGTGTAGAGAATATTGTAGGATTATGTTTCAGAGCTCTACATGAAACTTTCAAGATGTTATAGGTTAACTTGTGTTTGACAAAATATAACCACTTGAACTCATCTGGTATTTTGCTGTTGAAAAACATAACAAATAGGAGGTGTAAAATGAAACTGAAACCAAACAATGATGGGGATAGTTGTAGACCCAAAGTTTGGATGAAAGGGTGTTTTCTATGCTTTAAAAGGTGTGCTGAACCACAGGGATGTGGGGATAAGAAAGAGGATGCGTGATTTGATAGGAACAAGATCGTTGAAGGAAGAGGCCGCTGAACGTTTGAATGGAATCTAAGCTTTTGTGGGGGGGGTGGGGAAGCGTCTTACAATGTCTTCTAACTCCAATACTCCTTGCAACGCAAAAGCAAAATACTGTGGCTGCTGGAAATCTGAAATATAAACAGAAAATACTCAGGTCGGGCAGCATCTGTGGAGAGGAAAATAAGAGTTAGAAGTACTCCGGCATGCAGTACAAATCCAATCTAGCTAGTTACCAAAAGGAAAAAGAAAAAAAGTTGAATTCATATGGTGCCTTTCATGACCTCAGGATGTCCCAGTGTAGCCAACAAAGTAGTTCTGAAGTATAATCACTGTTGTAATGTAGAAAACCTCATAATGAAAGACCATTCAATCAGCCAGAACCTGCAGTGATAGAATGTGGTGTTGACAGTGCTATCAAACGGCACTTTGTTGTTAATAATCTGCTCAATGAGGTTTTATCAGGACCACTCGGTTCCAGACTTCTTCACAGTCTTCATCCAAATATGGACTAAAGAGCTGAACTTGAGAGGTGAGGTGCAATTGGCTGCTGTTGATATTACGGCAACACTTGGCCTGGTGACATCAAGGAGCCCCAGCAAAATTAAAGTCACTGGAAACCAGGGAACCCTCTCCCCACGGATTGGAGTCATGCCTATCTTAGAGGAAGATGGCTGTGGTTGTTTTCTGTCCCAGGGCATCACTGAAATAATTCCTCAGGTCTTAAGTCAAATTACCTTCAGCTGGTTTAAATAGCAGTCTTGCATCATAAGGTCATCCACCATACGTCAAAAGTGAAGATGACCGCTGATTGTGCACTTCAGTGTATTCACAGTTCCTCTGGCACTGAAGCAATCCATGCTCAAATGCAGCAAGAACGGGCAGCATTCAGGCTATTGCTGATACGTGGCAAGTAACATTTGTACCAGAAAAATGCTCAGCAATAGCCATTTCCAACAAGAGGAAATGGACCCATCTTTCCCTTGATGTTCAATGGCATTACCATCACTCAATTCCCACACAACCCAAAGATGTTGAGGGTAGGGCGATTGACCATGCTAAATTGCCCCTTAATTGGGGGGAAAAAAGAATTAGGTACGCTAAATTTATTTTTTAAAAACTTAAAATTAACATGCTACTATCTATGCCAACTGCATCTATGACACTTGAGTTCAAACAGGTTACAACTGCAAAGATGTTGAGAAAGAGCAGGAGCAGGTTGAGGCCAGCCAACCTGATGCCGAGGCACTTTTTGCTTTCCCGCACGAGGCTGGCATGGAAATACCAGCGGTTACAATCATGGAAACTTACGCAGAGGTGGGCGACCACGGAACAAAGAGATGATGCAACTGTTGATGCAGTACATTCTTCAACCGAGGAGCCCAAAGAGACTGAGACCCTGAAGTGCTCGATGAATGCCTACCTGAGCCAATGCCGCAAAGGCTGTAGAGATGCTCCTGACTTCGCACCGCAGCATGAAAACACTGAAAACATGTTTTTTTAATATAGATTTACAGTATCCAATTCGTTGTTTTCCAATTAAAGGCCAATTTAGTGTGGCCAATTCACCTACCCTGCACATCTTTGGGAGTAGGGGGTGAAACCTACGCAGATAAGGGACAATGTGCAAACTCCACATGGACAGTGACCCGGGGCCAGGATCGAACCCAAGGCCTCAGCACAGCACAGCATGTTAATCAGAAAAAGATTATGGAGCTTTTCCTGGGCAGACTCCTGACATTTTGAGTGCAAAGCCTTTTGCAAGGTCAAGCAATTTAAGGTGTGAACAAATTGAATAAAGAGTTAACGCATTTACTGCTGTACTGTGTTTTCATTTTGTATTTGAATGTGTCATTTTTGACAGATCATGTTTTATCAGCGTATCGGTTTACATCGAGATATATTCATGCACCGGTATGGGGCCTCCTTGGCTATCACAAAGCTCCGATTAATACAGATTTGTGGACGGACCTCCTGAGATTTATCGGGACTTGACTGTATATCGTCATTCTATCACTGTTGCTGGGTCAACAGCTTTGAACTCGGTCCCTATCAGCGCTCTGCTGTACCTATGGACAGCAGAGATTCAAGGAAGTGGCGTACCACCACCTTGTAAGGGACGGGCAAGAAATTGTTGCCAGAAAAGCCGACATCCCATGAATGATAAAAAGTGTATGTTGGTTGCCATACACTCGATGGCTGTGCCTGATTTTAACATAACTTCAGTTTTTATTATCTAACCAAGCAAAGCTGATAACTTTGCAGTCATAGCTTCAAACTCTAGCTTGAATATGAATCGGAGGGAAATTAATTTTACTATGGCAGCTGAAGAAGCAGTGAAATTAGAACAAAACAAATAATATTTGTGTAGCACGTCTCTGAGAAACATCTCAAAACAGTTGACACAAATCAGTTTTCAGATGCTGTGATTATGTAAGCAAATGTGGAAGAAAAATAAAATTCCAAATAGCCGTGTGATGAATGACTAGTTAGTACGTGGTGTTTGAGGGAGGAAGTATCACAGAATTGTTAATGTCTGCTTGAACAGGCAGGTGGTCAATGTCTCATCTGACAGGCAGCAGCTCCAGCCGTGCAGCACTCCCTTGCACTGGGGGTGACAGCATAGATTTTTGTGTTGAAGTCCTCATGAGAGACTTGAATCCAGAGTCTTGTGATTCAAAATACTAGTCACTAAGCCAATTTAAGACTACTTGTTATTTCAGAGATGAGCTTTGGACCGGAAACCCATTACAAAAAAGTAGCTGTTGGGCAGCACAATGGCGCAGTGGTTAGCATTGCCGCCTAACAGCTGAGAGAACCCAGGTTCGATCCTGGCCCCGGGTCACTGTCCTTGTGGAGTTTGCACATTCTCCCCATGTCTACATGGGTCTCACTCTCACAATCTAAAAATATGTACAAGGTAGGTGAATTGGCCACGCTAAATTGTCCCTTATTCGGGGAAAAAAAGAATTGGGTACTCTTTAAAAGATGACCATTTTTCATGCCGCTAAATCCAAACAATCATGATTGTCCCTCTCCTTTGAGCCAACCAATGATGTGTTTTTTGTCGTTTGGTACCGATTTAATGTTGCAGTCATTTTGCCAGCAGTAAGGAGCATAAGAAAATAGGAGAAGGAATAGGCCATTTGGCTCATCAAGCCTGAACCAGGGGCTGGTTTAGCTCACTGGGCTAAATCACTGGCTTTTCAAGCAGACCAAGCAGGCCAGCAGCACAGTTCGATTTCCGTACCAGCCTCCCCGGACAGGCGCCGGAATGTGGCGACTAGGGGCTTTTCACAGTAACTTCATTGAAGCCTACTCATGACAATAAGCGATTTTCACTTTCATTTCATCATCTAGTAAGATCAGAGCTGATTTGATCGCAGTCACATCCTCAATTTCTTTTTTTTTTAAACTTAGAGTACCCAATTTATTTTTTCCAATTAAGGGGCAATTTAACATGGCCAAATCATCTACCCTGCTACCCTGCACATCTTTGGGTTGTGGGGGCGAAACCCATGCAAACACGGGGAGAATGTGCAAACTCCAGACGGATAGTGACCCAGAGCCAGGGTTGAACCTGGGACCTTGGCGCCGTAAGGCCACAGTGCGAACCACTGCGCCACCATGCTGCCCTCATCCTCACTTTCTGTCTGACCTGCCCATAACCCTCGACTCCCCTGTAAATCAAAAACCTGTCCAACTTGGGCTTGAATATACTCAATGATCCAATTTCCACTGATCTCTGGGGAAGAGAATTCTGAAGTATCATGTAACTCTGAGAGAAGAAAGTATTCCTCACTGCTGTCTTAATTGGGAGGCCCCTAATTCTGAAAATGTGTCCCCCTCAGTCTAGGTTCCCACACAAAGGGAAACATCATCTCAGCGTCTACACTGTTACGCCCCCTCAGAATCTTATATGTTTCAATAACATAATCTCATCCTTCTAATCTCCAATAGGCCCAACCTGTTCAAACATAAGAAATAGGTGCAGGAGTGGGCCATTCGGCTCTTCAAGGCTGCAGCACCATTCAATGTGATCATGGCTGGTTGTGCAAATTCAGTATCCCACTCCCGCTTTCTCTCCATACCCTTTGATCTCTTTGGCCGCAAGGGCCATGTCCAGCTCCCTCATGAATATATCCAACGAACGGCCCCAACAGCTTTATGTATTAGAAAAGTCCACAACTCTCTGAGAGAAGAGGTTCTTTGTCATCTCAGTCCTGAATGGCTTACCCCTTATTCTAAGGCTGTGATCCCTAGTTCTGGATGTCCCCGACATCGGGAACATCCTTCCTGCATCTAGACTGTCCAGTCCCATGAGGATTTTATATGTTTCTATGCGATCCCCTCTCTTTCTTCTAAACTCCAGTGAGTGCAAGTCCAGTCGATCCAGTCAGTCCTGCCATCCCAGGATTTTTTTTCCTTACAAGATAAATCCTTCATCCCAAAACAACCCAGTGAACCTTCTCTGAACTGCCTCCAATGCAACCATATCCATCTAAGTAAGGAGACCAAACCTATGTCCTCATTATTCTGGGTTTGGTTTCACTAATGTCCTGTACAGTTGTAGCAAGGCTTCCTACTTTTATACTCCACCCCCTTGCAATAAAGGCCACCATTCCATTTGTCTTCCTGACTAACTGCCACTGAAGCTTAATCTGTTTGAAAACAATGTATCTCAATAGTTAATTGACAGGTTTCAACCAAACCTGCTATACAGATAGGGTATGGCCCAAGAAGAATTTTTTAAAAATAAATTTAGAGTACCCAATTATTTTTTCCAATTAGGGGAAATTTAGAGTGGCCAATCCACCTACCCTGCACATCTTTGGGTTGTGGGGGTGAAACCCACGCAAACACGGGGAGAATGTGCAAACTCCACACGGACAGTGGCCCAGAGCCGGGATTCGAACCCAGGTCCTCAGCGCCGTAGGCAGTAATGCTAACCACTGTGCCACCGTGCTGCCCAAGAAGAACTTTTTTGGTGAAAATGTAGATGCAGTGCCTGGAATTTTTTTAAAAGGCCGTTAGCATTGCGAGATAGGACAAATTTACTTTTTTTTGTTATGGTTTTATTCCGAATGTGGTTGTTTGTTTTAGAATATTATGGATTATCTCAACTGATGTGGTGGAATTGTCACAGCTATCAAAATGTGAGTAGAGTTTTCAGAGCAGATTGTTTGTTGAGGATCAGCCGAATCCTTAGTGAGAGGGAAGCTCTTAATAAACATTTATTTTTTTCACAATTTTAGTTACAGAGCATCAACCAGGCAGGATGAAGTCTTCAGGAAGAGCTGTTATTGTAATAATGTTGAGTTAACATAGCATTGCAGATGTTGCACTCTACCGAGTACCATCTTCACTTGTTACTTGCTAACTTTTTGTGATTCATGTACAAGGACACCCAAATCCCTCTATTGTACAGAATTCTGTAGTCTCTCCATTTAAATTATGTTTTGTATTTCCCGAGTAAAGTGGATAACCTCACATTATCCCACATCTAAACATCATCTGCCATATTTTTCTCACTCACGTAATCTCTCTATAATCCATGTCTTTGTAGATTTATTAGGCAGGATTTTATGGCCCCCGCCAGTGGGTTTGCAGCAGAAGGGACCACAAAATTCCCCAAAATTCCTTCCATCGCCTTCCGTCACCTCCAACCTGTTCGCAATTGAACCATAGGGAGGGCATACGCCCAGTCTCGCCCCAATTGATGTGTACCTTCCTCAAGAGTTTCCTTTCCACATTGCATGCAGCCCTTAAGCTCTTAATAAAACAATTTATTTTTTTCACAATTTTAGTTACAGAGCATCAACCAGGCAGGGTGAAGTCTTCTGTTATTGTAATAAAGTTGAGTTAACATAGCATCGCAGGGGCAGCACGGTGGCGCAGTGGGTTAGCCCTGCAGCCTCACAGCGCTGAGGTCCCAGGTTCGATCCTGGCTCTGGGTCACTGTTTGTGTGGAGTTTGCACATTCTCCCTGTGTTTGCGTGGGTTTCGCTCCCACAACCCAGAAAGGTGGATTCGCCACGCTAAATTACCCCTTAATTGGAAAAAATGAATTGGGTACTCAAAATTTATTTTTAAAAACATAGCATCACAGAGGTTGCACTGTACCGAGTACCCTCTTCGCTTGTTACTTGCTAACTTTTTGTGATTCAAACATAGGAAATAGTGCAGGAGTAAGTAGGCTATTTGGCTCTTCAAGGCTGCACCACCATTCAATGCGATCATGGCTGATTGTGCAAATTCAGGCCCCTCCCCTGTGTGTGCTGCCTCCCTCCTAGCCTCTCTATAAAGACCCTGAGCCACATCTCCCCATCCTACAAGTCTCAACACCCATCCCGCCATGAGACCCCCACCACGCACTTACCTCGTTTTGGGCTCGAGGACTTCAAAGAATCTGAAGTCTGCCTGTAGTCACTGGCGCAGCTGGGATCAGATTGCTTGCAGCTCTCTGAGGCGGGATCATCATCCGAGTGAGGGCGAAATCTCATCTCGAGCCTGTTGATGCTCCTCGGGTATACCCCGACCATCTGAAAATCCTGCCAATTGTGCCCTCCCCACGACTTGTTTTACTACATATCAGAAGCAAATCTGGCTACAATGCACCCATTCCCTTCATCCATACAAGAATTAGGAGCAGGGTTATGCTGTTCGGGCCCTTGAGCCTGCTCGGTCATTCAATAAAACCTTGGCTGATCTGAGTGTGACCCGCTGCCTTTTTCTAGCTTCCTTGAATATTTAAGTCCCATCTTTGGTCACCTAGCAACCATGTCTCTGAAATGGCTATCTCATACAGATATTTATTTATATTTTTGCTATCAATTCATCTGTTTTGTTATAAATGCTGTGCACGTCAGATACAGCACCATTAATTCCAGTTTTTTACCATTCTTGAACACTCTGGCCTTATATGTTGGTGCACTCAGATTTTTGTGCTCTATCCCTTTTGCCACGCTCTAGTTATTATTATCCGTATTTCACCCCTGATCTATTGTCTTGACCTTTCTCTTTAATTTACCACATCTCGCCTCACATGACCCCACTTCCCACCCCACTCTTTAGTTTAAAGCCTTCTCCACAGCCCTGGTTATATGATTTGCCAGACCACTGGCCCCAGCACAGTTCAGGTGATGACCATCAAAATGGTATAGCATCCTCTTTCCCCAGCTGCTCATAATCCCTGAGCAAAGCCTCTTTCCTGGTCTTTCCTCGTAATTTGTTAGAGTAGTGTTAGTGATAAATAACTTTTTTTATAAAGCAAAGTCTAATGTTCTTTGTTCACACTACAGTATCAGGATTCAACATCAGCCCAGTCAAATCTATGTCATTGATTCCCTTGTGAACCACGACAACTAGATTCTCCCCCTCCCATTGCAAGCTCCTCTCCAGCCCCAAATAGATGACTCGACCTTGGCACCAGGCAGCAACACAACCTTCTGGACCCTTGCTCTAAGATGAAGAAAATTGTGTGTATCCCCCTGACTTTACTGTCTCTTGCTACCACTACATTTCTGTTTACTCCCTCACATAAATGGCTCCCTACATCATAGTGCCATGGTCAGTTTGTCCATCTTCCCTACAGCCCCTGGTCTGGTCCAAACAAGGTACAAGAACCTTGAATCTGTTGGACAATTACAATGGTAGGTGTGGTGTAGCAATTATTAAAGGCTATTTATTATATTATAATCATTGTGGCACAGTGGTTAGCACTGCTGCCTCACAGCGCCGAGTTCCAGGTTCGATCCCGGCTCTGGGTCACTGTCCGTGTGGAGTTTGCACATTATCCTCGTGGTTGCATGGGTTTCGCCCCCACAACCCAAAGATGTGCAGGCTAGGTGGATTGGCCATGCTAAATTATCCCTTAATTGGAAAAAATGAATTGGGTACTCTAAAATTATTTTTAAAAAGAAGGGGAAAAAAAGACAATTTATTAAATTACAGAAGAATAAATATACACAAACTGGACTACGGTATCCGAAGACAATGAAGTTCATGAATTACTAAACACTCACACAGTTTATGTAGAATGTATCCCTTGTTCCCAAAATATTGCTACAATTCCTGAATTCCTTAAGATTTCCTCTTTCCCTCAAACGACATCCAAAGGAAATAGATCTGTAAGAGGGTCGATGATCAAGTCCAGGAAATATCTTTTCCTGGTCCAGCAAAGAAATTTAAACTCCCTTTATGAAGATTTCTGCAGTGCCTTGGCTTCAAGACTTAAGAGGCTGATAGATAGATGTCAAACTGGCCTCCAGGCTGCTAGATGTAAACTGGCCTCCCTGCTTCTGTGGGTGCTGGCAATTGTACTATTTCTTTCCTTTGATTCTGCATTCTGTGTATTTGACTGTTTGCCTCTCTCATCTTTCGTGACTCTAGAAATTAGCATGTATATACCTCATTGATGTCCTAGTCATCTAGGCAAGCTGCTTCTACTAATAGACAATTCACATGTGATTCTATCTATGTTGCCTACTAATCTCGTTACTAGGAAAGACATATCTCATCCGGCCTTTTAAAATGCTGGCTACTGCTGTAGCTAGGCAGATTTCTACCTGTTGCTGGGCAGATTGCATCCTATCATGTCTTGTTAGATTTGTGTTCCTGCTGTAACTAGGTAAATCCATGACAGTCTATATGGCAAAAAAGTAAGATCAAGCTCTAAATCGAGCAAGTACTGAGTAGCACTGGCAAAAAAAGCTTGCTTTTGTATACTCTCATGATTTTGCCACGCTCCAAAGCACCTTTACCGTCAATGAAATATCTTTATAAAATATATTCAGAATTATATAGTAGGAAATGCAGCAACCCATTAGAAATCAGCAAGCTCCCGCACACAGCAATGTGATAACCAGATAATCAATCTTCATGATACTTGTTGATTGATAAATGGTGACTAGGATACTGGGGAGAACTCCTCTGCTCTTCTTCAAAACAGTGATGTGAGATCTTTTAACATCCTAAAGATTGTATCTCCCTCGCTGCTGCTCTCCCTCAGCACTGCATTGAATATTGGCCAAGGCTTTGTGCTTAGTCCTAACCCTTCGACCTTTTGACTCAAGGGATGAGAATACCACTGAGCTTGTCCTGGCTTACCCTAGACACACTAACTCCTTTTCAAAGGGTTTGCGAGTTTGAGTAATAACCGCAGAAAAAGTTGTGCTTATCCAATGCGTGTACACAGCCTGATAAGTGCAATTTCATTCAACAAAACTATTTCTCTTTTAAGATTTGGTTATACATAAACAAATTGGGCCACGGTTGTCTGCTTTTAAAGGATGCAGTGTGTATAATTCATACAGATCAGAACTGCGGCAAATGAGATCTCTGCAGAGTCAACAACTATCTATTTTAATGAGTCATTCTGTTCTTGGAAGAACTTTTGCATATTTAAGATGGATTATGATGAATATGTAAAGGGCTTGCATACATGGATCAAAATAGGCAACTGATAAAATGATCAATGTGGGTTAGATGTCACATAATAGATCATATTCACGCAAGACCAATTAAAATGAACCGAATTGAAGCCCAGAACTCGGAACTACATTGCATTACTCATTTATAACTTGGAGTAATTATCTTGCTTTTTCATTTAAGCTCACACTATGTTTCTGAAAAGAGCCATCAAACAGTCCAGTATCATTATTACCAGTGTGTATATGTATTCCTTCCTAGCTTGTTCTTCAATGCCTTTGATAACCAAGGTTATCTATCTAATTAATATATATACTTGGAGAAGTGCTTGTTGCATTTCAGACGTTTCACACAAAATGCCAACAAATCACAATCAATTATTTGTTTTAAAGAATGTGCATAAAGGTAAAGAAGTCAGTAATTTCTTATGGTACTAGTCAACGAAAAGCAAAGGAGCTCTCCCTGGCATTCTGGCCAATGTTTATTCCTCAACTCCAACACAAAATCAAATAATCTGGTCATTATCATATTGGTAAGAGATTGTTGAAGGGAAATTGTTCGCCACATACAAGTGACTGCACTTCAAAAATACTTCACTGGCTGTAAAGCGTTAGGTGAGATGTTGAGGTTATGAAATGTGCTGTATAAATGCTTGTTCTTGTTTTTCTACACTTACTGCCATATCCCAGGGCCCTTTGAGACTTGTTTTATAATTGCCACTTGGAGGCACTCGAGAGCATTGTGTACCACTTACAATATACAGCAAATCACCAAGCTGATATTGACAGCACCTTCCAAACCTCCAAACTCTACCATCTGCGAAGAACAGAGTAGCAAACACATGGCACATGGGAACACTACCACCTTCAAGTTCCCCTCCAAGCAACACAAAAGGTGACACAGTGGATAGCACTGTTGCTTCACAGCACCAGGGACTCTGGTTCTTTTCCAACCTTGGGTGACTGTCTCTGGAGTTTGCACTTTTTTCTTTTTTTTTTTTAATTTAAAGTATCCAATTCATTTTTTCCAATTAAGGGGCAATTTAGCACGGCCAATCCACCTACCCTGCACATCTTTGGGCTGAGGGTGCAAACACGGGGAGAATGTGCAAACTTCACATGGACAGTGATCCAGAGCCGGGATCGAACCTGGAACCTCAGCGCTGTGAGGCAGCACTGCTAACCACTGCGCCATCATGCTGCCCCGAGTTTGCACTTTTTCCCAGTGTCTGTGTGGGTTTTCTCCGGGTGCTCCGGTTTCCTCCTGTTAACATGTACTAGATGCTGTGATATGAAGAGGCAAGAGTTCAGCTCCTTTTTCACCAACACACCGTTAATGGTTCAAACTCACTCTGCACAGAACTCTACAGATCATCACAAGCTCCAGAGTCTACCTGAAGCCCTTTTACATATCAGTGTCAATCATTGAACACTTAACATAAATGAGACAATCATTGAACACTTAACATAAATGAGACAACTAATTGCAATGTCTCTTAACCCATTACTTAACAGTCTCCCCTTCCTTGGAGAAAAAAAACAATTAGGTAAAAATAAAATTTCAAGAAACTAAAATTTCAAGAAACTAAAACACACACCTGATTCCCCCTCCCCTTTTTTTTAAGTAGAAGAAAAAAAAAACATTCACAAACAGGCGCCCTTCATTCACGATATCTAAAAGTTTCTGTGAACTAGCCCCTCTTTTCGTGAAACAGTCTGACAGTTGATAGCTACTGTCAACTCATTTAATTTTTGTTATTTCCCCTCTGTCCAACATCTGCTTTAAACTTGCGATGTCTATCCGTAACCTCTTTTCATTGACACTTTTTGGAGAGTGCACATTTTCCCACAGAGATTTATTGTCAATGTGACAGTCAATAGGTATATTACTTAAATCCTCTAATCCCAACATTTCTGTCAATATCTGACTTATATAAAAGGCCATATCCACCGCTTCCACTAAGCTTAATGTCTCAGCAGCCAAAGTGCTTTTGACCACTCCTTATTTTCTTTGTTTCCCACACAAGAGGGCAACATTTACCATTGTTCCCCAAAAGGAAAATTATAAAACTTCCTGCGCTTGAAACTCCATCACATAAATTTGCATAGGTGCATCACTATAAACTATGAGTTTCAAATGCCTAGGATCACCTAAAACAGGGAACTTCAAAACACACACCTGCATTTTTAGTTTGGCCAGCACTTTATTTGCTCTTATTATGTCTTCCACTTTGGGATCATTCATCTTTGTACTCAACTCTAAAACATCAAAATTCACGTCCGGTCTAGTCTGTCTTCCTAACCAGTTCAGTTGCCCAATTAAACTTCGCAGTTGCTCTTTTTCTATCTTCGAAACCATTGCGTCTTTTTGTGAAACCCGGCCACGACTAATTGCTATTGGACTGATGCTTTCCAAGTAAGATTGCTGACGGTTGCCCCGAACTGAGTCTGTCCGATTTCCAAACCAATATATTTAAATGCACCGGAAGCCTGACTTCCAACCCTGAATTCTTTCCTCAAACCAGAGATTACAATAGCTTCAAAATCACTAGTCCCACCCCACAAAAAATCATCGACATGCATCATGAAGATGCCAGCAAGATTTCCTTTATAGTGCCAGTAAAACATTGCAGGATCTGCTTTCAACTGGCAACAGCCTAACTAACAAGACTGACCTTACCGAAAAGTACCACACTCTAGATGCATCATTTAATCCATTTACACATTTGTTCCACTTCCACAGTACCCCTTCTGTGTTAGCTGCTTCTTTAGGAGGACGGAGAAAAATGTCTCTCTGGAGCTGTTGCCCCTGCAAAAAGGCAGCTTTTATATCTATAGATTTGCAGTCCCATGCCTTTGTGGCTAATAGAGCCAAGAAGATCTTTAAAATAACCTTTCCTGCTGTAGGTGGATCTACCCTTAAGTCCTGATCGTCTAAGTTTTCTTCAAATCCCCTTGCCACAAGCCTGGCCTTTGCCTTATAAGTTCCATCTGGAAAAACCTTATCTGTACAAATCCATCTGTGGGATAGAGCTTTTTGTCCCCTATCCAGTACTTCCGTGTATACCCCAAATTCACTCCAACTATGCAATTCTTGTGGTTTAGCATCTTTGATAACTTTTTCATCTAATTTATTTGAAGCCACCAAAATCTCACGTGCATGTGGGCTTCTACTTCTATTAGTATTCGTAGTCTTACTCCTGTTCCGAGATCTTGATAAACTACGTCCCCTTTCCTGCCTGGTATCTCGTTCTGTACTGCTACTGCTTGATCTTTCTCTTCTGTAGCGGGATGTCCTTTCAATAGTTCTCGACCTTTTCCTGCGAACCTGTTAACTATCCGATGTACTATCTGAACTAGCACTGCGTTTCTGTGCCCTCCATTTTTGAACTTCATTTTCCCAATCCATTGTCTTAACTTCCTCCCCTGAATGCTGTACATTCAACCAATGTTTATACTTTCCAGTGGCCTTCCCTGCTCTACTAATAACAGTTGCATCCTTCCATTGACTAGACCCTTCAGGCAAGTATGTCACTTTTGTACCAACCTTTGGCAGTTGCCCTTTCGGAAAAATGGCCTGATCTAATTTATCAGAAGTGTCGTGTTCCTCTACAGAAACCCTGTCTATATCAGTTAACTGGTCCTCATAGTTCTGTAACACATGCGTACCAGTCTGTAACACATGCGTACCAGATGACTCTGGTTCCTCGTCTTGTCTGTCTGCTCTGTCTAAATTTGTAATCGGTACCAATTATCCTTGATGAATGTACCCTAACAGTTTGATTACCATGTTGCAAAATAAATGTTTTGCCATCTATGCCTATGACCTTCCCTAGGCCTTTCCATTCATTAGAATTGTCTCTCTTATACTATACCATTTCTCCTTGTCGAAAAACGGCATCTGATGGCCGTACATTATGTCTTAAAGCTCTGCGAATTCTTTCAGAGACTTCTGCTTCCAAAAAAGCTTTTCTACTGCTATGTAACGCGTTTAAATGTTCAGCAAAACCTGAGCTAATTGTAGTCCCTTGCCAAGCTGGAGGCTGGTCATCGAAAATGGAGGGAATTTTAGGATTTCTACCAAACACTAATTGATAAGGACTATAGCCCCCAACCATCTGCAATGAATTCTTTGCATGTACCGCCCATGCTAAAGCTGAATTTAGCGAGCAGTTTGGTCGATCTCCCAAAATTTTCCGAAGCATGTCATTGATAACAGCATGATTTGTTTCGCAGACACCATCACTAAACGGGCTTTCGGCAGCCGTGTTCATAACTCTGATATTCATGTTTTCACACATATCCCTAAACTCATCATTAGCAAATTCTCCCCCATTGTCCGTAAAGAATTTTGCTGGTTGACCCATTCCTGTCCCGATCCATTTTTCCACAATTTTGTCCAAAATTACTCTCTTTTCTTTACTTCGTACAGTCGTTGATTGATTAAATCTAGTAGCTAAATCTACAAAATGCAAAATAAATATATTATTTGCTTTATCCCAGATCTTAAAGTCCATGGCCGCAATGTCATTAAAATCCCTGGCCAAAGGTAGGGTTACAATCGGTCGTGCTGGTGTCCTTCTGTACTTCCTGCAAACTTCACATCGATCACTAACCTGTTCTATCAGCTTAGAATAGTCATCATCCCTTACCCCTGCATCCTTTAATAAATTTTTCAGCCTCCGAGGAGACGGATGAGCAAATTGCCTATGCAGATTTACTACAATAAGCTTTTTACCAGCTAAAGTTGCATTATCAACTGTCATTAATACATCCTTAACCACTCTACTTGAAACATTATTTGTCAATAATGGAATACAATAATGTCCCGACTGTGTAAATTGTAAGTCCACCGTCTTTCCAAAAACTGTTGCCTTATCCTGTTCCATATCCAGCTTCATGTGTGCTTTCTTCATCGACGGTCTGCTCAGAAGCAAAGGTATCTCACTTGATACAACATCCGTGCTAATAAAATGATTCACTCCAGCAATATTGCAAGGGATCACCACTCTTTTCAGCGACTTCAGAGTATTATCATCCCCAAACCTGAAACTTGTGGAACTTTTAAATTCCTTAACCTTGTTACGATTTTCAGCATCCAATGAGTCCAGATAACATTTTAACCAGTCAATCCCACACACAGTAGATGTGCAGCCACTGTCCAATACAGCACAGTTAAAAGATTCTGCAACCAACACCCTCATTACCGGCGTAAAACAGCTTGTTAATAGGACAATGCCTTCTTTCTGGTCACTATCTTTTTCCTCTTCTGACTCTTCTGTGTCATGTGTCGCTTCAAATGCTCTATCATAACGAGTTGGACAGTTGAAAGCATAATGGTATTGAGAGTCACATCGAAAACATCGATTTATCATGGCCCGTGCATTTCTGGGGTTCATCCTCCTATTGTAGGTTCTAACTGGATTTCTGTCTTCATAATTTCCTTGTCTCGGTCTTCTTTTATAGTCGTGAGGCCTGTTCGTAGCCATACGATTTTGCCATCCTGTTAGTAGTGTATCTTCCATATTCTGTCTTATAGCAGCCTGGCCTATTTGGGTCATCAGAGCCATTGGAATTGAATGTTTCCCCAAAATAATTTTTTTAAGCTGCTGTCATCTGTTCGAATAAGGTATCGTTACCCGTAAACTGAACTTCTGTCAAAACCAGGAGCCTATCCATGTTGCTCACTCTAGCACAGACAAGTAATTTAAAGGCCAACACAGACTGTGGAAATTCCAGCCTGCGTTTCTGCAGCTTTTTATATAGTCTTCCAAATTCCATTATATAGTCTTCCATAGATAAATCCTCCATTTCCCGGAACTTATCAAAATCCGACCATGCTTCATACGCACTTAACAAGTCATCTTTCTTATAAATCTTGTCCATATAAAGTAATAAAGTCGCCAGACCTTCTTCTGAGTCTAACTCTTCCAACTCCAGCTCAGAAAGCACTTTGTTTCGGATTTTACTGCCATATGGTAAAGAAAGCCAATGCCATACCTTAGTCCACATAACTACTGCACTTTAAAAGTAGTGGACTCGCCAATACTAAAGGCATTCAAATGGTCATTGGATAGGCATATGGACGATAAGGGAATAGTGTAGAGGGACTTTAGAGGACGGCGCAACATCGAGGGCCGAAGGGCCTGTACTGCGCTGTTATGTTCTATGTTCTCCATTGGTCGTATGATTCCCTTTCAGAAAATAGGGGAGGATAATCATAACCAGCCATCTTTGTCCTGGGTTCAGCCATGTTTCCCTTTTTTTTTCCTTGGTTTGATCTGGAAAAATTGTATCTTTCAAGCCTTCACATTTACACAGTACCCATCCTCTGCTACCATTGTTAACATAGATGCTGTGGTATGAAGAGGCAAGAGTTCAGCTCCTTTTCACCAACACACATTTAATGGTTCAAACTCACTCTGCACAGAACTCTACAGATCATCACAAGCTCCAGAGTCCACCTGAAGCCCCTTTACATATCAGTGTCAATCATTGAACACTTAACATAAATGAGACAATCATTGAACACTTACCATAAATGACATAACATAACTTAACTAATTGCAATGTCTCTTAACCCATTACTTAACACCTCCCACTGTTCAAAGATGTTCAGTTTAGGTGGATTGGACATGATAAATTGCCCTTAGTGTCCAAAGTTTACAGAGATAGGATAAGGATTGGATCTGTAGGATGGTCTTTCGAATGGATGGTGCAGACTCGATGGGCCAAATGGCCTTCTGCAATGTAGGGATTCTATGATGAACCACACACCATCCTGATTTGGAACAATATCAATATTTTTCAGTGTTGCTGGGTCAAAATCTTCGAACTCCTACCCTAACAGCACTGAGTGCACATACACCACACATACTACAGCGGTTCAAGAAGGTGGCTCATACCACCACCTCAGAGGCAATTAAGGATGGACAATAAGTTCTGCTCTTGCCAGTGACGCTCCCATCCCATGAAATGATTTTAAGAAGTGAAAATAGTTTAATTATGTCCAGCAGTTGGGTGCCTCACTGAGTGGCTGTAGATTCCCCAAAGTCATTTGACTTTTAAGGAGAGAAAGCAGCGTTTTGAGTCCTTTTAGCTCTTCTTCATCTCTGACTCAGTATCTGGACCTTTTATTTTCTCCATTCCTGGGATGTGAGCATCGCTGGCACCACCAGCCTTTTTTGCCCATCCCTAATTGCCCCTGAACTGAATGGCTTGCTTGGCCACTTCAGTGTCGGCCACATTGCCGTGGATCTGGAGTCACACGTAGGCCAGACCAGATATTGATGGCAGATTTCCTTCACTAAAGAACATTTGTGAACCAAATGGGTTTTTGTGACAATCGACAGTGGTTTCATGACCATCTTTTAATTCCAGATTTTGATTGAATTCAAATGTCAGCATCTGCCACGGGGTTTGGGGGGGTGGTTAGTTGGTTTCGAACCCAGGTCCCCAGTCCTTGGGTCTCTGGATCACTAGTCATGTTGCTGAGCAAATCACTGGGCTCGATTCAACTAATGAACTAATTGGAAACAAAGTCGCATAGCGAGCGTGATTCGCAGCAAATTTTCCTTTTATTGGCCAAGCTGCTGCGCAACGAGCTGCTTTTCAAGTGCAGTGTGGCCATTGGATCGCACTCACTATCTTTTTTATTTGAACAATACTCTATAAGATATTTGCTTTAGTGCTAACCAATTGGGTAAGTCATGCCTTCATCCAGGCTTTTATGTCTTTAAATATATACGTATTAATCTATGGTGATTCTTCCTTTGTAAATCAGGACAGCTTTGATAGGCTTTCCATGCATTGGGGGGGGGGGGGGGTACTATCACTCTTAATCCCAAACTGGTCTGGCAATGGAACAATTTGAGCAAACAAGGGCTGGATTTCATGGGGCCCCAGATGCCCCCCCCCCCCCCCCCCCCCCCCCAAGCGTAAAAGGTCCGAGCGGAAATGTCGGCTATGAACATCCAGGTGCTTTTTAAAGGATGCGAGACAGCCCGCCTGTACCACCCACCCAGGCAGTGCATTCCAGAACGTCACCACCCTCTGGGGAAAAAGGATTTTCCTAAGCCTCCTGCCCCTCACTTTGAACTTGTGCCTCCTCGTAACTGACCCTTCAAATAACGGGAACAACTGCTGCCTATCCACCCTGTCCATGCCCCTCATAATCTTATACAGCTCGATCAGATCACCCCTCAGTCTTCTCTGCTCCAACAAAAACAACCCAAGTCTATCCAACCTCTCTTCATAACTTAAATGTTCCGTCCCAGGCAACATCCTTGTGAATCGCCTCTGCACCCCCTCTAGTGCAATCACATCCTTCCTATAATGTGGTGACCAGAACTGCACACGGTCCTCCAGCTGTGGCCTCACCAAAGTTTTATACAACTCCCAACAAGACCTCCCTGCTTTTGTAATCCAGGCCTCGATTAATAAAGGCAAGTGTTCCATATGCCTTTTTTACCACTCTATTAACCTGCCCTCCCAACTTCAGAGATCTATGGACAACACGCCAAGGTCACTTTGTTCCCCGGAACTTCCCACTGTCATGTTGTTCATTGAATACTTCCTTGTCAAATTACTCCTTCCAAAGTGTATCACCTCACACTTTTCAGGGTTAAATTCCATCCGCTACGTATCTGCCCATTTGACCTTCCTGTCTATATGTTCCTGTAATCCAAGACACTCATCCTCACTGTTAACCACCTGGCCAATCTTGATTTAATCTGCAAATTTAACTGATCTTACTACCCTCCACATCGTCATCTATGTCTTTTTTTAAATTAATTTACGGGATGTGGGCGTCGCTGGTTAGGCCAACATTTATTGCCCATCCCGAGTTGCCCTTCAGAAGGTGGTGGTGAGTTGCCTTCTTGAACCGCTGCAGTCATTAAGATGTAGATACACCCACTGTGCTGTTAGGGAGGGAGTATGTCTCTTTTGTGTCAGTTGCTTGTTTGCTGCTGACAAAATGCAGGAATTGTCAACACGTCCAGAGCACGTGACGTCAGTGTTCGGGACGCGTGACCTGCTCTGCCGTCACATCAGGCAGGAAGACTACATTGAATTTTTTTTAAGTCTTCTCCTGGTTCGGAGCACTGACGTCAATTGGAGGCAGTTTCTTATTGGGTTCCGGACATGCGCACTGATGAGCGGGCACGCATGCGCAGCGCTCCAGCATTCTGAAAGCCGGTTGTAGCCGGCATTTTTAAAAGCCGGCTGCTGCGGCCGTTGCGCATTAATTCCCATGATCGGGAACGTGTGATTGATGGCTCCGCGATGCTCCCGATACCCGCCCGCGACCCACCCACGGGTTGCGACCCCGACTTTGAAAATGAGTGCCTTACATGAAGACTGTGTCAGAAGACACGTATTTGCCAAACACATCCTGAGATTTTTGGCCTGAGAATAGACTGGGAAACAGTAGTCCTCTGTATAGTCACACAACAAGCAGTGTTGTGACATTAAACATGGAGAATGCAGCCCAGAAGTCCATAACTATTCTTGACATACAGCAGAAGGAGTGAATGTTTAAACTGATGGGATGCCAATCAAGTGATCTGCTTTTTCCTGGATGGTGTCAAGCTTCTTGAGTGTTATTCAGGTTGCACTTAGGCAAGTGGCGAGTATTCCATCACACTCCTGACTTTTTGCTTTGTGGATGATGGACAGAATTTGGGGAGTCAGGAGGTGAGTTAATCATCACAGAAACCCCAGCCACTGACCAGTTCTTGGAGCCACAGTATTTAGACGGCTCGTCCAGTTAAGTTTTCTGTCAATGTTCACACACACACATACCCCCCACACCCTCCCCCCCCAATCTCCCCAGGATGTTGATGGGGACTGAGCAATGATAATGCCATTCATTGCTTGTTTGAGGAAATGGTTAGATTATCTCTCATAAAATCATAGAATCTCTACAGTGTGAGGGAGGTCATTCAGCCCATCGAGTCTACGCTGACCCTTGGAATGGGTACTCCACCACGGTCCAACCCTGACCCTATTCCCGTAACCCAGTAACCCCACCTAAACTTTTGGACACTAAGGGACAATTCAGCATGGCCAATCCACCTAACCTGCATATCTTTGGACTATGGGAGGAAACTGGAGCACCTGGAGGAACCCACACAGACACGGAGAGCATGCAAACCTTGCAGTCACCTGAGGCAACACTGCTAAGCACTGTGCCACCGTGCTGCTCTCTCGAGCGGAATGGTCATTGCTTCACATTTCTTTGTTTTTTAATTTAGAGTACCCAATTATTTTTTTCCAATTAAGGGGTAATTTAGCATGGCCAATCCGCCTACCCTGCACATCTTTTTGGTTGTGGGGGTGAGGCCCATGCAAACACAGGGAGAATGTGCAAACTTCACATGGATAGTGACCCAGGACCGGGATCGAACCCGGGTCCTCGGAGCCATGAGGCAGCAGTGCTAACCCTGCGCCACCCCTTGTGCTGTCCTTGTTGCTTGACATTTGTGTAGTGTGAATGTTGCGTGCAAAGTAACTTCCAGATGCATTGATCACTCATAGAATCATAGAATTTACAGTGCAGAAGGAGGCCATTCAGCCCATCTAGTACCACTGGCCCTTGGAAAAAACACCCTACTTAAGCCTACTCCTCTCCACCTTATCTTTGCAACCCAGAAACCCTACCTAACTATTGGACACTAAGGGGCAATTTAGCATGGCCAATCCACCTAACCTGCACATCTTTGGACTATGGGAGGAAACTGGAGCACTCGGAGGAAACCCCGTACAGACACGAGGAGAAAGTGCAAATTTCACACACCTGAGGCTGGAATTGAACACGGGAATCTGGAGCTGTGATGCAGCAATGCGAACCACTGTGCACCGTGCCACCGGAGCAGGCTTCGTTGGAGGAAGTAAAGAGAAAGTGGGAGGGTAAACTGGGCCTGGTTTTCAAGAGGCTGGAGTGGGGTGGAGTGAGGCTCTTCTCAAGGTCAACTTAGTGATAGAAACTGTGCAGCATGGACAAGCTGGGCTAAAGGGCCTGTTCCATGCCGTAAACATCTATGAGTCTATCTGTGACTCTAACCCCACCTCTTGTGCTATGCTCAGCTTGATCCAGTTCAAGGTGGTGCACAGGGTACACTCGATCAGGGCACGGATGAGTGTTTTTGTTTTTTTATTTGCCTCTTTACAAAGATGAAAGTCTTGGCTGTCTCCAATCTTTCCTACTATGCTAGGGATCATAATTTCTCTGCACTGTACCTGAGAAGGACTAGAATGTCCCCTGCTGCCTTAGTGACCAGGACCCAAATGATAAATTGGATCCTTTATTGGTAGGTTTTTCCTTTCTTCAATTAAAATTTTACTTCATTGGAAACAACTTACTTCAACCCAAAATATACTCTGGCTTATTCAAGTTAATTGGAATGGCAATCAGTGAAGAAACATGAACTGCTCATTGTTCAGTGTTAATGAATATTGACAACAAGCCAAAAAGCAAAAATATATTCTAACAGTTCTGTAGTCACATGATTTGTATGGCAGACCATGCCTGAAAACACATAACCCATGTGGCAATGAACATTGTCAAGGCGGAGAGGTTTATGTACGTGGCAACACAGATTGTTGTTTCCACCACTGTCACCGTAATTCTATTTTTATTGCTTTGTTTTCACTAGTCCTCGCTCGACAGTGCATTTGTGGGCCAATACACTGATAATCTTCCTTAATAAAGGTTATTGTAGATTTGGTTTCTTCTCCTCTGCCAGCAGAGCTATGTTGGATTGCTGTCTGAAATCGCTTTGCCAGTTCGGATTGTTAATGGGGCTTTAAGTGCTCTGTTAAATTGTTACTTAGAATGACTCATTACACTATTCATTTATCATTTACAGAGATGGTGCTTTTTTTAAGGCAGCGAGACAGTCGAGGGTTAATGGGGGTCAAATAGGAAAGTGAAATTTGGAAGAAAATTAGATCAGCCATAATCCCATCGAATGGAGGAATAGGCTCAAAAGACAAAATGGCCTACTCCTCCTAAGTCCCATGTTCCTGTGACTTTATCACTTCTCCTCACCACAGGGATGCTCTCCAAAGAACCACTGTCGAGCAGTCAGCAGCAGAACGTACTCCCCGTTAACCTGGAGGTTGCTGGTGAACCCCCTCACCAGCCTGGATTACCTTGATTAACCTTGCAAAACAAGTCATGGATCCTAGCAAGTTATGTTCTACCTGGCTCAGACTGCATTGCCTGGTTCATGTACTGATGATACAGACCATCTACACAAGACCTTTGAAACCAGTTGAAATGTTTGAAGTGTGATATACACCCACATGGATGAAATTTAGCAATATAAAAAAAAGATAGCAGCTCCAAAGTTTTGGAGAAATCAGACTCGGGGAAACCCCATTGGTCAACTGGCCTCCCCAGAACGGAGTGCATTCATTAAAGCAGTTTTCTCTATGATAGTGATTGCAAGAAGATGGGACAGAAACATCCTTATATAATACTCTTTTCCATTAAATGTTGCTCGTTCTGGGTGAGTGTGCTTTACACTCAATTTGGCTCTGTTTCGTTCCTTAGCTCTAGAGTCGCCAGGTATCATTAAGATACCGCCACAAGTTTCAAGTTCAGACCAATAACTCAATACACCAGTTAGTAAGTTCAAACAAGACACGTTTATTATAATACAGTTATCTACTAATTGTGCATATAAAACTACAAGACTAGGCTAATCCTACCACTAACAGGCCAATACTTATCTGGAATAAGGGAACTGCCGGATCAGGGAACAATGGTCTCTTGCTTTTCCTGGATCCGCAGGCTTCCAGTCGGGTGTGGACTAAAGGGGTCAGGAGTATCTACTCTCGTAGCGTGTGTTGTATGACACTTACTTGATGGCGGCTGCTGACCAGGCCTCTCCTTCTCAAGGTTCTTCGAGAGCTGCTAAGATGTTCTGCTGGGAGGGCCGGCTAAGAGAAGCTGGTCAAGAGAAGCTGGTCAAGAGAAGCTGGTCAAGAGAGCTGGTCAAGAGAAGCTGGTCAAGAGAGCGAATCAGTTCTGGGACCTGTCTTTTATAGGTCCCATGTTCCTGCGGGTCTCTTCCCAATCGGTGAATTTCCCCAATAACGGGGCTGTCCCTCGATCACCGGCCGATTCCTTACACCTTAGTGGTGCCCTTTGTCTTAGGCTCTACTGGCGCCGGAATGTCTGGCCTTGCATAGAATGTTTAACTGTTGTGTCCATTGTGCCTGGGAATCACCGTAAATCGCTTCATTAATATGCGTTAGTTACAATTCTGTCGGGTTTCTGTGGCAGCTAGAATACAGGGGATTCTGCAGACTGCTGGTTTCTTTGCCAATGTCCATTTTACCCTGCAATCTTTGTGTTCTTCCATTTTGTGTGAGAAAGTGGCCAACCCAGGTGGATACAATAGCATGTGACTGGAAGCCTAATCTTTACATGCTTATCATTTTTATTTACGGAATCACTCACTACAATCATTTACTTCCAAACCCAACAACCACAGTTTCTGCTATATCTCAGAACCCAACAACTTAATACAGCAACTTTAACATAAGGTGCTTCACAGCTGCATTCTAAACTAAAGTGCGACTTCGAGCCATGTAAGGAGATATTAGGTTAGGTGTCTAAAAGTTATGTTTCAAGAAGTTGAATGAGAAAAGCAAGCCAGAGAGGCAGAGAGCTGTAGGGAGGGGATTTCAAACCTTGGGACATAGGCAACTGAAAACACAGCCACCAATAGCGAAATAATTATGATTTGGAATGCACAAGAGACCAGAATTGGAGGAGTGCAGAGATCTCAGAGGATTGTGAGGTTGGAGGAGATTACAGAAAAATAGGTGGGCAAGGCTGTGAAGGGATTCGAAAATCAGGATAAGAATCTTTAAATCCGAGATGTTGCTTGACCAAGAGCCAATGTAGATCATTGAGGTGTATGTACACGGCTCACAGGGTAGCAGGACTTGTTGCAAGTTAAGACACGGGCAGAAGAGTTTTGGATGACCTCAACACCCAGGAGCGTGTTGAAATGGTTAAATCGAAAATAAATGAAAGGATGGATGAGGGTTTCAGCAGCAGATGAGCTGAGACAGGGGCCAGGTCAAGCAATGTTATGGAAATAAGAATAGGCAGCCCTAGTGTGGCAGCCCTAGTGATGGCAGGAATTGGGGGCGAAATTCTCCCAAAACGGGAGAAATCGTCAAACTGCCGTAAAACCCGGGCGGGTTTTACGGCATCGCGCCCCTTCCCGACGGGGGACCGATTCTGGTCCCCCGTCGGGGCTAGCAGCCCGACGTCGGAGGCTCCGACAAGTCGGGCTTAACGAAAATCGTTAAGCCCGCTTGTCGGACTTAGCGCCGGCTGACGCGTCATATGACGTCAGCCGCGCATGCGCAGGTGGGAAGACTCCACCCGCGCATGCGCGGGTGACGTCATCGCGTTTTTTGCGCGAACCCGCGCATGCGCGGTCCGGGTTGCCCCTCAGCCGCCCCGCGTATTGATACTGCGGGGCGGCGGAAGGACAAATAGTGCGCGGGCATCGGGCCCGCTGCCCGCGATCGGTGGGCACCGATCGCGGGCCCATGGCACCCTTGGCACGGCCGTGGTACTGCCGTGCCAATCGGTGCCATGGTTATTTTTTTCCAGGTGGTCACGACGTTTTTACGAACGGCAGGACCAGGTGTGTTTGCCGTTCGTAAAAAGGTCGTAAAGGGCTGGGACTCTCGGCCCTTCTAACAGCTGTGAATCGCTGCCGGCCGTAAAAAAACGGCGGCAGCGATTCGTGTCGGGATTTCGGCGGGGGGGGGGAGAATAGCGGGAGGGCGTCAAAAAAGTCGGGAAGGCCCTCCCGCTATTCTCCCACCCGTCGTGGGGGGGGGAGAATTTCGCCCATGAGATCGGAAGCTTATCTCAGAATCAAATGTGGCATCAAGTTTGCGAACATTATTGACCTAATTTCAGACTGTCCAGAGAGATAGAGTTGATAGCCAAGGAGTGGAGTTTGGAATGGGGACTGAATGCAATGGCTTCAGTCTTCCCAATATTTAATTGGAGGGAATTTCTGTTCAACCAGTACTGGATTTCAGATAAGCAGTCTGATAATATTGCAACAATGGAGGAAGTGTGACGTCCAGTGGTGACTGGTTGGAGACGGTCGCACATAAGGTTTTGTTTTTTGGACTTTTTGAACCCGTTACCAGAGATTTTGGTTACCAAAAGAGGCCCATCGTATGGAATAAGGAATTTGTTGGTGGATATATATCGAAGTCTATGGAGAAGGTTGCTGGCAAAAAGATTTCAGGGGATAACCTTTCGACGAAGCTCAACAGGCAGGAAGGCGGCGGACCTGGCCTTGAGTGGAGCTGCTCTTATCACGGTGGAAACGCTGACTGGGGTGATGGCGCAGGAGTTTGAAAAACAGTTTGTGAAGCATTTTTAGATGCAGCGAAGGATGATCATGGAAACATTTCAGCGTTCAATTGAGGAGTCACCTGGTCCGATCCAGGAAAAGCTGGAAAAAACCTCTGAGGCGGTGAAGGAGCATGGAGAGGCACTGAAGGGTGCGGAGGCGGCCTTGTCATGGCATAGTGATCGAATCACCTCAGAAGCTGAGATGTTGCTGGTGAAGAAGAGGAACAAAGACTCTGAGGGCCAAGGTGGATGACTTGGAGAACAGGCAAGGAGACAACCTCAGAATTGTGGGGGTACTGGAGGGGGTGGCAGGCCCAAAGCCAACAGAGTACTTTTCGCCGATGTTTACCAAACTTTTGTGGGGGGAGATTGCTGTCTCCAGATTTGGGTCGGGGCCCATTCCAGTGGAAGCCTCAGGCTAGCGAGCCGCCGTGGGCGGTGATTATTGGATTCCACAGCTTCCAGGAGAAGGAGCGGGTTCTTCAATAGGCCAAAGTGAATCAGGGCTTTAGGTGGGAAGGAAGCATCATGAGGATATACCAAGATGTCGGAGCAGAGTTGGCGAAGTGACATGCGGCTTTCAGTAGCGAAGTCAGCGCTATTCAGGAGTGGAGTCTGTTTGGAGTGGTGTCCCCGGCGAGGCTGAGAATGACTTTCCAGTCAAAAGATAATTTCTTCAATTCATCTGAGCAGATGGAGGTTTTTGTCAAGGAGCACGGACTGATTAAATGGATTTGATTGGAACTTTAATGGGAACGGTTGGCAGCGCCTGTGTGCAAGGGGTTGCAGTTGTTATCTGTTGTATGTTTGGGATTGAGGGGGTTGTGGTTGTCGGGGGAGGTAGTGGTCAGGAAACGGAACGGTGAATATATGGTCCCCTGGGGGACTTGCGTATTGTGACGATGTTGGTTTTTGGTTGCTCAACCGTAGCCATGGGCTTGGAGGTGTCGTTTCTTTGTTCTTCGAGCATACACCCTTGCTGGGAATTTAGCATTGCTCACTGTAAAGTTTCAGTAGTGAATGGGAGTGAGGTGGGGGGAGGGTCTGTGGCTTGTTGGACCTGCTTGAGCAAGGTTCAGTGAGCGTAGCTTATTTGGTAGGCGCAGAGAGGAGGGAACTGTTTTTCTGGAAAACTTTTTCCAGGGTTATGGTGGGGGGAGGGGTCTGATTTGGACTAAGGTCTTGTAAGTGTCTCGTCCTAGGGATGAGGTTAGTGACTGTCTTGGGTGGGTTCTAGCCTGTGCTGGCCGGAGGTGGCAAGTGTGGTGAATTATAAACACTAATAATCCACACTATTGTACAACATGTGTTGAGCCTCTACTTGTAGTAGATCACGTGTAGTTGCGCAGCTTTACCCATAGGGGGAGATTAGGAGCTTGTACTGGGCTCCACCCTTGGCTCCGCCCATTGCTCCACCCATGGCTCCTCCCCTAGCCGGAAGTATAAAGGTCGATGCTGAGAGCCTGCCTGCCAGTTCATCTGGAGTTCATCTTGTCACAGGCAGGCTCTGTTGTAAGATGATTAAAACCACTGTTCACTTCTAACCACGTGTCGCGTGAATTGATGGTCTCATCAATTTAATCGTCTTAAGAAACAGTAAGGAACGACTATGGAATCAGCCTTCAAACCTGATCGACTGGAACTCGACCCACAGGATGCAGAGGCGAAAGAAATCTTTTCACATTGGCTCCGATGTTTTAAGGCCTACCTGGCTGAAGCAAGCACCACGGAAACTACGGAGGAGCAGAAACTCAGTCTACTGCACGCAAGGGTGAGCCATCGTATATCTACTTAGCTAAATTGTACTGGCTCATATACAGAGGCCCTGGCCCTACTCGATAGAATGTACGTGAGGCCTGTCAATGAGGACTACGCGCGCCACGTTTTTACTACTCGTCACCAGCGCCCCACAGAATCGCTAGAAGAATTTCTATGAGACTAGCAAGCCTTATCCCAGGACTGTAATTACCAAGCTGTAAATGCTGCAGAACATAGGGAACTTGCTGTCCGCGATGTCTTTGTTGCAGGCCTCAGATCAAATTACGTGCGCCAGCGACTGCTTGAAAAGGGGGCCCAAAATCTAGAAGACACTGTTGAACTCACTACTACTATGGAGGTCTAATTTCGCAGCCTCACCTCGTTCCCCGCGGACTCCGCGACCCCGTCATGGGCCCCCGACCAGCGACTGCCCCAGGCCTGCACCGCGCGGGCGGCCACCCAGCCACTATGCTGCTCCAGCCTGCCACTTTTGTGGCCAGCCCCAGCACCCGCTGCAGCACTGCCCGGCCCGCAACGTATCCTGCATGAGCTGCGGTCGCAAAGGACACTATGCCAGAGTGTGTCTGGCGAAGAAAGCCCCAGCCTCTAACCCACCCGCTGCTCAGAGCACCCGTTCCCTGCATTCGCAGCCCCGCAGGCCCCGTAACGCTGCGGCCTATACCTTGACTCCGCCCCGACCCGCCACGTGCGACCCAGGGGGGCCGCCATCTTGGCGGACCCCTACCACGGTCGACTCATGGGGGCCGCCATCTTCCCCGCCGCCCGCCACGTGCGATCCACGGGGGCAGCCATCTTGGGCTCCATCCTCTCCAACTCGGAATGCTGATCGAAGACTGTGACCTCAGCGGGCATTCACCACGGGGCCATCCCAGCACAGCTGACCGAGCCGCCGACTACCCGCAACTCGGAGCAGTCACGTTGGACCAGTCGCGTCCGAAACACCTCCGTAACTCCATGATGACCGTTCAAGTCAACGGGTACAATACACCGTGCCTCTTCGACTCCGGGAGCACTGAGAGCTTCGTACACCCAGATCTGGTAAGACACTGTTCGCTCCCTGTCTTTCTTGCACAGCAAACTATCTCCCTCGCTTCGGGCTCACACTCTGTTCACCTCCAAGGGCGCACCGTCGCGACCCTGACATCCAAGGCACTAGTTACTCTAATTTTCAACTATACGTCCTGCCCGAACTCTGCGCCCCAATCTTACTGGGACTCGATTTCCAGTGCAACCTCAGGAGTCTCACCCTCAGCTTTGGTGGACCCCTACCCCCACTCGCCATCTGCAGCCTAGCCACGCTGCGAATCCCCCCCCCCCCCCCCCCCACTCTTTGCTAACCTAACTCCGGACTGCAAACCCATAGCCACTCGCAGCAGGCGGTACAGCCTGCAGGACAGGGTGTTTATTAGAACTGAGGTCCAAGACCGGGGAAAAATTCCGCATGGTCATAGATTACAGTCAGACCATTAATCGGTTTACGCTCCCCAGGATTGCAGACATGGTGAATCAGATCGCCCAGTATCATATTTTCTCCACGGTGGATCTGAAGTCTGCATACCACCAGCTCCCATCCGCCCGGAGGACCGCCACTACACGGCGTTCGAGGCCGACGGCCACCTCTTCCATTACCTCCGCGTTCCCTTTGGCGTCACGAACAGGGTCTCGGTGTTCCAACGAGCAATGGACCGAATGGTGGACCAGTACGGGCTGCAGGCCACGTTTCCGTACTTGGATAATGTCACCATCTGCGGCTATGACCAGCAGGACCACGATGCCAACCTCCATCGATTTCTCCAGACGGCCCAGAAACTCAACCTCACTTGCAACAAGGAGAAATGCGTTTTCCACACAACCAGACTAGCCACCCTCGGCTACGTCGTGGAATACGGAGTCCTGGGTCCCGACCCGGACAGTATGCCCCCCCTCTTAGAACTCCCTCTCCCTCATTGTCCCAGGGCCCTCAAAAGGTGCCTGTGATTCTTTTCATATTATGCCCAGTGGGTCCCTCAATATGCGGACAAAGCCCGCCATCTATTTAAGGCCACACTTTTTCCTCTGTCAGCTGAGGCTCGCCAGGCCTTCAACTGCATCAAGGAGGACATCGCCACGGCTTCCATGCGGGCGGTGGATGAATCCGTTCCCTTTCAGGTTGAGAGCGATGCCTCAGAGGTCGCTCTTGCAGCCACATTAAATCAGGCAGGGAGACCAGTCGCATTTTTCTCCCGAACCCTCGCGGCTTCGGATCTTCGACACTCCTCGGTCGAAAAGGAAACACAAGCCATTGTGGAGGCTATACGTCACTGGAGGCACTACCTCGCAGGTAGAAGGTTCACCCTCATCACCGACCAAAGATCGGTTGCCTTCATGTCTGGCAGCATCTGTAGGGAGAGAAAAGAGCTAACGTTTCGAGTCCGATGACTCTTTGTCAAAACCTCGCTTTGACAAAGAGTCATCGGACTCGAAACGTTAGCTCTTTTCTCTCCCTACAGATGCTGCCAGACTTGCTGAGATTTTCCAGCATTTTCCCTTTCGTTTCAGATTCCAGCATCCGCAGTAATTTGCTTTTATCGGTTGCCTTCATGTTTGACAACTCGCAAAGAGGGCAAAATTAAAAATGATAAAATCCTGAGGAGGAGGATCGAGCTCTCCACCTACAAATACGACATTATGTATCGACCGGGGAAGCTCAACGAGCCCCCAGATGCCCTGTCCCGCGTCACGTGCGCCAGCACGCAGAGCAACCGCCTGAAAGCCATCCACAATGACCTCTGCCACCCGGGGGTCACCCGGCTCACCCATTACGTTAAAGCCCGAAATCTACCTTTCTCCACTGATGAGGTAAAAGCAATCACCAGGGATTGCCCGATCTGCGCAGAGTGCAAACCGCACTTCTATAGACCAGACAGGGCCCACCTGGTAACGACTTCCCGGCCCTTTGAACGCCTCGCTATCGATTTCAAAGGGCCACTCCCCTCGACCAATCGGAATGTGTACTTTCTGAATGTCATCGACACGTTCTCCCGCTTCACCTTTGCTATCCCGTGCTCCAATATGACCTCCCACACAGTCATTAGGGCCCTGCATAGTATCTTCACCCTGTTCGGGCTTCCCAGCTACGTACACAGCGACCAGGGTTCGTCCTTTATGAGCGACGAGCTGCGTCAGTACCTGCTCGACAAGGGCATCGCGTCGAGCAGGACGACCAGCTATAACCCCAGGGGGAACGGGCAGGTGGAGAGGGAGAATGCAACGGTCTGGAAGACCGTCCTACTGACCCTCCGGTCCAGGAATCTCCTGACCTCCCATTGGCAGGAAGTCCACCCAGACGCGCTCCACGCTATCAGGTCCCTCATATGTACCGCCACCAACCAGACCCCTCACGAGCGACGCTTTATTTTTTCCAGGGGTTCTACCACGGTGGCTTCGCTCCCGGCATGGTTGCATACACCGCGTCCAGTACTCCTCCGGAAGCATGTCAGGGCACACAAAACTGACCCACTCGTGGAAAAAGTGCTACTTCACTCAAACCCCCAGTACGCCTTCATAGAGTACCCTGACGGCCGTCAGGACACTGTATCCCTCCGGGACCTAGCGCCTGCAAGATCTAACCCCACCACTACCACCGCCGAGGTACCCCTCACACTACACCCCACACAACTCACCACGCCCCCGCACCTACCAGTTCACTACACATGACCCGCACGCCCTCACCCCATAGTCGAACCAGGCGGGTACGAAGCTTGGACAGAATCACCCCCGGAGTCCGCCATCGTACCCCAACCGACCGTGATCATCCAGCCACCATAAGGGGCTGCAACCCCAGTGCTCCGCCGATCACAACGGACAACTCGACCACTGGACAGACTCAATTTGTAAACCATCACCCCCGCCAGACTTGATTTTTTTCACGGGGTGACTGTGGTGAATTATAAACACTAATAATCCACACTGTATTGTACAACATGTGTTGAGCCTGTACTTGTAGTAGATCATGTGTAGTTGCGCGGCTCTACCCATAGGGGGAGATGAGGAGCTTGTACTGGGCTCCACCCTTGTCTCTGCCCATAGCTCCACCCCTAGCCGGAAGTATAAAGATTGATGCTGAGAGCCTGCCTGCCAGTTCATCTGGAGTTCATCTTGTCACATGTAGGCTCTGTTGTAAGACGATTAAAACCACTGTTCACTTCTAACCACGTGTCGCGTGAATTGATGGGCTCATCAGCAAGCTTTGTCCTTTCTCTTTTTTTGTCTTTGATTTTTCTCTAATAATTTTAGAGTACCCAATTCATTTTTTCCAATTAAGGGGCAATTTAGAGTGGCCAATCCACCTAGCCTGCACATATTTGGGTTGTGGGGGCGAAACCCACACAAACACGGGGAGAATGTGCAAACTCCATACGGACAGTGACCCAGAGCCGGCATCAAACCTGGGCCCTCGGCACCGTGAGGCAGCAGTGCTAACCACTGCACCACCATGCTGCCCTTGTCCTTTATCTTGAGGAATTGGTCACAGTCAGTGGGTCGTGTGGTGGGGTTCTAAGTTTGGGGTGTATTTTTCTTCAACAGTTTTTCCTTTGTATGGATATGTTTATTTTGTGTTTTATAAAATTAAAACTTTTAATTAAAATATTTTTAAAAACAAAGGAGGGAATGTGATGAGGTAGAGCTGGGTCTCATCAGTGTGCTTAGAAAACTAACATGGTGTATTCAGATGATGTCACCAATTGACAGCGTGTAGATGAGAAATAGGATGAAGGCCAAGGATATATCCAGACGAGCAGGAAGGAAAGCTATTGCTCTCGCTGATGTCAAAGGGAATTGGCATTGAAGCCACCCCACAGCGTCGGGAAATTCATGGGTGGGGGTGCGCTGCCGCGGAAACCAGAGAATCCAGCCGCCAGCGAATGGCTGAAGCATTCCGGCCTGTAACTCTGTTTCTCACTCCACAGATGCTACTTCGGCTGCATTTTCTGACTCGCCAGTTCTCCTCCATTTGACTATTTTAATGAGCCTAATTTTCTGAAATGCAATAAACTAAATGGATGATTAAATTGCAAAACATCATAGCATCTCCTCAGATTCTGATGCTGCCTCAACCCACGTACTGGATTCCCTACAATAAATAGCTTTTGCTGCTTTGTACTCAGGCAGGTTCTTCCACTATTACGTTAAGCTTTCTGGAACAGAAGGTAGTGCCAGGAAGATTCTATGAAAACCTGGGTAAGGATGAGCAATGAGTGCGACTCATCTGTTCTGTTTCCTTACACAACACCAATGAATCAGTGATGTACTGGCAGTTCACATGTTCCAGAGTACATTCTTTGGTGTTCCAAATGCTACAAAGGAATAAACATGGTAGGGACAAGAATAAACTACAAAATATAATATTTATCTTAAATTAACTTGTGTAATACATGAAAACATGCATCAGCACCACAGAAACAGAGTTATTTGGCACAACTGGTCTATTCCAGTTTTTATACTGCACGCAAACTTCCTGCACTCAATTATCTCTTCCCACACTGCCACCATATCGCTCTGCTCCCTTCTCCCTCATGGATGCATCAAGCTTCTACTTAATGCACCAATGCTATCTGCTTCAATTTTTAATGTCATCTCTTCCCCCACCCCCTGTCTGAACTCACCCATTCGAGGATATGATTTCTCCGCCTCCACCCTATCAAAGCTCTGCGTTAGGTCTCTATTAGGAGTTTTCTGAGGCTTCTCTTTCCAAAGCAATGGGCTCTAGCTTGCTGTCTTTCCTGATAATTGCATCCTGGGAACCGACCTTGTCCAGAAGGGGCTGGTTTAGCACAGTGGGCTAAATGTCTGGCTTTTAAAGCAGACCAAGGCAGGCCAGCAGCACGGGTTCAATTCCCGTACCAGCCCCCTCGAACAGGCGCCGGAATGTGGTGACTAGGGGCTTTTCACAGTAACTTCATTGGAAGCCGCCTTGTGACAATTAAGCGGTTTTCATTTCATTTCATTTTCATATTTGTGCCATCTTTAAGAATGCCTATTTCCATCTCTTTATAATTTCCCGACTTCGCTCCTGCCTCATCTCAACTGCTGCTGAAACCTTCACCCATGCTTTCATTATCTCCAGATTTGACTATTCTAACACAACCCTGACTAATCTCCCATTTATATCCTCCATAAACTTGAGATCATCCAAAACTTTTACCTCACTGCAAGTCCCATTCCCCTATCACGCTGCTGTGCTGGCTTATTTACACTGACAGCTCGTCAAGCAATGTCTTGATTCTAAAATTCTCAATCTCGTCCCTCCGTATCTCTATAATTATCTCTATGCAGTGCGGCATGGTAGCACAGTGGTTAGCACTGTTGTTTCACTGCACCAGAGTCCCAGGTTCATCTCTTTGATCATCTGACCTACTTATCTCCTGATGTGGCTAGGTGTCTCACTTTTTGTAAACCTCCTGTGAAGTGCCTTGAGATATCTCATTACATTAAATTAGCTATTTCAATCTAAGTTGTGGTTGTTTAACACCACATCAGATAGAATGCTTAGCCAGGAAGATGTTTGAGGAGCTGGCTGCTTAGTTCAAAGCTATAGCTAAATTTCTTGGTTGCAGAAATACAAACATAAAAATAGGAGCAGAAGTATCATAGAATTTACAGTATCATAGAATTTACAGTGCAGAAGGAGGATATTTGGCCCATCGAGTCTGTCCCAGCCCTTGGAAAGAGCCCCACATCTCCACCCTATCCCTTTTATCCCTGTAACCCAGTAACCCAACCTAACCTTTTTGAACACGAAGGGCAATTTAGAATGGCCAATCCACCTAACCTGCACATCTTTGGACTGTGGGAGGAAACCGGAGCACCCGGAGGAAACCCACGCACACGCGGGGAGAACATGCAGACTCTGCACAGACAGTGACCCAAGCCGGGAATTGAACCTGGGACCCTGGAGCTGTGAAGCAACTGTGCTAACCACTATGCTACCGTGCTAAGTAGCTATTCAGCCCCTCAGGTCTGCTCTACCATTCGATAAAATCATGGCTGGTCTGTTTGTGTTGAATTCCATATTCCCATCTGTCCCCAATAACCTTTAATTCCCTTGCCCACCAAGAATCTATCTACCTCTGCCTCAAAAATATTCAGTGACCCTGTTTCCACCGCCTTCTGAGGCAAAGTTCCAAAATCACACAACCCTCTCAGAGAAAAAAACGTATTCCCTTTGCTCTTGTAATTTAAGATGGTAAAACAGCTCGAATGAATTACATCCCATTAGTTGCCTGCGTGCCACCTTTTGTGCTTCAAGCTGCAACTTCTCCCTAGCCATTTACTGCTGTCTCTGTATTAGCTCCGACATTAGTGCTGCAGGACCAGTTCTGCTGGCTCACATTGAATTCTTTTGTCCAAGTTAGTAAAAACAGCTGAATGCCATGAGAATGAATAGACCAATTTAGCTAAAAGCAAATTACTGCGGATGCTGGAATCTGAAACAAAACTGAAAATACTGGACAATCTCAGCGGGTCTGACAGCATCTGTGAAGAGAAAAGGAAGCTACTGTTTCGAGTCTGGATGAGGCTTTGTCAAAACCAATATAGCTACAGTGGATAGCACTGGGACTGCGGCGCTGAGGACCCAGGTTCGAATCCCGGCCCTGGGTCACTGTCCGTGTGGAGTTTGCACATTCTCCCCATATCTGCGTGGATTTCACCCCCACAACCCAAAGATGTGCAGGTTAGGTGGATTGGCCATGCTAAATTGCCCCTTAATTGGAAAAAAATAAATAATTGGGTACTCTAGATTTATTTTTAAAAATAGAGTTTGATGATCAAGGCTGCTTTCTTCAATCAACACAACAAAACAATGGAACTGCTGATTAATGCATATTCTGATTGTTCTTGCGAAATGGCAGCTGTATTCATTGTGCCAGTATTTTGGGTATTTGAGAAATGATGAGATAATATGTAAATACACCCCTGTGTATCTTTATGTTCTAGTTTAATGTAGTTTGAAGCATATAGCTCTTTATGTATTGCACTGTGATTTAATGTTGTCATTATTTACCTCTTAATGGAGTAATGACCCTCACTTTTCAAAAATAAATGTCTACATGGAATCATCCATCTATTGGGCAATTTGCCCAGAGATCATCGTGACCATTTTTCAACTCGTTGTCCTGCATTACATTCAAGGAAAATATTGCAGTATGTTCAGAGGTGATAATAATGTAATGGGCTGCACAGGGTAAGTGTGAAAGTAAAACTCAAGGTGCTGGACAGAGGTGCACATGGGCAAAAATCTGGTGATTGTGTGGGACTCCAGGTCAGACAAGAAATTAATAGTGGCAGTTCCAACCGCATGGGTATAGGACCACAGGACAAAACAGTCTAATTTGACACTAATTTGGCACTGTTTCTTCATAAACTGTGCTGTAATGGATGAATAGAGAGAGGAAAGGAATTTGTGTATGCAAAAGATTCACACCAGATGGGCTTTAACTGGCCTACTGAAGATATTTTTAAAAATTAGACCATCCACAGCCAGGTAATGAAGACATCACTCAGCCTTTGATACTTGCAATCTTGTGGGAGTATTTGCTATCGACATTCTCAAGCTAATTTATTAAGGACAATTTGTCAGAATGAAGCATGATTGAGTATTCGGGTGAAAAAAGTTAAAGACTCTTCAATTTATAGAGGACGCTGACAGGAGTCACAAACCCGTTTGTCTGAAC
Source organism: Scyliorhinus canicula (assembly GCF_902713615.1). Taxonomy (NCBI): domain Eukaryota; kingdom Metazoa; phylum Chordata; class Chondrichthyes; order Carcharhiniformes; family Scyliorhinidae; genus Scyliorhinus; species Scyliorhinus canicula. The sequence continues at coordinate 26,578,976 of NC_052160.1, forward strand.
ATAGGAGTCATTTTGTTAAGTGCGGGGTCCAATTTGTATATGGATTTTTATATCCCACCATGATTTTGCAAGTTTAGATGAAGGAAATATTCAGACCTGAATGACTGACAGCATTTGTTTAGCTGGAATTACCCTGACCTAACAGGGATTCAGTTTATTGTGAGGTGCAGTATAATCATCGTGGTCTTAATAGAATGGTTACAGATCAGAAGGAGGCCACTCAGCCCATTATGTCCATGCCAGCCTTCTGCAAGAGCAGCTCAGGTAGTCCCACTCCCCCTGCCCTTTCCCTTTAGCCCTGCAATTTGTTTTCTCTTCAGATAATTATTAAGTTCCCTTTTAAAAGCCTCAATGAAATCTGCCTGCCCCAGACTCTGAGACAGTATATTCCAGACCCTAACCACTCACTGTGTAAAATTGTGTTTTCTCATGTCACCTTTGATTCTTCAGCCAATAACCTTAAATCAGTGTCCTGTGGGTCTTCACCCTTCAGCCAATGGAAACAGTTTCTCCCTTGCTACACTGTCTGTCTTAGACTTCAACCTTTCCCATGTTTATTGGCACATGAGGCAGACGATGCAGATGCTAACGTCTGTTCATGGCTAGTTTTTCCTGGAACAGGCTGCTAGCCTGTCGCCAGAGGGAACTTAAGGGAACTTAATAATTATCTGAAGAGAAAACAAATTGCAGGGCTTAAGGGGTGCCATTCTGCAGAAGCATGGCTGACCAGGAAAGTCGCCTGCTCCTACTGCCTAACATAGGTGTGCCAGACAGATTTACACATTGCTTATCAACCTGTTTGGCCATATTATGAATGCACTTCCTATGGCTATCAACTCCTGCAGTGGGATTTGAGTCTGGAACTTCTGGCTCGGAGGCAGGCATGCTACCCACTGCACCACAAGACTTCCCTCATCTACTCTACCCAGACCCTTCATCATTTTGAATACCTCAATCAGTTCTCCTCTCAAACATTTCTTCTGTAAGGAGAACAGCCCCAACCATAATCCAACTATGTACCTTTAGTCTCACATCCATGGAACTATTGGGTTAAATATTTTGATGCACCCTCTCTAATGCCTTCACATCGTTCCGAGGCATGGTGCCCAAAGTTGGACACAATATTTCAGTTAAGGCTGTGTGTTTTATAAAAAATTACCATGACTTACTTGCTTTTGTATACTGTGCCTCTACTGATGCAGCCCAGGATCCTGCAATTTCTTATTAACCACTTTCTCATCCTGCCCTACCACCTTCAATGGCCTGTGCACATATACCCCATAAATTCCTATGTTCCATGACCATTTTCAGAACTGTATCCTTTACTTTATAATGCCTTCCCTCAATCTTCTTACCAAAATGTATCACTTTGCATTTCTCTGCATTAATTTTCACCTGTCATCTCTACCCATTCTCTCAGCCCGCTATGTCCTCTTGAAATCTATCACTGCCCTCCTGACAGTTCACAATACTTCCAAATTGTGTCATCTACAAAGTTGTGCCCTGCACACCCAAGTCTAGGTCTTTAATATAGATCAAGAAAAGCAGTGGTCCTAATACTGACCCCCTGGGGAACCCCATTAGATACCTTTTAAGAGTCAGAAAAACAACATTCATCATTACTTTCTGTTTCTTGTCACGTTGCCAACTTCATATCTGTTCTGCCATCGTCCTTTTATCCCAGGAGCTTTGACTTGAAACAACACATCGCCACCTTCCTGAGGGAAATTAGGAATTTGGCAATAAATGCTGGCGTGGTCACATCCGGTGAATGAATAAATAAAACACTTTCTCTGAATTAATGCAGTTTTGAATACATGGTCTCATGCACGCATGCACACACAAGATTTTATGCAGAGAGAGAAAGTGCACTTTTACAAGTTACAGTTCATTCTATCTCTTACTTACAATTTCTGGTCTCCCACATGGTAGGCCTGTGGTTTCAATGGATGGCTGAATTGATTCAATAATTTAAATTTCAAGTGAGGACCTTGTAAAGTGAAGAGTTCTCAGCAGGTTGGGAGATTTCTTGTAGTTGAATATCTAGGTGGTTGGTTATCAGGTGAACTTTGAAACTGGAACGGGTTAGGTTCGACTGCTTGATGAATTAGAGCTAGTTTCAGATTCCAAGTCTCACACTGATTAACAACACGATGGTTCTTAATAGACAAAGATGGCACAGCCTACCTCTCTAACTGTTGGCTTGTCGATCTTTCTACGCAGTTTGCCCAGGTTTCTTCTGGGCATTGGGATCATAAACAATCACAGTGTCAATAGTCAGTTTCAGTCACATGGTCAAGGGCCATTGTCCACCCAGAGTGGCTTTGCGCTAAAAGGCCATTGATATAAAATAGGAAATAGATGGTGGTATTTCTGGTGGATAACTGGCCTTGTCATCTTTCCTTTATTGAACTGCAGGCCAGGAGACGTAGAGTCTAGGAGTCCATTGACTTTGTGTTTTGAGTAAGCTTCATACCATGGCAGTTGTGAATTTCATAGGTAACATTCGTCTTGGTATGTCCATTCCAGGAGGAGCTCCCCACGATGGCTATTCAATTCAGAGCTTTCCAGAAGCTTAATAGTCTGTGTTGAATAAACAAAGATCACCTGATCCCTTGGCAACCATCTTAACAATGTCTATTTTAAACAAATAAAGATAAAATTCCAGAATCTTCAATATGAGCTCGGTCCATGTATAAAGTTATGAATATGGAATCCCTTTACTGGACATGGCAGTACCCACTTGGGCATCAAATGTAGTTAGTAAGTTAACACTAAACTTGAGGGATATAATGGTTTGAGCCTGGCCAGATTAGAGTGGGGGCAGATGGATTTCAGCAGCTGGATCAATTTCCTGATATTAACAAGTTAGCTTTCTGAACGTGGTTGTCCTTTTCTTCTGTTTTCTCCCAAGCTGACATCCGATAAACAGTTGGTGAAATTTGTAAACATCAAGTTAATCGCCTTCTATAAACTTCGGAATCAGATACGGCTTTAGTTTGGAGAGGGTGCTGAAAATGCACATTTGAGTTTGTTTTAAAAAAAAAAATTTTATGCAAAGTTTTTCAACAAAAATATAAATGTACAAAATATCAAAAGAACAACCAAAGAACATCACATCAACCCAACAAACAATCCCAACCCTCTAGCCCCCCCTGATACTGACCCCTATCCGCGTTCCGCCTTCCCCATTTTAACCCCCTTACCCTCCCCACGCCACCTTGCTGATCCCCTCAATCCTCCTTCAAGAAATCAATGAACGGTTTCCACCTACAGACCCTTCTACCAACCCCCGCAGAGCGAACATGATCTTCTCCAACTGCAGAAATTCTGCCAGGTCGCGCACCCTGCCTTCGACGGCTCCGGGTCCCTTCAACATAACAAATTCCGTGTCCGGGCTATTAAGGAAGCAAAGGCCAATACATCGGCCTCTCCCCTCCCACCCCCTGTACTCCCAGATCTTCCAACACACCAAATATTGCCACCTCTGGATTCGGGGCTACCCTCACACCCGGAACCTTTGGCAGCACAGTAGCATGGTGGCTTTAGCGTCCAAAATTGCCCTTAGTGTTGGGTGGGGTGACTGGGTTGTGTGGATGGGGGGGAGGTGTGGGCTTGGGTAGGGTGCTCTTTCATAGAACATAGAACAGTACAGCACAGAACAGGCCCTTCGGCCCTCAATGTTGTGCTGAGCAATGATCACCCTACTCAAACCCACATATCCACCCTATACCCGTAACCCAACAAACCCCCCCCCCCTTACTTTTTAGGACACTATGGGCAATTTAGCATGGCCAATCCACCTAACCCGTACATCTTTGGACTGTGGGAGGAAACCGGAGCACCCGGAGGAAACCCACGCACACACGGGGAGGACGTGCAGACTCCACACAGACAGTGACCCAGCCGGGAATCGAACCTGGGACCCTGGAGCTGTGAAGCATTTATGCTAACCACCATGCTACCGTGCTGCCCCGCCGATGCAGACTTGATGGGCTGAATGGCCTCCTCCTACACGGTAAATTCTATGATTCTATGAACTAACGTCCGAGAACCCCCTCAATCTTGGGCAGGCCCAGAATATGTGGATGTGATTCGCGCCCCCCGCACCTGCCCACAGCTATCTTCCAACCCCTCCAAAAACCTGCTCAATCTCGTCACCATCATGTGGGCCCTGTGCAGCACTTTAAACTGGATGAGGCTTAACCTCGCACACAATGAGGACGCATTCACCCTCCACAAGGCCTCAGCACATGTCTCAGCCCCCACCTGTCCCAGCTCCTCCTCCCATTTGCGCATAAGTGCTTCCTACACTACCCCCACACCCTCAAAACTGATACTACCACAAGGAATAATCGACGAAAACCCCAAGATCAACCCATTGACTTTCCTGAAAAATGACTTGGGGACAAAGATGGGGAGGTTCTGAAACACAAACAGTAACCTAAGCAGCACCTTCATTTTCACTGTCTGCACCCCACCAGGGACAACATCAAAACATCTCACCTCTTAAAATCCGCCTTCATGCCCTCTACCAATCAGGCCAAGTTCAACCTATGCAGCTAGGCCCATCTCCGCGGCACCTGGATACCGAGGTATCTAAAACACGTGCCCATTACCCTGAACATCAACTCCCCAAACCTCCTTCCCTGCCCCCCTAGCATTGATTGGGAACACCTCACTCTTTCCCATGTGCAATTTATATTCCAAAAAACGGCCAAATTCCCCAGAAATCCCCATAATCCCCCCAATGCAGCCTAACTCACAGCGCCAGGGTCTCAGGTTCAATTCCCGTCTTGGGTCACTGTAATAAAACCCGTCTGATCCTCCCCAATCAACCTCTGCACACGGTCCTCAATCCATGATACAAGCACCTCCGCCAATATCTTGGCATCGACATTCAACACCATATCGGGCGGTATGACCCACATTGCTCCGAGTCCTTAACCTTTTTAAAGATCAGGGAGATAGTCTGTGATAAAGTAGGGGAGAGTTTCCCCTTTCCCTCGCCTCATTTTATGACCTCATCGGCAGTGGCCCAAACTCAGCCCCAAACTTTTTATCAAGCAAATGGGAACCCATCCGGACCTCGGGCCTTCCCCACCTTCATCGCCTCCATGCCATCCATCACCTCCCGCAGTCCAATCGGGGCCTCCATGTCCTGAACCCGCCCTTCCTCCACCTTGGGGAAACTCCAACTCGCCCAGGAACTATCTCTTCCCCCCCCCTCGGGGACTCATAGAAGGCCTCAAATACCCCATTCACCCCTTATGGATCCATCTCCACCGTACCCCCTTCATCCCTCACTCTACCGATCTCCTTTGCCGCTGCCTGCTTCCTCAACTGATGCACCAGCATCCTCCTTGCCTTCTCCCCCGTATTCATAAACTGCCCCCTGGCCCTGCGCAGCGTTGGCACAGTGGTTAGCAATGCTGCCTCGGGTCCAGGGTTCAATTCCAACCGCAGGTGACTGTGTGGAGTTAGCACATTTTCCCGTGTCTGCATGGGTTTCCTCCGGGTACTCCGGTTTCCTCCAAAGATGTGCAGGTTTGGTGGATTTAGCATGCTAAAATGCTCCTTAGTGTTCAAAAGGTTAGGTCAGGTTACTGGGTACGGGGATAGGGTGGTGGTGTAGGCTTAAGTAGGGTGCTCTTTCCAAGGGATGGTGCAGAATAGATCGGCCGAATGGCCTCCTGCACTATAAATTCTAGCCTACCCCGTCGACATTAACCCAAACTCCATCTAGAGCCTCTGCCTCACCTTCAACAACCCCTCCTCCCGTGCCACGGAGTACCTCCTATCACCCTCAAGATCGCATTGACCAGCCTTGCCCTCTCCACCCTCTCCCTATCTACCCGGATTGAAATAAACTCCCATCTTAAGTGACTGCCATAAGGTGGCGGCTGTGACCCCCCCCCCCCCCCCCCCCCCCAACACCATCACATACCTCCACCCCCAGATCAGCCACAATGCTCCCTACCGCAAATGCCACCCTCTTATTGACCAACACAGCCACTCCCCTCTATTCATATCCAGCCCCAAGTGCAACACCTGCCCCACCCATCCCTTCCTCGCCTGATATCCCCCAACTTCAAAAACACCATGCCCACCTTCAGACTCCTCAGGTACATGAATATACATGACCGTTTGACCGGCCCATTCAACCCTTGCACGTTCCCAATGCACTGTGGCAGATTATTCCAGATAAATGCCATGGTGAAATAATTCCCTCTCTGATCTGATCTTGAGTTAATTTTTACTCATTTTGTTTTGCCTTTACTTTAGAAAGCAATTTAGGAACTCATCTGACTTCAGGTGAGGTGTTCATGGCCTCTTCAAGAATTCTCTTGGGCAATATTAATTTTGAAAACATTACTACCGTAAACAAATTAAATGGTGATGAAAGTCATTATTGTTTGTGATATCTTGCTGCACTTACTTACAAAACAATAATGCCTGCACTGCAGAAACAATTCATTCATGCCTGCACTGCAGAAACGATTCATTCATTACAAAAACAATATGAAAGGTTTGTAAATGTTAGTTCATCCCTTGCATGCATCAATATGGTTCATTTTAATTGTAGTTGCTGTATCCTTTCATTGACTGATTAAATTGAGGTTTAATTTAGATCCTTTCCCCCTGGATGAGTGCCCCCTCAGTGAGGAATGTCTCTTTTGTTTTTCCCTGCTCATTTTTTTAAAATATAAATTTAGAGTACCCAATTATTGTTTTTCCAATTAAGGGGAATTTAGCGCGGCCAATCCACCTAACCTGCATATCTTTGGATTGTAGGGGTGAGACCCACGCAAACACAGAGAAAATGTGCAAACTCCACACAGAAAGTGACCCGGGGAGGGAATCGAACCAGGGTCCCCAGCGTCGTTTCCTTGCTCACCTCTGACCATGTTCTCAGGATGTGGGTGATTCTGGCAAGACGGGTTCTATTGCCCTTCCCAGTAGCCCAGGGAATGATCACAATGCCCATAACTCCTCAGTGATGTGTTAAGCTTCACGTGCACTCCATTATATAACTTCAATTTGTTTGTATTGCAGTGGTCTGTTTGCTTTTTAAAATTAACTCGCCCTACTGTCTAGATATTTATTTTTTTAAATTAGAGTACCCAATTACTTTTTTTTCTAATTAAGG